>NC_045615.1:161539070-161851748 GCF_009829155.1 Mustela erminea | reverse complement strand
AGTGGTTGGGAAAGAAGGAAATGAGGAAGAGTAGGGAAGTGCTTGCCAATAAATCTAAAGCAAAGCATTGAAAGAAAAAGGACAATAATTAACATATTACACTTGTAAAACTCATGTTATATAATTAATCTTAACAACACGTAGGAGATAATTCTCAGTTTATAGGGAAGAAAACTAAAGTAGAGAGGATCACCCAAAATGATCAAAGTCATACACTTAGTCAATGGTAGAATCAAGACTTGAAAGCAAACATTGTACTTCCAGAGCCTGTGCAATTAACCACTATACCATAATAATTCTATGACTTATTCTGTCACAAAGTTAATTTGGAAAAATTGTTGAAAGAGTTTGTTCTCTAAATAAACATGAAGTACATGCAGCCACTTTAGAAGACAACTTGACAGTTCCTTACATAGCTAAATACAGTCTTACCATAAACCCAACACTCATTCCTAGATATTTACCCATCTGGTTTGAAAGTTTATCCTACACAAAACCCTACCAAATACTAGAAACAACTAAAATATCTTTCAGTAGGTGAATGGATAAACAACTGTGGCACATCCTTATAACTGAATATTATTCAGTAACAAGAAGAAATGAGCTGTCAAGTAACAAAAAGATATACATGAATTTTAAAAACGTATTGCTAAGTGAAAGAAGTCAATCTGAAAAAGCTATATACTTGTGACTCCAATTATGACATTAAGGAAAATGAAAAACTATAGAGACAATAAAAATACCAATATCTGTAGGGGGTTTAAGGGAAGGAAGTTGGGTTGAAGAGATAAAGCACAGGGGCTATCTTAGGGCAGTGAAACTATTCTGTACGATACCATAATGGTGGATACACAACTGTTTCTCAAAATCCATTCTACTTGACAGCACAAAGAATGAAGCTTAACTTAGGCAGATTTTGAAAAAAAAAAAAAAGTCATTTCAGAGGTCAGGGGATTCAAGAAGGAACGACGGGAGAATCTAACTATATTACAAGTGTATAAAACAATCTCTCTGAAGGGGTTAGCAGAAAAGATACTGACCCCTAAGTAGCTGTGGAAGTTAATAGAGTCTGTAAGATTAAAGGCAAAAGAAACTGCACATAATCACTGCAGTCTAATTGATAAAGTTGTTTCACACATGGGGCTAACAATTCTGAAACTGCTATATAGTACACTAGAATTTGATATTTAGTTAAATGGATGGCTGGTGATAAGAGGCAGGTTTCTAACTGTTGGAATGGAAATATATAGATAAGGAAACAGAAGCCAAGAATGATTCATGTGTCATGGATTACTGTTGGAGACAAAAGAATTCATAGTTAGTTTAATATATATACAGATAGTTATATGTGTAAGTGCTTATAGATATATATTTCTTTGCTCTGTTCACTCAAAGGACATAAATAAAATAACGTCCCAGTAGCATCGAGCACATCTTACACCCAGACCTTGGCTTCTAATACCATTCTCATAAAATAAACCACAGCTCCTTAAAGAAATGCTGATTCTAAACCACAGCTCCTTAAAGAAATGCTGATTCTAGGGGCAGGGAATATACAAGATAAGATGAAGCATCTTTTAGTACCAGAAAGGAAGTATGTATGTACGTGCACATGTAACACACACACACACACACACACACACACACACACACACAAATATTGATGGGGTTATATCAAAGAAGAACATGAGCTCCCAATGGCCATAGTTGTAACAATTTAAGCAACAAATAAAACAATATTGGGTTATAATCCAAATTATAAATGTAATTCAAAGAAGAGTATGAAAGAATGGTTTTTAAGTTATTGTTAATAGCCAGCTTTTACTGTACTCCCAAAGGGTGAGAAAAGAAGACTGGAAAGACTAAGATTATTTGAGAGCTTGTGAATAGACCCATTAATATGAAATAGTGACTTTATGTAGGAGACTGATATTTGAAAAAAAACCAAAGCCAAACTATCTTGACCTTTTATCTTTAGACAATGAGAAGGCTGATGAATATGGATTTTGGTGTAAATCATGAAATTAGGGAGACTGAAAATTCTATGGAATCAAGTGACTCAAAAGAGTATTACAGAAAGTCTAGATACAAGATAATAAATGCTGATCAAGGATTGTGGCACTAGGACTGAAGACAGTAAACTGATATTTGGAAGGAATAATTAATATTTTAATAATAAAGAGGAACAAAGATAAATTAAAGGTAACTTGAGTGTTTCAATCTGAGTGATATAGTAGTACCATTAACTTAAGAAAACTAATTTAGAAAAAGAATCCATTTCAAAAATCCAGTTAGAATAGAAATGTCTAACTGGACATACAAGTTCATAATTCAATCAGTAGTAAAATTACCCTAGCAAGCATTTAATAAATGGTTTTCAGTGAATGAGTAAATAAATTAAGTCAAAAGATACACTCTGGAGATAAAAGTTGTAGTGTTGTTCAAATATAAGTAGAATTTGAAACAATAGAGGAAATCTCTAAGAAATGTTGTGTAGACAGAAAAAAAGCAGACAATGGTAGGTTAAGTGCCAACAATATGGAAATAACATAGATGATATTTTCTGAAAACAATGTGATAAAATTAGATGTCAATAATAAAAACTGAGACCACCTATTTCCATACATCTTAATTATCAAATCTGAAACAAAGGTCACCTGGGTTGACATGACTTTACTATTTGTCATATCCATCAGGATATAGAAGATGAAGCTATAAACCAAAAAATTACTGTTTGCTTCAGTAATTCAAAAATTCCAGTAAGCCAATTTTCCAGACAACTAATTAATTCATCTGGGCAAATAACTTGTGTATCATTTCAACAGAATACTTATGTAGGAAAATATCTTACCTATCAAACAACAGTTTACTTATCAAGACTGTCTTCATTACTCTCACTTCATTGTATATACCAATATTAAACCATTATGTTCTGAACTTTGACCAATTCCAGTCATTTCCCCACCTTGAAAGACCTACCTTATTAGACCAACTAGAGCCCAGAACTAATAACCTGTACAGATTCCCCTGTGATCTCCCCATTCTAATACAGTACAAAGGTTATTTCAAAGTGGTTTTCTCTCCTACTGCAGTAGGTCATACAAATTTTGCTTTATCAACAGATTTTCTGGTGGACTTCTAGTGAGTTAACAATTGATGATTACAAAATTAGGAAAACTATTTCTGGAAATTTAAAAAAAGTTTAAAAATAAGTGTACCTTATGCAAATCATACATCAAAGATGAAATACAAAACAAAATTGTAGAATGTATATGAATAGATAATATAAAGACTACAGCTAAGCCAATGATCCAAGGAAAATATATATCCTAAAGTACTTACATTAAAAAAAGCAAAAGAACTATAAAATAAACCTAGAGTAAGAAAAATAAAGGACCTAATAAAGGTAAAAGCATAAATTAATAAATTAGAAAACAAAATAGTAGAATGGATAATGTATTCCAAAGCTAGTCCTTAGGAGAAAAAAAAAATCAAATAAATATCCAATAAAAGTCACAAAATTTACCAGAATTGTATTGGCATAAATATTGCCAAATTCAACTAACATGAATAGAAACAGTACAAAATGCAAAGAGGGCTTTGGATTCCTAGACATTTTCTGCAGAAAACAGGCTAAGAAGGATATCCAAGTTGCAATCATGGACCATTTATTATAGAAAAAGAAAGATGACTTAGATTATGGGGTCAATAACTATAGAAAGAAAGCTCGCAAGGGAGTAGGATTGAGCCATAATCCAGAAATGGGAAAAATTTGCTTACATAAATTTCACAATTGCTCTGGACCAAGATTGCTATATGCATCATGCCTTTTTTGCATGAGTATTGCAATCATCTTATACTTATGTAACCACTGTATATTAGACATATGGATGGCAGATACTCCTGTCACTTTAGTTCACAAGTCTTTAGATCAAGAGGGGCTTCAGTAAAGAGTTGTACCAAAGGAACAACACTTGAAAAATCTTTTCCACACCTGAATAATCTTATCCACACCTGAACTTTATTTAGGTGATGCAATCCTGCATCTTAAGCCCAAACTTGATGCTATAATGAGATGAGAGGTTTTGATAGTCTTGGGAAAGTAGGTGAAAGTATTTTGCATATGACAAGAGTATAATTTGGTCAAAGGGAACAATGTCTTCTTATAGACAGATGTGGTCTCTTGACACTAGGAAGGCTTATGACAACATAATGAAGTGTGACTTCTGAAAGTAGGACATGAAAGGCAATGCAGCTTTCACCAGATTCTGCCTGAACACTCACTTTTGGAGCCTAGTCTGATATATGAAGTCTAACAGCCCTGATGAGAAATCCCAGGTCATATGGAGAGGGTGGCTTTAAACAGGAGATTAAGAGTACATTTGTCTTGAAGAACTTTGAGAAATGTATGGAATTGTTGAATCATTATTGTACAGATGAAACTAACACAACACTGTATGTTAATTATGTTTGAATAAAAATAAAATGGGAATCTGTAGTAGTTATAGCAAAATGCTGATATGTGTTTCATCAAGGTTGTGTGCTTATAGATGCTCTCAAAACATCTGGGGGAAAGATACAGATGTAGTGAAAAGAAGGGCCATCTGTACCCCAATGTTTATAGCAGCAATGGCCACAGTCACCAAACTGTGGAAAGAACCAAGATGCCCTTCAACGGACGAATGGATAAGGAAAATGTGGTCCATATACACTTGGAGTATTATGCCTCCATCAGAAAGGACGAATACCCAACTTTTGTAGCAACATGGACGGGACTGGAAGAGATGATGCTGAGTGAAACAAGTCAAGCAGAGAGAGTCAATTATCCTATGGTTTCACTTATTTGTGGAGCATAACAAATAGCATGGAGGACAAGGGAGATAGAGAGGAGAAGGGAGCTGAGGGAAATTGGAAGGGGAGGTGAACCATGAGAGACTATGGACTCTGAAAAACAATCTGAGGGGTTTGAAGGGGCGGGGTGGTGGGAGGTTGGGGTACCAGGTGGTGGGTATTAGAGAGGGCACGGACTGCATGGAGCACTGGGTGTGGTGCAAAAATAATGAATACTGTTACGCTGAAAATGAATTTTTAAAAAATGAAAAAAATCTGGGGGACACTTTTTTAAATATTTCAAAATTTAAAATAAAAATTTTAAAAAGGAAACTATATACTGAATTATTTATAAAGAATTAGTATTTTTACAATGTCTTCACTGACAATATACAATATCTCAAGACCACATGATCTAATTCTGGAAGGTAATTCTGTTGTTCACTACTTCTATCAGAAAACTAAAGAGATTTGGGGGCGCCTGGGTGGCTTAGTGGGTTAAAGCCTCTGCCTTCAGCTCAGGTCATGATCCTGGGGTCCTGGGATTGAGCCCCACCTTGGGCTCTCTGCTCCGTGGGGAGCCTGCTTCCTCCCCCCTCTCTCTCTGCCTGCCTCTCTGCCTACTTGTGATCTCTCTCTCTCTCTCTAATTAATAAAATCTTAAAAAAAAAAAAAAGAAAACTAAAGAGATCTGAAAGGAGGTAACCCAGAAACACTGGACACATTAAAAACAAATTACTGGAAGTCCCAGGGAGTGCATCTTGGAGGAATGCCACCTATCTACTTCCAAAGTTTAGATTAAGAGCAAATGGATTTTCAATTTGATAATTTGACATCTACAAATTTATAACTAAACTTAATTATGACTTTACAATATAGGTAAATGTAGGAGAGTCAGCTTCATTACCTGGTCATTAATTCTGTCATAATTGCCAGAAACTATGATCCCCCCTCCCCCTTGATGGCAAAAGAGAATCCTCAGGAGAGGAGGAGTCAAGATGGCGGAGAAGTAGCAGGCTGAGATCTTCAGCTAGCCGGAGATCAGCTAGATAGCTTATCTAAAGATTGCAAACACCTGCAAATCCATCGACAGATCGAAGAGAAGAACAGCAATTCTGGAAACAGAAAAACAACCACTTTCTGAAAGGTAGGACCGGCGGAGAAGTGAATCCAAAGCGATGGGAAGATAGACCCCGGGGGGAGGGGCCGGCTCCCGGCAAGCGGCGGAGCAACGGCACACAAAATCAGGACTTTTAAAAGTCTGTTCCACTGAGGGACATCGCTCCAGAGGCTAAACCGGGGTGAAGCCCACGCGGGGTCAGCGTGGCCTCAGGTCCCGCAGGGTCACAGAAGGATCGGGAGTGTCTGAGTGTCGCAGAGCTTGCGGGTATTGGAACGGGAAACCGGCTACAGAGACAGAGCCGACAGTAAGCTCACAGCTCGGGGTTACCTTGAACCAGCCACAGGCTCGGTGAGCTCGGAGCGCGGCCGGAGGTCAGGCAGACGGGAGTAACTGGGCGCTGTTCTCTGAGGGCGCACTGAGGAGTTGGGCCCCGGGCTCTCGGCTCCTCCGGGCCGGAGACCAGAAGGCCGCCATTTGTATTCCCGTGTTCCAGAACTCTACGGAAAGCGCTCAGGGAACAAAAGCTCCTGAAAGCAAACCCGAGCGGATTACTCACCTCGGCCCCTGGTAAGGGCAGTGCAATTCCGCCTGGGGCAAAGACACTTGAGAATCACTACAACAGACCCCTCCCCCAGAAGATCAACAAGAAATCCAGCCGAGACCAAGTTCACCTACCAAGGAGTGCGGTTTCAATACCAAGGAGAGCAGCAGAATTCCAGAGGAGGAGAAAGCAAAGCACGGAACTCATGGCTTTTTCCCTGTGATTTTTTTTAGTCTTGCAGTTAATTTAATTTTTTTCTTTTTCATTTTTTGTTTTTTTTTTTTTCGCCTTCTGGTAAAATTTTTTTTTAACTTTTACCTTTTTCTTTTTAAACGTTTTTTAACTAGTTTATCTAATATATATATTTTTTCTTTTTTATATTTTACTTATTTGTTTTCTTTTTTTTTAATTCTTTTTTTTTCTTTTTTCTTTTTTTTTCTTTCTTCCTTTTTGAACCTCTTTTTATCCCCTTTCTCCCCCCTCACGATTTGGGATCTCTTCTAATTTGGTTAAAGCATATTTTCCTGGGGTTGTTGCCACCCTTTTAGTATTTTACTTGCTCCTTCATATACTCCTATCTGGACAAAATGACAAGACGGAAAAATTCAACACAAAAAAAAAAAGAACAAGAGGCAGTACCGAAGGCTAGGGACCTAATCAATACAGACATTGGTAATATGTCAGATCTAGAGTTCAGAATGACAATTCTCAAGGTTCTAGCCGGGCTCGAAAAAGGCATGGAAGATATTAGAGAAACCCTCTCGAGAGATATAAAAGCCCTTTCTGGAGAAATAAAAGAACTAAAATCTAACCAAGTTGAAATCAAAAAAGCTATTAATGAGGTGCAATCAAAAATGGAGGCTCTCACTGCTAGGATAAATGAGGCAGAAGAAAGAATTAGTGATATAGAAGACCAAATGACAGAGAATAAAGAAGCTGAGCAAAAGAGGGACAAACAGCTACTGGATCATGAGGGGTAGAATTCAAGAGATAAGTGACACCATAAGACAAAACAACATTAGAAAATTGGGATTCCAGAAGAAGAAGAAAGAGAGAGGGGAGCAGAATTATTGGGGAGAATTTCCCCAATATGGCAAAGGGAACGAGCATCAAAATTCAGGAGGTTCAGAGAACGCCCCTCAAAATCAATAAGAATAGGCCCACACCCCGTCACCTAATAGTAAAATTTACAAGTCTCAGTGACAAAGAGAAAATCCTGAAAGCAGCCCGGGAAAAGAAGTCTGTAACATACAATGGTAAAAATATTAGATTGGCAGCTGACTTATCCACAGAGACCTGGCAGGCCAGAAAGAGCTGGCATGATATTTTCAGAGCACTAAACGAGAAAAACATGCAGCCAAGAATACTGTATCCAGACAGGCTATCATTGAAAATAGAAGGAGAGATTAAAAGCTTCCAGGACAAACAAAAACTGAAAGAATTTGCAAACACCAAACCAGCTCTACAGAAAATCTTGAAAGGGGTCCTCTAAGCAAAGAGAGAGCCTACAAGTGGTAGATCAGAAAGGAACAGAGACCATATACAGTAACAGTCACCTTACAGGCAATACAATGGCACTAAATTCATATCTCTCAATAGTTACCCTGAATGTTAATGGGCTAAATGCCCCTGTCAAAAGACACAGGCTATCAGAATGGATAAAAAAACAAAACCCATCTATATGTTGCCTCCAAGAAACTCATTTTAAGCCCGAAGACACCTCCAGATTTAAAGTGAGGGGGTGGAAAAGAATTTACCATGCTAATGGACATCAGAAGAAAGCAGGAGTGGCAATCCTTATATCAGATCAATTAGATTTTAAGCCAAAGACTATAATAAGAGATGAGGAAGGACACTATATCATACTCAAAGGGTCTGTCCAACAAGAAGATTTAACAATTTTAAATATCTATGCCCCCAACGTGGGAGCAGCCAACTATATAAACCAATTAATAACAAAATCAAAGAAACACATCAACAATAATACAATAATAGTAGGGGACTTTAACACTCCCCTCACTGAAATGGACAGATCATCCAAGCAAAAGATTAGCAAGGAAATAAAGGCCTTAAACAACACACTGGACCAGATGGACATCACAGATATATTCAGAACATTTCATCCCAAAGCAACAGAATACACATTCTTCTCTAGTGCACATGGAACATTCTCCAGAATAGATCACATCCTCGGTCCTAAATCAGGACTCAACCCGTATCAAAAGATAGGGATCATTCCCTGCATATTTTCAGACCACAATGCTCTAAAGCTAGAACTCAACCACAAAAGGAAGTTTGGAAAGAACCCAAATACATGGAGACTAAACAGCATCCTTCTTAAGAATGAATGGGTCAACCGGGAAATTAAAGAAGAATTGGAAAAAATCATGGAAACAAATGATAATGAAAATACAACGGTTCAAAATCTGTGGGACACAACAAAGGCAGTCCTGAGAGGAAAATATATAGCGGTACAAGCCTTTGTCAAGAAACAAGAAAGGTCTCAGGTACACAACCTAACCCTACACCTAAAGGAGCTGGAGAAAGAACAAGAAAGAAACCCTAAGCCCAGCAGGAGAAGAGAAATCATAAAGATCAGAGCAGAAATCAATGAAATAGAAACCAAAAAAACAATAGAACAAATCAACGAAACTAGGAGCTGGTTCTTTGAAAGAATTAATAAAATTGATAAACCCCTGGCCCGACTTATCAAAAAGAAAAGAGAAAGGACCCAAATAAATAAAATCATGAATGAAAGAGGAGAGATTACAACTAACACCAAAGAAATACAAACTATTATAAGAACATACTATGAGCAACTCTATGCCAATAAATTTGACAATCTGGAAGAAATGGATGCATTCCTAGAAACATATAAACTACCACAACTGAACCAGGAAGAAATAGAAAGCCTGAACAGACCCATAACCAGTAAGGAGATTGAAACAGTCATTAAAAATCTCCAAACAAACAAAAGCCCAGGGCCAGACGGCTTCCCGGGGGAATTCTACCAAACATTTAAAGAAGAACTAATTCCTATTCTCCTGAAACTGTTCCAAAAAATAGAAATGGAAGGAAAACTTCCAAACTCATTTTATGAGGCCAGCATCACCTTGATCCCAAAACCAGACAAGGATCCCATCAAAAAAGAGAGCTATAGACCAAAATCCTCGATGAACACAGATGCGAAAATACTCAACAAAATACTAGACAGTAGGATTCAACAGTACATTAAAAGGATTATTCACCACGACCAAGTGGGATTTATTCTAGGGCTGCAAGGTTGGTTCAACATCCGCAAATCAGTCAATGTGATACAACACATCAGTAAAAGAAAGAACAAGAACCATATGATACTCTCAATAGATGCTGAAAAAGCATTTGACAAAGTACAGCATCCCTTCCTGATCAAAACTCTTAAAAGTGTAGGGATAGAGGGCACATACCTCAATATCATCAAAGCCATCTATGAAAAACCCACCGCAAATATCATTCTCAATGGAGAAAAACTGAAAGCTTTTCCGCTAAGGTCCAGAACATGGCAGGGATGTCCATTATCACCACTGCTATTCAACATAGTACTAGAGGTCCTAGCCTCAGCAATCAGACAACAAAAGGAAATTAAAGGCATCCAAATCGGCAAAGAAGAAGTCAAATTATCACTCTTCGCAGATGATATGATACTATATGTGGAAAACCCAAAAGACTCCACTCCAAAACTGCTAGAACTTATACAGGAATTCAGTAAAGTGTCAGGATATAAAATCAATGCACAGAAATCAGTTGCCTTTCTCTACACCAACAACAAGACAGAAGAAAGAGAAATTAAGGAGTCAATCCCATTTACAATTGCACCCCAAACCATAAGATACCTAGGAATAAACCTAACCAAAGAGGCACAGAATCTATACTCAGAAATCTATAAAGTACTCATGAAAGAAATTGAGGAAGACACAGAGAAATGGAAAAATGTTCCATGCTCCTGGATTGGAAGAATAAATATTGTGAAAATGTCTATGGTACCTAAAGCAATCTACACATTTAATGCAATTCCTATCAATGTACCATCCATCTTTTTCAAAGAAATGGAACAAATAATTCTAAAATTTATATGGAACCAGAAAAGACCTTGAATAGCCAAAGGGATATTGGAAAAGAAAGCCAAAGTTGGTGGCATCACAATTCCGGACTTCAAGCTCTATTACAAAGCTGTCATCATCAAGACAGCATGGTACTGGCACAAAGAAAGACACATAGATCAATGGAACAGAATAGAGAGCCCAGAAATAAACCCTCAACTCTACAATCAACTAATCTTCGACAAAGCAGGAAAGAATGTCCAATGGAAAAAAGACAGCCTCTTCAATAAATGGTGCTGGGAAAATTGGACAGCCACATGCAGAAAAATGAAATTGGACCATTTCCTTACACCACACATGAAAATAGACTCAAAATGGATGAAGGACCTCAATGTGCGAAAGGAATCCATCAAAATCCTTGAGGAGAACACAGGCAGCAACCTCTTCGACCTCAGCAGCAGCAACATCTTCCTAGGAACAATGCCAAAGGCAAGGGAAGCAAGGGCAAAAATGAACTATTGGGATTTCATCAAGATCAAAAGCTTTTGCACAGCAAAGGAAACAGTGAACAAAATCAAAAGACAACTGACAGAATGGGAGAAGATATTTGCAAACAACATATCAGATAAAGGACTAGTGTCCAGAATCTATAAAGAACTTAGCAAACTCAACACCCAAAGAACAAATAATCCAATCAAGAAATGGGCAGAGGACATGAACAGACATTTCTGCAAAGAAGACATCCAGATGGCCAACAGACACATGAAAAAGTGCTCCATATCACTTGGTATCAGGGAAATCCAAATCAAAACCACAATGAGATATCACCTCACACCAGTCAGAATGGCTAAAATCAACAAGTCAGGAAATGACAGATGCTGGCGAGGATGCGGAGAAAGGGGAACCCTCCTACACTATTGGTGGGAATGCAAGCTGGTGCAGCCACTCTGGAAAACAGCATGGAGGTTCCTCAAAATGTTGAAAATAGAACTGCCCTATGACCCAGCAATTGCACTATTGGGTATTTACCCTAAAGATACAAACGTAGTGATCCAAAGGGGCACGTGCACCCGAATGTTTATAGCAGCAATGTCCACAATAGCCAAACTATGGAAAGAACCTAGATGTCCATCCACAGAGGAATGGATAAAGAAGATGTGGTATATATACACAATGGAATACTATGCAGCCATCAAAAGAAATGAAATCTTGCCATTTGCGACAACATGGATGGAACTAGAGCGTATCATGCTTAGCGAAATAAGTCAAGCAGAGAAAGACAACTATCATATGATCTCCCTGATATGAGGAAGTGGTGATGCAACATGGGGGCTTAAGTGGGTAGAAGAAGAATCAATGAAACAAGATGGGATTGGGAGGGAGACAAACCATAAGTGACTCTTAACCTCACAAAACAAACTGAGGGTTGCTGGGGGGAGGGGGTTTGGGAGAAGGGGGTGGGATTATGGACATTGGGGAGGGTATGTGCTTTGGTGAGTGCTGTGAAGTGGTAAACCTGGTGATTCACAGACCTGTACCCCTGGGGATAAAAATATATGTTTATAAAAAATAAAAAATTAAAAAAAAAAGAGAGAATCCTCAGGAACATATCAGATTTAGTGTCATTATTCTTACTATTACACATTATATGATCGTTGCCACCCGGAATCGTATAAAATAGCAAAATGTAGAACTGGAGGAAATCATCAAAACTATCTAATTATACAAATAAAATATAACTAGAGAGTGGAATTCTATGTCTGAAATCACCCCTGTATGATAGAGCACATCTGTTGGATTCATGTCTTTCTTTAGTGAGAGCAAAATGCCTGTCAGAAAACAGCTCAGTTTAGTTCTCTGAATGTAACTAAGAGCTAGGCAGAGTAATAAATGAAATAATTGAGTTATTAGGATGCAGTGTACTTGGGTCTTATGCTTCATAATGCTACTTTAACAAATGTCTAAATCCCCACGGCAATTTGTTTTATCATCAAAATTATCAGATGCTACTCAATTTTTCTACATGAATATTAACATTTAAAGGTACTTGGTCACACTATTGTTTTAGCTGTACCAAAATATTAAAAGATTTTAAGTTCTTTATGATTAAGAACCTCACTTTTTTAGAATAAGAAAGGGTTGTTTTTTAATTATGTAACTGTGAAAATCATGATTTTGGCTAGGCTAGGTTGAGTTGTCAAGAACTGAGGATATTTGCCAGATGAAGCTGTCTCTCCAACTCCGTAAGACTCCAGTGTAAATACTTTAGAAGCACCAAGTACAGATAGGAGAGAATCCTTTTTCCTTATCACAAGAACTGCATATTGGTCAGGAGTTTGTAGCCCTCGTAACTATCAAAAAGTCCCTAAACTTATCACTTTAATAGCACCTTAAGAGTGTGGAAAATTGTGAGACATATTCACTGTTCTAGATATTCTGCAATATCACCAAAAAACACAAATTTTAATCAGCATAGGAAGTATAATCATATAACCCTGCCCAAGTAATTATGGGTCCCAACTGCTCCTAAAAATTTTAGTTAGGTTTGCTTATTTTCTGTTTTTTTTTTTTTTTTATTTATTTGTCAGAGAGAGCGCACGCGCGTGAACACAGGCAGACAGAATGGCAAGCAGAGGCAGAGGGAGAAGCAGACTCCCTGCCGAGCAAGGAGCCCGATGTGGGACTCGATCCCAGGATGCTGGGATCATGACCTGAGCCGAAGGCAGCTGCTTAACCAACTGAGCCACCCAGGTGTCCCAGTTTTGTTTTGTTTTTTTGTTTTTTGTTTTTCTCTCCTCTCCTGCTACAAGCAACATTGCCTTCAAGGTCCACATTCCTTCTTGTCCTTCCAGAAAATCTGATTCTAACATTTTCTAAGGAAAGATTTTCCTATTCTTCAGTAAGTTTAAGGCAATATTAGGAATGAGTTGAGAAGCAGTAAGTTGGCAGATAAATTACAATTCTAAACTAAACTTCCTGCTTGCAAATATATATATAATGCATACCTCAAGACTAATTCAATGCTTTAGAAATCGCAATTTCTTCTTTAAAAGAAAAAGATTATAGCTACACTTATTTCATTTAATCAGATACATGGATTAGAACGATATTCTCATAAAGTTTATCTCTTGACTCCTCCCCACTATAGAGATTCATAAATGACAAAAATATTTAAATCTTAAATGTATTGTCTTCACGTTAATAAAGGATTCTACCAGTAATTTGATGATGATACTTTGGTAGAGACCATCTGCCATTCAAAGTGTCATTGCCAAGAGCACAGAGGTGGTACATTAATTTGTGCTATACAGTAAGTGCCTTTCTCAGCTTGGTTTCCTCAGTGGGTGGTCTTAAGGGACGAAACTTAACAGAACTCAGTGTGATGCAGCAGAACCCTATCTAAAGGTCACAGATAAGCAGATGAGGGAGGCCAGAGGTGATGAAGCTGGCCGGGCCCTTTGGAGCTGACTGCCTGCCCAGTTTGCTTCTATTACAGGCAGAAGGGTCTTCGAGCATTAATGTAAAAATAAGAAGACATAAGTGAGGGAGGGAACCGGGGAGAGGTTGTATTAACACACAAGGAAAAGTACTGAAAAGGAAAATGGCCAAACAGAAGTTTCATGTCACCCAGAATATTTCTATGAAATAAGCACTTCTTAATGAAAGGGCTTCAGGCTCTGACATATTTAGCTACACCACTGGTGGGGCAAAATTCATTCCAGCCTAATAGTGGAAGGAAGAACTCACTGAAACTTGTGAACTTCATAAAACATCACTGAAACTTATCATTGACCTAAATTTTGTTATTGCTTGACTCATTATAAATATCATAGTTATCATGGAAATATAATGTGCCACTGCTTGAATTCCCCTCCCTAATTATGATTCACTCTAAGATCAATGTTCTTCAAATTTATTCTTAATATCTCTCCTTTACGTTCATGGGATTGAATTCCCATTAGCATAAGTACATTACCAGACTACATTAATTTAAAATATCTGTGGAAAATAATACCACTCTAAAATAAAACAACCAAAAAATGTTTAAAGCAAACTTTAATTTTAATCTCAGTAGAGATCCATTTTCTATAAATGTTCTATAATTAGAATTGAAGCAAACTTTGAAAAGTTTCCAGTGTTATATTTACCATTTGTATTTGGGAAATAGTAACCATGTTAAGAGAAACAATGGGATAAGAGGGAAAAAGAAGAAATGAGGAGAAAGATCCAGGAGCTGTGATTTCATTAGTGAGTGATCATCACTAATGTTTACATATGACTACTGAAGTATTAGACAAAACATAAGTGAAAGTTCCTCCAAAAATGTACAACTGCCAACAGTTGTATGTTTGGAGGTTGATAGGCTCTAAGAAAATCATGTTCAATGAAACTTTGAGCTCAATAAAGTATATACTCAGGTCCAAGTAAACAGAGGGAAAAAAAGACAAAATTCAGAAGTCAGATAAAATGAACTTTAAAGGAAACACTTAGCTTCACAGGGGAATTCTACCAAACATTTAAAGAAGAGTTGATACCTATTCTTCTCAAACTATTCCAAAAAAACGAAATGGGAAAAAAAATTCCCAAACTCATTTCATGAGGCCAGCATTACACTGACTCCAAATCCAGACAAAGGCTCCACTAAAAAAGATAACTACAGGCCAATATCCCTGATGAACATGGATGCAAAAATTTCCTCTAAAACACGAGCAAACGGAATCCAACCGTATATTAAAAGAATCATTCACAGTGATCAACTTGGTCTTATACCTGGGCTTCAGGGGTGGTTTAATATTCACAAATCAATCAGTGTGATACCCCACATTAATAAAAGCAAGTATAAGAACCATACGAGCCCCTCAATGGGTGCATATGACAAAGTACAACATCCATTCATGATAAAAACCCTCAACAATAGGGATATAGGGAACATACCCCAACATAATAAAAGCCATATACAAAATCCCACAGCTAATATCATCCTCAATGGGGAAAACAGAGCTTTTACTCTACAGTCAAAACAGGGATTTCCACTTCAGCACTGTTACTTGTATAGTACAGGAAGTCCTAAGCCTCAGGAATCAGAAGCAAAAAGAAATAAAAGACATCCAAATGGACAGGAAAGAAATCAAGCATTCACCATTTGCAGATGACCTGATACTCCACTATAGTAAACCCAAAAGATTCCAGCAAAAAATTTCTAGAATTGATACACAAATTCAGTAAAGTCACAGGATACAAAATCAATTGTACAGAAATCAGTTGCATTTCTATAAACCAATAATGAAGCAGCAAAAAGAGAAACTGAGGAACCAGTCCCATTTGTAGTTGCACCAAAACCATAAGATACCTAGGAATAAACCTAACCAAAGAGAGAGAGATGTATATTTTGAAAATTATAAAACACTGATGAAAGAAATTGAAGATGACACAAAGAAATGGAAAACCATTGTATGCTCATCAATTGGAAGAATAAATATTGTTAAATGTCTATACTACCCAAAGCAATCTATACATTTAATGTGATCCCTGTTGAAATACTATCAGCATTTTTCACAGAGCTAGAACAAACAATCCTAAATTTGTATGGAACCACGAAAGACTCTGAATAACTAAAGCAACCTTGAAAAAGAAAAGCAAAGCTGGAGGCATCAGAATTCCAGACTTCAAGTTCTATTACAAAGCTGTCATCGTCGAGACAGTATGGTACTGGCACAAAAACAGACACAGATCAATGAAACAAAATAAAAACCCAGAAATGGACCATCAACTCTATGGTCAACTAATCTTCAACAAAGCAGGAAAGAGCATCCAGCGGAAAAAGACAGTCTCTTCAACAAACAGTGCTGGGAAAACTGGACAGCAACATGCAGACGAATGAAACTGAACCACCTTCTTACACCACACACAAAAATGAATTCCAAATGGATTAAAGACCTAAATGTGAGACTGGAAACAATCAAAATCCTAGAGGAGAAAATAGGCAGAAACCTCTTTAACATGAGCCGTAAAAACTTCTTTCTAAATATGTCTCCTGAAGCAAGGGAAACAAAGGCAAAACTCAACTCCTGGACATCAAGATAAAGAGCTTCACAGTGATGGAGACAAGTACCAAAACTAAAAGGCAGCCTAAGGGACGGGAGGAGAGGTTTGCAAATGACATAGCCAATAAGGGGTGAGTATCCAAAGTACTTAAGAACTTTTAAAACTGAACATGAAAAAACAGCAGATATTCATTAAAAAATAGGCAAAAAACATGAAGACATTTTTTTCAAAGAAGACAGCCAGATGGCTAAGACATATAAAAACATGCTCAACACCATTCATCATCATAGAAATAAATATCAAAACCGTGATAAGATAGCCCCTCACACTGTCAGAAGAGCTAAAATTAATAACACAGAAAATAACAGGTGTTGGCGAGGATAAGGAGAAAGGGGAGCGACTCGTGCTGTTGGTGGGAATGCAAAGGGGCAACCACTATGGAAAACACTATGGAGGTTCCTCAAAAAGTTGAAAATAGAGTTACCCCATGACCCAGCAATCGCACAACTAGGTATTTACCTAAAGGCAACAAAAATACTGATTCAAAGGGGTACATGTACCCAAATGTTTATAGCGGTATTATCAACAATAGCTCAACTATAGGATGAATGGATAAAGAAGAGGTATACACACACACACACACACACACACACACACACACACACACACTGGGATATTACTCATCAAAAAGGATGAAATTTTGCCATTTGCAAGATGTGGATGGAGCAAGTTTTATTCCACATAATGTGGAATAAACTGTCTAACTGTCTAACTGTTAGAAGATGACAAATCCATATGATTTTACTCGTATGTGAAATTTAAGAAATAAAACAGATGCACATAGGGGGAAAAGAGAGAGGCAAACCAGGAGACAGACTCAACTATAGAGAACAAAACTGAGGATTACTGGAGGAGATGGAGGTGGGGGGATGGGTTAAATGGGTGAAAAAAAAATAAAATAAGGGAAAAATTTAATATTTCATTATTGAAATTTTTGTATGATATTGGTAACATTCAGTTAAAGTCAAGTAGCATATCCTTCGATTTACTTTTTGTTCATAACTGCCATTTTTAGAGATTTGAATAGGGATGGAAAATTGCAACATCTCTCTTCCATTCTTACCTAAAATGCATTAACCACCTAATCATTAAAAAATAAGTTTTAAAAATCATTTTATTGACAATTCTTTATATTATTTATAAAACTCTCATTCTTTGAATTCACCAAGAATTTCTATGTAAGTTAAGACTGCAGTATGAATTATAGGGTTAGCTATCCAAATAAATTATGTGGAGTAGCCTTAGAGGAAAATATTAAATTTGAACCCCGAGTTCTTATTTTAAACTTCTCCCTAGATTAATATATATCCCTACAGCTGTTAAAACATTTCAGAGTTTTTTCCACTTTCCTTTTCCAACCTATCAGTTCCTCTTTCCCCTGTGGAGGTCTGTATTTTTTTTTAAGTGGCAACCAACATAAATGATATATAATCATAAATAAATAAAGTGATTCCACAAAGAGTACATGGAAATTACTTTATACCTACACTCTTTGGGGGCCTTACATTCAGGATAATGGCTTCTTTAGTCCTGGTCTTCCAAGGGGATAGCATTATAGTTGGATTAGATTTCTGGATACCCATCTTCTGTATTAAAAATACACACATAAAAATGGTCTACAGCTTTAATTGAAGGTGAGCACATGGGTCTCATACTATCTCACCTGGTTATTTTCCTAACCATGTGTCTTGTGTCAACATGGATCATTTTATAAAAGATATTTAAGATGCAAGATTCATCAGAATGATGCAAGAAGATAAAAGAAGATACAATGCACTCATGTTGCAACACATTAGTTTCATGTTTAACAAGATGTTTTTTAAGGAAACAATGGTATCTCGAGATTCATTGCTTAGGCAGTGAGCTAAAATGAAAAAAAGAGTTCTTACCAGTTTCTCTCCCAGAATATTCCTCTATCAAGAGTAAAGCCATTTATTTGTCTTGCTATTTCCTCACTTAGAAAAAAGATATGTTGAGCCCTTTTCTCTGAGCAGGGATACTGGGAAATAGAAAAATGGAAAGGACCAAATAGAAGCTACTGAGAAAAGTAAAGCATCAAGTAGTTGTGAGGACCGACCATGTTAAATCCAGCTTTGGGGCTCAATGTCAATAGATTTTGGGCTCTAGAATATGTTTAGGAGTTAATTTTATGTAAAATGACTGAGAATAGAGGTGCCTGTGTGGCTCAGTCAGTTAAGCATCCAACTCTTGGTTTCAGCTCAAGTCGTGATTTCACGTCATGAGAGGGAGCCTGACGTGCGGCTCAGCACTCAGGAGGCGTCTGCTTGAGATTCCTCTCCCTCCTTCTCCTCTGCTTTCTCCTTTCCCCTTTGCTCCTCCCACACTCCTCCTCCTCCCTGCTCACACTCTCTCTAAAACAAAGTTAAAAAAATAAAATGTTTTTTAGAAATACTATTCTAAATAAATTCTAAATAATATATTTTTCAATAGTGATTCTAATAATTGACATGTATTAACATCAGTCAAATTATTTTTATGTTTAGAATAGAAACTTATAAAAATAGAAAACTATACTATGACATTGCATTAGTAAAAATGCCACGTTGTATTATAGGGAAAGAAGTCACAAAATCATTAGAGTACTGTTATTAGGAAATGTGTAGAACTTACGTAAGACAAAGACGTATAGAAAATAGGTAACACTTTCCTAAACAGGAAGACTAAGACTACAAAGTTATTAATTCTACTCAAAGTGACATGCAATTAATCCTGGTCAAAGTGCCAATGGGATTCACGTATTTTTTTCAAGGAAATGACACAATTATGTTAAAGACCAACTTTAAAAACTATTTTGAGATTAAAAGTCACTTATGGTTTGTCTCCCTCCCAATCCCATCTTGTTTCATTGATTCTTCTCCTACCCACTTAAGCCCCCATGTTGCATCACCACTTCCTCATATCAAGGAGATCATATGATAGTTGTCTTTCTCTGCTTGACTTATTTCGCTAAGCATGATACGGATGAATACCCAACTTTTGTAGCATCATGGACGGGACTGGAAGAGATTATGCTGAGTGAAATAAGTCAAGCAGAGACAGTCAATTATCATATGGTTTCACTTATTTGTGGAGCATAACAAATAGCATGGAGGACATGGGGACTTAGAGTGGAGAAGGGAGTTGGGGGAAATTGGAAGGGGAGGTGAACCATGAGAGACTATGGACTCTGAAAAACAATCTGAGGGTTTTGAAGGGACGGGGGGTGGGAGGTTGGGGTACCAGGTGGTGGGTATTATAGAGGGCACGGATTGCATGGAGCACGGGGTGTGGTGCAAAAATAATGAATACTGTTATGCTGGAAATAAATAAAAAAAAAAAAAAAACTATTTTGAAAAGGAGCTGTAATGAAGCTCTAATAAGCTCACCAAGTGTAAAAACATGATGTCATACTAACAATAAGTTATTGTGATCCTGACAAAGGAATGGACAAATAAATCAATGAAAGAAGACAATGGCTGAGAAGTATTCTGTGCATGTGGGATATGTGGCAATACAAATAATGAGGAATTGTTAAGCAATGGTTTTGCAATCAGATATAAGCAAGGTGGGAAAACATACTGATATCACTTCATGTAATAAAATTATATTGTAGGTGATTTTAACAAATAAAAAAATCAAAATATCCATATAGAAGAAACATAGGCTAATATTTAACTCTCCATGAAAAAAAAACTCCAAGTGTAACAGAGTAGAGGAAAACAAAGAAAGACATATCTTGGTTTAACTATGTAAAAATGAAAGTATTCTATATCAAACACATCATATTAAAAATCAAGATTAACATAAAACTGGGAAACTACAAAAAGGTAAAAAACTTCCTGTATGCAACGTAGCCTACAAATGCAAGGGAAAAAACAAAAACAAAAACAAAAACCAACAATGAGCACTTTACACTATGTATTCAGGGGCACCTGGGTGGCTCAGTTAAATATTTGCATTTGCCTTGGACTCAGGTCATGACCCCAGCATCCTGGGACGGAGCCCGCCTCAGGCCCCCTGCTCAGCAGGGGAGTTTGCTGCTTCCTCTGGCCTCACCTTGTTCGTGCTCACTCACTCATGTGCTCTCTCTCTCAAATAAATACATTGTTTTAAAGTCTTAAAAATAAATAATGTATTCATCAGAAAACTATGAGAAAAATTGTTAATTTCCTTATCAAAAATGCAAATATAATTAAGATATCACTCATATAACTATCAAATTAGTAAAGATTTTAAAAAGAATAGTAGTCCATATTAGAGACTACAGAATGAAAAAGGTATTCTGTCCAAGTAAAATGATAAAACTTTTCTGGAAAACAGTTTGGCAACCTACCCCAAGAGCCTTAAAAATATCTATCTTCTTAGTACTAATTTTATTTCTAAGAATAAAAAGTGAATTATATAGGAACAAAGATTTATTCACAGAGATAGTCAGGGTAGTATTAGTTGGGTCGGTGGAAAAATAGACACAAAGCCTGTCTACTAAAAAAGTGTATAAATAAATTTTTACTTTGCGAAGTGGAAAATATATTGTCATTATAAATATAATCTTAAATATAATTATATGAAAAGTATTTAGAGTAGATTATTAAACCAAAAACAAAGACATAAGATGAATACATATAGTCTTAATCTCACTGCAACACATCAAAATCAATTATGAGTGTCTCTGAGTGATGATTACTTTTTTCTTTTCTTACACTCTCTGGAATGTCCTACAATGACCGAATATTAGTTACACCATCAGAAGTAAAAGTATTGTAAAGAAGAGTCAACTCCCTGTTTCAGTGATGGTCTACTATTCTACCATGGTTACCCGAGCTTGAAATTTCAGATTATCAATTCATCTTCTCAATCCCTCTCCTCTCCCTTCTCAACTTAGTCATCAGTATTCAGGATTTGGCCTTGAAAATTCATGCATTCGATCTCCAGATATTTACTGATATCTGCCATGTTTCTGAACTGTTCTAGTGCTGGAGATTACAATAGTTACCAAACAGATAAAAATCCCTTTCCTCAAGGAGGACATTCTAAGTGGAAGAGATAGATTACTGGGGGAAAAGTAATATATATAGTTTGTTAAGTGGTAATAAAATCCATGGAAAAGAAGACAACAGAATCAATGAGATTTGGAGATATGAGTTGTTTGGATATGGGGTATGAGACACAGTCAATAACAATATCCTATATCTTCTTATTCCCATTCTCATTAATATTGGAATTCAAAGTATATTACTTATAGGGGCACCTGGATGGCTCAGTGGGTTAAGCCTCTGCCTTCAGCTCACGTAATGATTTCAGGGTCCTGGGATCGAGTCCCGCATGGGGCTCTCTGCTCAGCAGGGAGCCTGCTTTCCTCTCTCTCTCTGCCTGCCTCTCTGCCTACTTGTGATCTTTGTCTGTCATATAAACAAATAAAATCTTAATATATATAATATAATAAATCTTAATATATATATATACAATCTTTATATATATATATAACTTATAAATTTAAGTCTTCCTAGTTCTTCTGTTACAACATCTCTAGAGGGATCTTAGATTGCATTGGTTTTCTTTTTTTATTTTGTATTGTTTTATACACAAGTAAATTTTTAATACATAAACACTTTACATATAGTTTGTATTTCAAAAAATTTATATAAAACTTACATAGAAAATATGACAAACCCATTAATTATTAATGATATTATTAATATCATTCCATTTTTACTTGAAGGAACATAGCAATATAGATAAAGTCCTGTTTAATTCCCTCAAATTCTCATTCTTTTCTTTCTCTCTCATTGATGACCACGACCTTCGTTATACTGTACGAGCGTTCTTTTCTTCTGACTATGTTACATATGTAACAATAAATGGTATACATTATAATATACATGATGTTTAAATTAACATAAATAATAGACCGTGCATATTGTGCTAAGTTGTTTCTCATTCAACGCTGAGGTTTGCAGTTTTTTAAAGAGCTATCTGACACATAAAGCTAGTTCATTTCCTTGGTTTCTATTTAATTAATTTCTGTCATTTTGTTTATAATTTAGGCCCTTCAACTTTCTCGAAGATTATTCCATTTTCCCCTGCTTTGCTTCCTAGCTTGAAACCTGAACTTACTTATTTTCAGTCTTTCTTGGATTTTAAGAAGTGTACATAATGCTATAAAATTACAAGTACTTTATTTAGCATCAAACTACGAATTTGATTCATGGTATTTTCATTCTCGTTAGATGCACTGATTTTTTTCATTAACCTAATCATTCCTTGGGAGTGAGAGTTCCTTATGATCTCTTAAATGGTCTTTTTTTTTTTAGTAAATATTCCCTGTAGGCTTGAAACCACTGTATAATCTGTATTTGGTGCAGGTTTTTTTATAATTGCTGCTTATCTCTTCTGTATTATTTCTTACTTTTCCCCCTAATCTAAGAAATTCCCAAACAAATTTGTTGAAATCTCCCACTGTGATTGTTCATCCTTTCATGTCAAATTCTTATTCTATCAGCCGTTGCTCTGAATATCTGAGTTTACCTCTTAGGTACCTGGAGTCGAGCAAATTCCCAGATTTATTTTTATCATGGATTTTCTTTTTCATCATTATGTTACATTTTTCTTAACTCCTAAAACTTTTACTTTATTTTGTTTGATATAATATTGCCTAATTTTCTTTTGCATGGTGTAATTTTTCTACCTCTTCATTCAGTATGTTTTGCCTTGGCTATCTTTTGTAAATAACTCAGATAAATTTTACTATTTTAATAAATCTTACAGTTTTTACTTTTATTAGGTGAGTCCTTCAGACAAACTGAATAATATCACTGGCTTTTCTGGTTCTCCAGTGTACAGAGACGATCATGGGACTTCTGAGCCTCCATAACCACATGAGTCAATTCTTATAATAAATCTCCTGTTATATGTATCCACATACATCTTCCAGTAGTTCCAGGTCTCTGAAGAAACCTGACTAACACGGATTTTCATACAGAAATTTACCTCGCAGTTCTGGAGGCTGGAATTCTGAAATCTCTATGTTTGCATGGTCAAGGGAGGACCCTCTGCTGGGCTGCAGACTTCTCATGGAAGAGGGCCAAGGCAGCTCTCTGAGATCTCTCACATATCGGGGTGCTCTGTCCCACTCACGATTGCTCTATCCTCATGATCTAATCCTTCCCAAAGGCCCCATCTCTATACCATCACCTTGGGAGTTAGAATTTCAACATATTCATCTTAAATGGACATTTTCAGACCATAGCAAGTTGTTTCTAGGAAAAAGCCAAACAAATAGCTCTTGTCAGTAAATGGTGAATTAATTATGTTGGAAACATTACCTACATAGTTTAGAAAATTAATCCAGAAGTCACAATAGGAAGTTCCTAAAATTATGGAGAGACACTGAAGTTCTATATTTGAAAATCACACACTGGCATATTGATAAAAATCACATACTGGTTTATAAAATTTCCATCAGGAAGTTACATATATTACTTCTACTCTCATTCTATTAGCCAAAGGAAATTGGATGACTCTGCCTATCTAAAGTGGACAAGGAGTATATAAAATTATACAAAAGTAAAAGAGAAGGAAATATTTAGTGAAAAGCAGAACTTGTGTTCTGCCCTCTGATCATCAAATAAGTAAGTCCACTCAGATGATCAGAAGATCTAGAGACTTTGTAGGTCCCCTCCCTTAAATTAGGAAGTATTTCTGGACCGGCCCCAGTCCCATGCAAACAGAGGGTCTCCCCAGTCCATTGTTCTCTGTGACTTCTGCCTCTGTTCAATGGGAGGTCCTTCCTTTTCAATTCTCCTAGGTCCTAAAGTAAACATTGGAGAATGTTCCCTCCTTGGAGTTTAAGACAGTTTTTTCATATAGTTCCTGAAAGCTGAGAGAGCAAGTATTATCTTAGGAATCAAGCAGTCATAGATTTTTTAGTCCAAATTTATGGGGTTTTGTCAATAAAACCAACAATGCCATGAGAACCCAGCTCAACTTGCTGCGTGCATGGGGGCATTTAAAGGTCAGATCTAAGACAATTTTAGCAGTCTCTTGGTCTTCTTCCATGCCAAATTTTCCCCCTTTTCTATATATATATAGACACTGTGGTTATTAACAATTTTTTTCTCCATTTCTCTAGTAAGTACTTCTTGGCGAGTTCTAGGGCTCATATCAGACCCAAATGAGTAGGACAGCCATTGCCCCTCCCACACTAATTCTGTTAGCGGTTCTACAGTGTGCTTGCTGTGGTTTTGTTTTTGTAGTTGTTGCTGTTGTCATTGTTGATGATGATGATGACACGGGAACCTATAACGCAGGGGTCCAGTCTTGACCTTGCTGTGTGAGTCCTTGATTCCTGGATGCGTGCTCAGCTACTTTTAATTCGTCTTTGTATCCTTCAGATATAACCACTATTGTCTGAACCACAGATCTCTACATAGATCTACACACAGTTAGTGTGTAGAATCAAGTTAAACATGAGAGAACCGTGTCTAAAAGAAAATTAAATAAGTTTTCAAGTTATTTCTGACTATCACAAAATCTACCATTGGAAATAGTTGTATTTCAGTGGTCCAGTCTTGCCATAAATAATTTCAATATGACAGTTTAAAAGGAAAAAGTAAAGCAACAAAACAAACCCACAAACCATAGAGACCGATGCCTACAGTGCTTGACCAGATGATCAAACGCAGTCGCCTCCTGACTGCGGCTCGAGGACTACCTGCTCAGTGGGGCTTCACAGTCATCTCTTTCCTTTCTCTTTTATTTTTTTTTTTGAGATATACTTTACATTTTGTAAAATTTATCTTTTAAAGTATATAATTCTGTGGTCTCAATATATTTGCAAATATGTACAAACATCACCATTATCGAATTTTAGAACATTTTCATTAACCCCAAAAGAAACCCTATACATGTTAGCACTCACTTTCTATTTCCCCTCTTCCTAGATTCTGACAACCATTCACCTATTTCGTTCATAAGGATTCGCCTTTTGTGGACTATGCATAATAAATGAAGTCATGCAATGTATGGCTTTTTGCCGGACTTCCTTCACTTAGCATAAAGTTTTCAAAATCTATCCAGTTGTAACATGAATCCGTATTTTATTCGTTTTAATGGCTGAATAATATTTCATTGTATAAATATTTATAAATGTGCCAGATTTTGTTTACATATTCACCAGTTGATGAACATTTGGGTTAGTTTCAGTTTGGGGCAATTATGAATAATCCCCTGTCTTTATATGATTATCGGTCAGTTTGAACATTCTTGGATGATTTACCCTTGATCGCCCACTCTTTCCTCAGCTGGACTCCGCTGGTGTTTCATCTGAGAAGTCTGAGTGGTCTTATTGTTATAACTGTGCTAGAATAGTGAGACAGAGCCTACCTTTACTCACTGTATTCTCCCCCTTCTCTGCTTCCCCACGGCGCTATCTGGCCTTACAAACTTTGTTGGACTTGGGAGTTCATGAACTCTTACCTGAAGCTGTTACACACACACACACACACACACACACACACACACACACACACATTTTTTAAATGTTTTCCTTAAGACTGGGGTCTATTAGCAACTTTATTAGTCATAGAGCTTCCCACCAGAGTTCACAACAGCATGTCAGAGACATAGAGTTCAAATGTGGTCTAAATTTCCTTTGACTTGAGTTACTAGGCCCCAGCATTATTTCACATGAAAGCCTTTATTCTTCCTGAAGGAAATGTTCTTATTACACAATTATTATGACCTTTTTTGTCTTAACATCTCAGTCATAATTTTTAAAAAGAATTATAGACTTGTTTTCAGTAATTATGTGATAAGTGCTATTATTCGCTTTGCAAATGCTGCCTAATTTTTTTTTTTAATCATGAAAGAGGAAGATCAAGGAGTAGCAGGAGAAAAGGTGGGGAGGAACAAAGGAGGGAGAGCAATCAAATAAATAAAAGTCACATGCCCCTTCTTTTATTTGGTTCAAAATGGTTCTTAAAAAACATTTATGATAGGTACTATCAGAGGGGACTACTTTTAGGTTCCAGACAATGTTTTTAGCAGGACCACAGAAACACATTTTGTTAGGCACACATTTTATTGCTTAGTGTGTTAACTTTGGCCCTTGGTTGAATTAACCTCACTTGAGAAAAATAACAAGTTATACTTAATTTCCACAACGGTCACAAAGGACATGAATTCTAGGACTAGATCAGCAACCAGACCTCTAGATTAGCAGCTGAGTGAATCCTGAAATAAGCATAAAACTATCCACACTCCTGAAACATTCTGTCCCTTTGTAATGATTAAAGAGTATGTCATCTTCAGTTGGACGTTTACTCTGAGACATTATCCAGAGGTTCTGAAGAATTTAAACCATGTACCTTAATTTGACTGTTCTCACTAAACTGAGTTTCAGTCAGCCTTTTTTGACTCAAACTCCTTCTCAGTTTTAGGTTTTACTAACTGGAGTTCAGAAACAGTTGCTTCTTCAATTCTACAACACCTTGAGTTCAAGTACTCTATTTCCATTCATTTCTACGTTCAACAAATTCTCTTCTGATCTTGTTTATTTCATACAATTCCTCATCAAGTGTAGCCACTATCAACTAACATATACTAACAATGCTGTTTTTAACCTTTTACCCTAGAACTATAAGTTCATTAAATACATTATCTTATTTTGACATCTTGAAAATTTCACCAAATATTCTGCCACCACATACATAGATTGCCACCCTTCCCACATCCGGAACTAGTTTCTTCATTGCCTCTCACTGGAAAGCTAAACCAATGTCACATATTTTAGATTTTATGACATCTCCCTTTGGCAACAATTTTTGAATCTGTCAGAAGGTGGAATACACCACAATAACAAACAAAATTCTCATAGCTTATCACATAAACGTCTATTTCTTGTCTAAGGTGGGTCAGCAATGGCTGTGCTCATCAGTCTCTCAAGGACCCAGAAGGAAAGAAATTTATTTTTGACATTATACTTTAAGACTTCTGCAGCAGGGAAAAAGTAGCATGGCAACACACACAGATGTTCTGAAGATTTTCACAAGGAAATGATACATATAATTAGCCTAGAGCAAGATGTTAGGTCAGACCTAATATGAAAGGAGGCGGGTAAGTGCTTCTTTAGTACGCAAGCAGAAATAAGTGCTTCTTTAGTACGCAAGCAGAAATAAGGGGGCGAGAAATATTTGGTGATCAACAACAATTTTCACAAGCATTTGGAAGGGGGGTTGCATTAAAAAACTGTTTCCTTCATTATGGTAATTTTGCTAATGCTTGTAATACAAATGTGAATGTAAAAGAGGTAAAATGGCAAAAACAATACTGAATTCCTTAAAAAAGGCATGTATATCTACTATAAAATGCTTAATTTATTAACTTGAGTTGTCAAATCAAATCACAAATTCAAGGCAATGAACAGAAAACTTAATCTCAAGGGTTTCTGAATTATTAATATGTCCTTTCAGCTCTAAAACATAATGATAGCTAATGATAAAATATATCAAGTTATTTGCTGAACAAAGATGAGGTGGATTGTTTCTATATAATTCTTTCAAATACTTTTAATTTAGGAACCTTCAGATAATATATTAGTATTTACACAGCATTCAATCAGTAACTTAATTACAAATATATAGGCATATTCTTTAATGTTTTCATAAATAAAATACTATACAGGGTAGTAATTGCTTGTATACATCTTTTATCTATTTCTATGATTATAACTCACACACAAAGCAAAGTGTGCAACTAATCTCAAAGTTTTGAGGACTCCTCATTGTGTCACTTTTTAATGGATGTTAAAATCATTTAACAATTAATGTTAATTTAACAAACTAACAAGGCGCCCGGCTAGCTCAGTCGGTAGAGCATGAGACTCTTAACAAACTAACATTTAATAAATGTTAAATAAATCATTTACATTTTTAAACTATTAGATGTCGAAATAATGAGGCATACCATACCTCCATGAAATAAATTTTTTAAAAATAAATTATTTTTTTAAAGCATACATTACCATATCTTAACAAGGCTTGGTTGAAAAATATCTTGAAATTCTAGAAAATTACATTTAAAGACCAGGACCTCTATAAAAGGTATAATATCTTAATTGTACACCTGAAACTAATTTACTATATGTTAACTAGCTGAAATTTAAATAAAAATTTTCAAAAAATAAATACATTAAGGCCCTTTTTAATTTCTTAAATATATATATAGATATATATCTATATATATAGATATAGATATCTTGAAAAACTTTCATATAAAACGAAGAAATGTTTAAACAAGGGAAAGACTTCAAACAATAGTGCTTAATCTCCTTCAAAAACAAAAAAAATAAAATGTAGATATTACATATCTAGCCAACTGGTATAAAAGAAATAAAATATCTATGCCTTTTTTAACAGTCTCCTTATAAAATTTACATAAAAAGAAATGCTCTGGTTTAGGAATCTTAAGTGAATTGACCTCTCTACCTCTACTGTAATTAGAGTAACTTAGAGAAAGGTAAAATAAGTGTCCTTTTTTTTAGTCAACATTGTCAAGGCCCTGGAGATTTTTCTTCTGGCACACAAAGTTCCTACCCTTGAGAAGTTTATATCTACCTAGGTGAATAAATGAGAACTAGAAATGCAATCAAGAGTAAAAATAAAAATAAGAAGCTACTTATAAGTATATTTGAAATAAATAGTAGAGAAAACTAAATATTGTGGAGAAAATTTTAGAGAAAGACCAAAGATATTAGACTCTATGTGTCTGAGAAAAAGTGGAGAATTTGCCAAGTACTCTGACCTCAATCCTGAGCAACTAAAATCAAATACCATTTTATTTCAATTATCAATTTTTTACTCTTATTTTTAAAGAATTATAAGTCAAATGCTCTATGCCTGATAGAGTTGATAAGGCGATGAGATGATAAATGAATATAAAATGTTAAAGAGAAATATACTATTTACATAACCACTTTTAAGATTAGAATGAATGTGGGATACAATATTTGTATCTATCTTTATTCCCATTCCAAGTTTTCTGGAATCATTTTTGAAAAGGAACAAATAAAAACTTTCTGAAAAATAATAAAAGATGACATAAAAGAAAGAAATCCTAAATATTTTAAAGATGAAAAGCAGATATCCTTGGATTAATACTGAAACGAACATAGAGCATCACCATAGAACGTAGAACCATAGAACACCGTCATTTGTCACAATGCTGGAAAGGATAAAAGAGAGAAGTGAGAAGTGATGTGGTCATACAAACACTCTACAGATAATATTTATAAAAACTGGATAAAATAAATACCAAGGAATTATTTAAATACACTATAAAACACTCAAGAGCAAACAAACATAGGAAGAGTTTAGTCTTTGAAAATTATAACTGAAAAATGACATGCATGAATTTGACTTAGTGACTTTTGGCCCCAAAGCACTACTAACCCATATAGCTATAGAAAATGATAAAAGGGAAAACCACAAGTATAGAGAGTACAGTGCCAGACACCACAGTGAAGTGCAAAGAAAGCAGCTAAAAATGTAAAGGAGAAACTCTGAGAATAAAAGAATCACAAAAAATAGCCTCTTACAAATTAAAACTATATAGAATCCAGGTCTCATGATTTTCCCAGCTGAGTACATTCCACAGCCTTGCACAGCTTGGCCACAGAAAGCTTAAAGTGTGAGAGTACAGAGCTCAGAGATGACTGGGCAGCTGTAAATTAAGGAGGAATCCTTAGTCCTAAAATTAGCCAGATGAATTCAACAGCAGTCACTGACACAGTTGAAAAAAAAAGAATCAGTGAACTTAAAATAAATCAACAGAAATTCTCCAATCTAAAGAACAGAAAGGAAAAAAAAAAAAAAAGAATAGAACCTCTGAAATAGTCTAACATGCATGTAATACTAATTCCAGAGGAAAAAAGAAGAGACAAGATCAAAAAAATATTTTTTTGAAAAATACTAAATAAAGATTAAGAAATATGGTAACATATTAACTAAAAATTTAGAAATGAGGTAAAATACATTAATTTATAGATCCAATACCAATCAAGATAAATAAAAAGAAATCTATAACTAGACACACCAGAGGTAAACTTTTAAGAGTCAAAGATAGGGACAGTCTTGAAAGAAGCCAGATTAAAGTATTTCAGGAGGTTTGAAAAAGTAAGGGTACCACTAAATTTAAAGGTCAACTTCTCATTGGAAATTATGGAAACCAGAAGACACTGGAATGGCATGTTCAAAGCAATGAAGGGTAAAAATTTATAGTAAAGATATACTTTAAAATGAGGGAAAATTAAGAACATTTTCAGATTGAAAAAAAAAATTAGAGTAACTGTCAGGAATAGATATGCACTATAAGAAATGCCAAAGGCAGTTCTTCAACCTGAAAGCAAGACTCTAGATGACAGCTCAGAACTACAGAAAAGAAGGAAGAGCACCACAAATGGTAAAAGTATGAATAAATATAAAAACTATTTTTTCTTTTTCCTGATCTTTTTAAGTTATATAAGTAAATAAGGCAAAAAAGTATCATGTTATTTATTGGTTTATAGGGTAAACAAGTATAATACACAGGACAATAGTCTTATGAAGAGGGAGAAAATGGAAGTTTACTATTACAAGCTCCTACCTTTTACAAAAGTTAAAACTATTTCTAAGTAGACTGAATAGGTATAAACTACTTATTTTAACCTCTGTGACAACCACTAAAAATAAGCAGATATAAATAGAAATCAAGCACAGATATGAAAATAACATTTATAAATTTATTTGATTAAATTTTTAAAAGGCTAAAAAGATGAAAGAGAAGAAAAAGCTCAACCCAAAAATGTAATACAAATAGTAGAAAAGCAGGTCAAAATGCAATCATATCAACAATTACCTTCAATACGAAACAGTCAACAAAACAAAGATGCAACCCACGGAATGGGAGAAGATATTCGCAAATGACACTACAGACAAAGGGCTAATATCCAGGATCTATAAAGAACTCCTCAAATTCAACACACACAAAACAGATAATCATGTCAAAAAATGGGCAGAAGACATGAACAGACACTTCTCCAAAGAAGACATGCAAATGTCTAACAGACGCATGAAAAAATGGTCATCATCATTAAGCCATCAGGGAAATTCAAATCAAAACCACATGGAGATACCACCTTACACCAGTTAGAATGGCCAAAATTAACAAGACAGTAAACAACATGTGTTGGAGGGGATGTGGAGAAAGGGGAACCCTCTTCCACTGTTGGTGGGAATGCAAGTTGGTTCAGCCTCTTTGGAGAACAGTGTGGAGATTCCTTAAGAAATTAAAAATAGGGGCGCCTGGGTGGCTCAGTTGGTTAAGCAGCTGCCTTCAGCTCAGGTCATGATCCCAGCGTCATGGGATCGAGTCCCACATCAGGCTCCTTGCTCCACAGGGAGCCTGCTTCTCCCTCTGACTCTACCTGCCACTCTGTCTGCCTGTGCTCGCTCGCACTCGCTCTCTCTCTGACAAATAAATAAATAAAATCTTTAAAAAAATAAAAAGAAATTAAAAATAGAGCTTCCCTATGACCTTGCAATTGTATTGCTGGGTATATACACAAAAGATACAGATGTAGTGAAAAGAAGGTTTATCTGTACCCCAATGTTCATAGCAGCAATGGCCACAGTCACCAAACTGTGGAAAGAACCAAGATGCCCTTCAATGGACGAATGTATAAGGAAGATGTGGTCCATATATACAATAGAATATTATGCCTCCATCAGAAAGGACGAATACTCAACTTTTGTATCAATATGGACAGGGCTGTAGGAGATTATGCTGAGTGAAAAAAGTCAAGCAGAGAGAGTCAATTATCATATGGTTTCACTTACTTGTGAAGCATAAGGAATAACATGGAAGACATTGGGAGATGGGGAGGAGAAGGGAGTTGGGAGAAATCAGAGGGGGAGATGAACCATGAGAGACCATGGACTCTGAGAAACACTTGAGGGTTTTGGATGGGGGGAGGTTTGGGGGGTTGAGTGAGACTGGTGGTGGGAATTATGAAAGGCACGTATTGCATGGAGCACTGGGTGTGGTACATTAACAACGAATTTTGGAACACTGAAAAAAAATTTTTTTTTAATTTTAAATAAATAAATAAATGCAGTTGGATATTGACATAATAAATAATAAACTTGAAAAAAAGGGGTTTTAGAGATAGAAAGGTAGATTTGATGACTAAAAATCAATGTGTCAAGAAGATAAAACAAATATAAATATATATACTTGACCCAATAAAAGAGCTTTAAATTATATGAAGCAAAAACTGGGGAAAAAATGGCAAATCTCCAATCTTAATTGCAGACTTTAACACACCTTTCTCTGAAGTTAATAGAGCAACCAGACAAAACCATCTATAATAATATAGGCCTGAACAACACGGTCAACCACCTTAATCTCTATGACATTTAAAGAACACTATAATGTCACCACTTCAAATTTACATCATGTATTCAAGTGCACACAGAATAGTAACCAAGACTGATCAAATGTTGGACCATAACATAACTTGAAAGACAGAAATATTAAAAATATATATATATATACCCATAAGTTCACTAATTTTTGCAGCATTATTTATAATAGTTAAGATATGGGAATAACCCAAATGTCCATTAATAGATAGATGCATAAAGATTTGGTATATATACAATAAAATATTACTCAGCCGTAAAAAAGATCTTGCCATTTGTGACAACATGGATGGACCCAGAAGGCATTATGCTAAGTGAAATAAGTCAGACAAAGACAAATACTATACAATTGCACTTTTATGTGGAATCAAAAGAACAAAACAAGTAAACAAAGAAACAACATCAACAACAAAAGAGAAATAACTCATAAATACAAAGAACAAACTAGCTGTTGCCAGAAGAGATGGGAGTGGGGGATAGACAAAATAGGTGATAAGGATTAAGAAGTACAAACTTCCAGCTAAAAATTGAGCAAGTCACAGGAATGAAAAGTAGAACATAGGGAATATAGTCAATAATATCGTAATAATTTTTTATGGGAACAGATGGTAAATACACTTAGCATGATGAGCACTTCATATGTGTAATTGTCAAATCACTATGTCATACACCTGAAGCTAATATAATATGTTCACTATACTTCAGACAATGTGTAATTGTGAAATCACTATGTCATACACCTGAAACTAAATATAATGTATGAACTATATTTCAGTTAAAAAAAAGTATTACTCAAGTATTTGTGCTTATAGGACACAACATCTTGTCATTTTGATCATAATGATTTTAATATTTGCCAATAAATGACTGAAAAATTACCAATATTAAAAATAAAAGATGGGTTATCACAAAATACCTTATCAACACTAACAGGCTAATAAGGGAATTTTAAGGTCAACTTTATTCTAACAAATACAATTTAAATTAAAAGGACACATAGTTTGAAAAGTAGCAGCTGTCGAAGTCCAGTCAAGAATAAACAGATAACCTGAGGCATCTGGAGCTATAAAACATTTGAATGAACTTCCCACAACGAAAACAGCAGTCCCACGTAGCTTCCTGCTTAAATCATTACAAAACTTCAGGAAAAAAATTAACAAACCAAACATATCAAATGGTTCCAGAAAATACTCAGTTTCCTGGATCAATTCTACCTAACACTTGCAAACTTTTAAAGCATACCAAACGTACACAAACTCTTCCAGAAAATGGGGGGGGGGGCACTTTTCCCAACTCAGTTTATGAAGCCTGCATTATCCTGATAATAAAACCAGACAAAGACATTACAAGAAAATTACAATCCAGTATTCATGAAAGTAGATGTAAAAATTATTTTAAAGTTTAGCAAATTAAATCCAGGAATACATAAAATGGATAATACATCAGGACTATGAAGAGTTTATCCCAAGAAAACAAGGTTAACATTTGAAAATATCTTCATGTAATTCAATATATTACCATGTTTAAGAAGAGATGAAAAAATGCATCTGCTAAAAATGAGCATCTATTTATGATTAACATCTCTCAGGAAATCAGGGGGATGAAGGCAACCTCATCAATCTCAGGGGTATATAAAAAATCCACAGCCAATGCCAAAGTTAAGGAAAAGAGACTATCCCCCCCATGATCAGGAACAGGGCAAAGATGTTCACTCGCATCAGTTCTTCTCAACACTGTTTTTGAAGTACTAGCTACTACAAAACAAGAAGAGGAGGAGGAGGAGGGGGAGGGGGAAGGGAAGGGGGGAAGGGAAGGGGGGGAGAGGGAGGAGGGGGAGGAGGAGGAGGAGAAGAAGAAGAAGTAGGAGGAGGAGAATGAGAAGAAGAAAGAAATTAAAGGCATATGAACTAGAAAAAAGAAAATAAATTTTGTCCCTGTTCAGATAACATGATCACCAATGAAGAAAATGTTAAGGAATGTACAAAAAGCTACTGACTAGTGTTAAAATTAAAAGCAAAATGGCGACTGGAGCTGAGTATTCCCTGAGAAGACAAAAGCACTTAAGTAAAACTACATCTTATTTTATGAACATAAAAAAACCTTAGGTTTCTTGTGTCTCTGACAGTAAAAAAGAAACTACCTTCCTAAAACACCACCTTCCTTAAACACCACCTTCCTAAAAATAATATGAAATAATCACTTTAAACCAATCCCTGGAAACCATCACTGTGATAATCAATTATTGTATAAGGTAAAAAACTTCATTTTCACTTTATAAACTATCCTGTAACTTCATACCTCTGAGCTTCTTATCAGATATTTAAAAGCCCCCAGTTCATGAACTGTTCGTACATGCACAATACACTCTTTCTAAATACTATTTATTGATTTGGTGGTTTTCATTTTGCTATCACTGGATTTTTGACACTAGCAAGAATGAAGGATACAAGTTCAATATATAAAAATCATTGAATTTCCATATAGTATCAATAAACTATTATAATTTAAAATAGTAAAAAAAAAAATGTCCTTTGAGAAATGCAAAATACCTTGATACAAGTTAACAAAGTGTGTGCAAGACCTTTCCACTCAAAACTACAAAATATCACCAAGAGAAAGTTTTAGAGGCCCAAATAAAGATTTCTGATTTTCAGCCCAAGTTTTAAGACTTATAGAAGTCACCACTCTTGGAGCACCTGGGTGGCTCAGTGCATTAAACCTCTGCCTTCAGCTTGGGTCAGAATCTCGGGGTCCTGGGATGGAGCCCCGCATCAGGCTCTCTGCTCAGCAGAGAGCCTGCTTCCCCCTCTCTCTCTGCCTTCCTCTCTGCCTAGTTGTGATCTCTGTCTGTCAAATAAATAAATAAAATCTTATAAAAAAAGAATTCACCACTCTTTCCTAATAAGTAAAAAGCTAAACAAACTGAAAAATCAAGAACTCTTCCTAGATTAATAAAAGTGAAGATCACAGGATAAACAACTGACACCAAAACTGGAGACTAACAGGCAAGCCCAGAGAATCACAACTTACCAGAGCAGAACCCCTGGGCTAAAACCTCCATAGGAACAGATGCTTAACTATGGAAAGCTGAACAGTCATTGACAAATTGCTGGAGGCTCAGTCTGAGGAACACGTTAGCGATAGCTTAATAAGCTGAGGTTTTATCAGAGCCCAGGTGACCTGTGCAGAGGGAAATGGGCAGTACCAGCCCACTCTCCCATTTTGCTTCACCTGAGGTTGGGGTAAGGAAAATGAGAGGCACTTGTGAAGCACGCAGTCCAGAAGCATAGGATTACTAAAAGACTGAGAGCTAAACATAGACTATAGAACACTTCCCCTTCCCCAGAACTCACCACCACATTACAGAGACCTATTTGTCACACTTTCTTTTACCCTGTAAATCATGCCTCACTATCAAGAAAAAATTACAAGACATACTGAAGGCAGTATGAAGAGACAGAGTAAGCATCAGAATCGATTTCAGATATAATAGGGGTTTTAAAATTCTTAGCCTGGGAATTTAAAATACATGACTATTATGTTAAGGGATCTAATGGATAAAGTCACAGCAGACAGGAAAAGAGGGGCAGTGTAAGCAGAGAGAAGGAAATTTGAAGGAACCAAAAAAAAAAAAAAAAAAAAAAAGACAGAGATCAAAAACACTGTAACAGATATAAATAAAGTCTTTGATGTGCTTTGTTAGAAAATTAGACATAGCTAAGGAAAGAATCTCTGAGCTTGAGCATATCTTAATAGAAACTGAAAAACTGAAAAACACACACAAAAACTGGAAAAGAAAAAAACAAGAACATAACAGAATAGCCAAGAACACTGGGACAACCACAAAGAGTATAATATACACATAAGGGTAATGCCAGAACGAGAAGAAAGAGAGAAAGGAATAGAAGGATTTGAAAAAATAATGACTCAGAATGTCCCCAAATTAACTTCAGACAGCAAATCACAGATGCAAGAAGCTCAGAGAATACCAAGCAGAATAAACACCAAACAAACAAGAACCTACACCTAGCATATCATTTTGAAAAACAAAAAAAGTCCAAAGATAAAGAAAAAAAATTTGAAAGAAAGCAGAGGGGAAGAAAATCACCTTATCTATAGAGAAGTATAAGTAAGAATTATACCCAGCTTCCCAGAAACAATGCAAGCAAGAAGAGAGATGAGTGAACTACTAAGTGCTGAGAGAGAGATGAAATCACCAACCTAGAATTCTGTATCCTACAAAATTATCATTCAAAGTGACGAAGAAAAAAGACTTTCTTAGACAAAAATAGAGGGAATCCACCTTGCAAGAAATATTAAAGTATCTATAGAGAGAAGGAAAATGATATAAGCAAGAAAATTTCTTCAGAAGGAATTAAGAAGAGCTTCAGAGGAATAAATGAAGGTAAAATAAAAACTTACTCTTATTTTTAATTTATTTAGCAGACAAAAGTTTGTTCCAAACAGTAACAGCAACAGTGGGTTCTATTATTTATGTTTCTATATTTATGTACATATATGTATTTGCATATACATATAAACAAAAGTACAAATGAAATGAATGACACAAGAGATAAGGGAAAGAAATCTGAATTGTTACTATTTTGTTGCTATAAGGGACTCATACTACCTGTGAAATGGTATAGCATTATTTGAAAGTGGACTTGGATTAGTTATAAGTGTATATGGCCAGAATGATGGGTTTTTGTTGTTGTTGTTTTTAGAAGAATTCATCTGGTATATATATACTGCATTGAGCTAGGGTCAGGGCCAGAGAGGGCTTAGTAATGGACTCCACCAGAATTTTGCAAAGGCTATTAAGGGATTGGAGAGACAGGGCATGACATTCCAGTTGGGGATTCTCCTAGCATATTAAGAGACTTAGCTAGTATATTCTCTGGGGTCAGAGTTCAAGATAAATCCCATGTGGTTAAGGACCATGGTGTAGGTCAAAGGAGGTGGCTTCCCTGTCTCTGATACTGGTAAGGGGATTGAACAAATAAGGAAACATTCTGTGGCTGGTTAAAGCCAATTTTCTTGCTGTCAGAAAAAGAATTTATAGGTATAAAAAGGGAGAAGGCTAGAAAAAAACCTGTTGTTTTAGATTGGAATTCAAGACATCAATGTAAGTTCATGTTTCTTTCTGAAGTATATATATGTATCTATGCACACACACAGACACATATTCCCCTAGGTTTTTCAGTTGAAAGGACATAGCAGCAATAATACCCCATAGAAATGAATACACCTAGTACACAGATCTTGGTTTCTAAATACCACGCTCTACTGAAAAAAACAGAGTTCCTCAAAGAATTGTTTGATTTTTCAGGCAGGGGTAGAAAAAGTCCATGATAATTTTAGAATATTATGGCTTGTCAGAAATTAATGAAGTACCCCAAAATGAAGGGCACATTTCAGGAAGACGTAGGATTCTGTTTGAAGGAACTCCCACTGGTCAAATATGTGATAGAGTAACAAAATAAATAATAATCATAAAAAACATAATCCAGTAAGTAAAACTGATAGCTTGAATTCATACTGATATAAATAGACAGTGATTAAATAAGTGAAGATTAGAAATGTCAGCTAACAATGTAGAAGAAATCTTAATTAGAAAATAGTTATTTGGCAACTATGAAAAAAATCATTGTTTCAGACAACCATCATCATCAAATACTAATATTAGTGAATGAAAGTTTGATGAGGAACAGGATACTTACATGGTCTCAAATATCTTCCCACAAATACTTATTAATTCCTTATTTTTTAATAAATGCAAAATACTTTCATTGGAAAATGAAAATGCTTTTCAATGGAAACTTTTCAATGGAAACACTTGGAAGATAACTCCCTAGCCAAGTGATCACCAGTAGTGGGAAAACTTGGCAGAGTGCACCTCTTGGTGTTATACACTGAAAATAATACAGCTTCATTTCTGTTGCATTCCTGCTTAATATTGATAACTTTAAACTAATTATAATGAAATTTCAAAATAACCCCAGTAATGTAGAAGGACATTCTACAAAGCAACTGGCCCATACTTTTCAAACATCAAGGTCATAAAAGACAAGAAAAGATTAAGGAACTGTTCCAGACTGAAGAAGCCCTAAGAAACATGAAAACTTAATGCAACACATAATTCTCAGTTGGATCATAAACCTTTAAAAAATACAATTGGATCAAAAGGTGAAATTTGAAAGGAGCCTACGGATTAGATGGTAGATGTACGTCAGCGTTAATTTCCTGATTTTTTTTTTTTTTAATGCTTATACTGTGGTCATGTAGGAAAGTGTCCTCGCTTTTAAGAACTATATACTGAAATACTAAGGGGCTATATCTGCAACAATTTCAAAGGGTTTAGAAATAAATAATAAAAATATATATTATACAGAATAAGGTAAATATAATAAAATGTTAATACCAGGAAAGTTGGGTAGAGGATATATGGGAGTGTGTTTGCTTTTCTTCCAATTTTTCTATAAGTATGAACCAAATTCCAAATAAAACATTTCTAAAAGGAGATAGTATATATTGAATGTATTGAAAAATTTATTGTAAAAGCTACTAGCCAAAGAAAGGACAAGACTTAGAAATGAGAATAAGTCTCATACAAAATTACCATGGTTACCAGTGTGGTTGTATTCTTTAAGTTTTTTGGCATCAGAAACAAATATTCATTTGTGCAAAACTAAAAAAATACAAATTATTACAAACCATAAGGTAAGAGCATTGAGCTAGAAATTGGGAAGCTTGAGGTCTGACAATCACTAGCCTGGTAGCCTCATTCACTTTCCTGAGCCTCAAGATTACTTAGTTATAAAGTGAGTGATTTAATGATAAAGTCCTTTTTATTTTTAAAATTCTGATTCAGCTTCCTCCAATCAGTGGTTTAAGTCAAGCTACTAGTGCTCAAATAATGACTAAGTATTTCACTAAACACAGATCAATGATAAAGTTTATTGAACGACTATTTTGGGATGATCCTGAGTTTATTTGACAATGTGGGAAAAAATCTAAAAATACTCTCATATGTAACTTAATATATTTGGTTGTTTTAGATTAAAAGTTCTTCTTTGTTTCTCTGGGTGGGTCAGTTGGTTAAGCACCTGACTCTTGGTTTTGGCTCAGGTCATGATGTTAGGGTCATGAGATCGAGCCCAGAGTTAGACTCCACACTGGGTGTAGAACCTGCTTAAGATTCTCTCTCTCCTTCACCCTTCCCCAACCACTCCCACTTGCATGCCTGTGCACTCACATGCGCTCTCTCTCTCAAAAAAGCAAGCAAGCAAACAAACAAACAAACAAACAAAAACCAACAACAACAACAACAAAACTTTGTTTCTCAACACATGATGGAATAATCATGCCTTGAGCTGAATTCCAGTAATAACCTGAATCAGGTCTCGGAAGAGGTGATTATCAAGTTGACCACATTTTCCTTCTTAATCCTTTAGTGCACTCTGGGTTCACTAAGCATAGCTGATTAGGTAACAAGCTCATGGGTTCTTCATTCAGATGACTCAGTAAACCTCTCACCCTTGCCAGCTATCTGACATATGCTTGTCATTGGTCACAAGGTCAATTGAGTGATCACAAGTGGATATATGATTCCAAATTCATCACCAATAGAAAAATAATTCACAAAGCTCATCTGATTCACAATGGGCTAGAAACATCATTTTTCTATGTGAACACAGGATATCAAATTAAGTTTCTGCTGCTTTCACCATATGCTATTAATCTCAGAATCCTCCTCTTTGATTTAGATTCTGCTCAAATTTTACATCCCTGCCACCTACTACTGTGTCCCTTTAGTGATTAATACCTCTTTACCTTTGTTATTCTTTTGAGCAGAATTGGGAAGCATAAAATCTAAAATGCACATGCGTCTAGTTCTCCCAAATTTGTAACCTAGGAGAAGGCACTCCCCTTTTCAATTGTCCCAGTGCTATTGTGTCAATGATCCAATATAAAAAGACACTGCTGTGAAATAAAGACCTCTCCAACTGATCATGGTAGTAATATGTCCGTCACATTTTCACAAGTGCAATAACTTATACAAAGCTGAGTTTTCAAACAGGATGTTTGTGTATCCAAAGGCATATTTTCAAAAGCCTACTAACCAAAGAATAAAGAAACAAACATGTGGTTTGACATTCACTCTGAATCTTCAAATAGTGATCTCTTTAAAATGCTCCTTCTGAATGTGATCTCTAATGTGAGTTAATACTGATGATGAGAAAGCAGTGATTTACCATGAAGCAGCTCCATAACACCTTGAATAGTATGAAAATGGTAGATCTAAAGCATAAACCTTTACACACAAGGAATTTACCTCTCAAGGAAACAGTCTCTGGGAACATGGAGAGCTCTCAGATGAACAGAAGATGACTCAGTGATTGGTTATATGGGATATAGTTCAAATGTGTTTGGGTTCTCATTGCCACTCTGTCGGAGGAAAGCCAGGAGACAAGCATATAAGAAGAGAAAGATCTCCTTCTGCTTGAATATTACATTAACCTATGAGCACTTGTGCTCCCTTGGTCAGCTTTTTCAGGGCTTGCTGGCACTGAGCACTGCTGACCTGGTAGGTCTGATTATGAATGATCAATGTCCCTATTTGCAATAAAACTCTTTGCACAGATCTGGACCCTCAGCCCTTATTCAGTCATGCAGATAATAACGGCAGTTCAAGCACTTGCCCATAACTCCAAGCTTCATTAAACAAAGGGAATGTCACCAAAGTCCCTTTAACGGTCTTTTTGCTGCAAGGCAGGAAAAAAAACCTGGCCATTCTGATAAAATGGAACTTACAGTGTTAATAAAATGAAGATTTGTATATCCCTGTGCTCTATTTTGCACATCTTTCTTGAGCTGCTCGTGGTAAAACCCACTTTACTGGGGAGCAGAGCAAGAAATGTAAACAAAGGATACTGAGTGCCTGTGGTCAGATTCTGCTTCAGATGAGTTATTTCAGTGAGCTTTTTCAGAGCTCCAACAGGAAACGCGGAGTTGCCACTCCTCCTCATCATGACAGACCAACCAGTGTGAGGCTGGCATCTCAAAGCACTGCAGGGTGGGGAGGAATGTTGGATAAGGCTCCAAAGGAGTTCGGTGCAGGCTTGAAAAAGGGGCCCCTCTGTGCTGAATCAAGTCCTGAAGTCTGCCCACCCTCCAGTCTCTGGAAGGGTATGAAGTTTTGGTTACTCATTTTCTCAGGCAAAGCATGTTAACAAGTCACTGTTGCTTGGGGAGAATGTCAGCCATAGACATTCTAATAAGGGATGGTCACTGAAGACACAGTTGCCTGTTATCACCTTCCTACTCAAGGCTCATCCACCTAATTCACCTAGTTCACTTCTGATATCTGCCCTGGCATTACCCCAACATGCGAATTAGTTTCTCTAGCTATTTAGAATATTCATCCACTTTTACCTTTACTTTTAGAGTTTTCTCCCTTAAAATTAGGGAGTGCTTGGACTTGAAACTCACAGGGAAATGAAGTTTTGAATGACAAAATATACTTAGTCAAAGTTTGGTTCCTTCAAATTCAACTAAATGGGCATTTCTGGATAATAACTGGTCTTGGCAGTACCAATTCAAGAGAAATGAAAGCAAGGGAGCCTTTAGGCATTGTTGGCGGGAATGTAAATTTATGCAGCCGCTATGGAAACAGATGATGGAGTTTCCTCAAAAATTTAAAAGTAGAACTACCATATGATTTAGCAATTCCATTTCTGGATATTTACTCAAAGAAAACAAAAACACTAACTCAAATCTTACACGCACTGCATGTTCACTGCAGCATTTACAATAGTCAAGATATGTAAGCAACCTAAGTGTCTACTGATGAGTGAATGTGTAAAGAATGTATCCACACACAATAGGACATTATTTAGCCATAAAAGAAGAAAAGTTTGCCATTTGCGACAACATGGATGGATGGACCTTAAAGGCATTGAGCTAAGTCACACAGAGAAAGCAAATACCATATGATCTCATTTATATGTGGAATATTAGAAAGAAAGAGAAAGAAAGAAAGAAAGAAAAAAAGAAAGAAAGAAAGGAAGGAAGGAAGGAAGGAAGGAAGGAAGGAAGGAAGGAAGGAAGGAGGAAAGAAAGGAGGAAAGAAAGAAAATGGAAGAGAAGAGAGGAGAGAAAAAAGGAAGGAAGAGCTCATTGATAGCACAGACTGGTGGTTGCCAGAAGTAGGGGGTGAACAGATGAAGAAGATCAAAAGGTTCAAACTTCCTGTTACAAAATAAGTACCTCACAGGAATATAATGAAGAGCATAGTAACTATGGGTAACAATACTATATACATAAAGTTGTTGAGAGAAAGTCTTAAAAGTTCTTATTACAAGAACATTGTAACTGTCATCACAGTTACATTGTAACTGTGTATGATGACGGACATTAACTAGACTTATTGTACTGATCATTTTGCAATGCATCCAAGTATTCGATCATTATGTTATAAACCTGAAACTAACACAGTCAATTTATCTCAATTTTAAAAAAGAAAAAAATGACAAAAACAGTCAACTAAGGAGAAATCATTCTGTGCAATGAATAAACAGTCACAAAACTTAGATAAATTAGGTCCAAAATAAAACACCTTTCCAGAGAGAAATTTTATCTTCAGTCATTTGGAAATATTTTTTTCTGCTTTGGTCCATAAAAAGTAGACATAAGGTCTGTGGTACACATCCATGGTCATGTAGAATATAACAGACCAGTTGTTTTGTGCTAACTTACTACTAAATGCTAAGAACATGGTACCAAATTTTCCTGCCCATTCAAAAGTTAATCAATGGGCAACCTGCACACAGCAGTGGTCTGCAAAGGAACCCCTTTCTGCAAGGAAACAGTTTTCTCTTCTGTCTCAAACTTCTAAAATTCTATCTGTTCATTCAAAGCCTAGCCCTGTTTATATCCCCCAAGTCACCTTACAACAATTTCATATGGGAAAAAAAAATGTGGAAAATGTCCAAAAAAAGTGGAGAGGGAGAGGATGTGTTAAGTTCACTGGTAATGAAATGAAAAATACAGAGATATATTATTCCTGAGACATCCTCCTGGAAAAGATGGCAAAAGATGAATAACCAAACGACCTCAATATGAGTGGCTCTGAAGAGAAACTAAAGAAAGATATTAAAGTCATACCCAAACATTCAAAGTTCAGCTACAGATTGGGAATGTATATTTGATAGTTTTTTTTAATCTAAAGGCCAGAAACAGGATCAATGGGTGGAAGTTAGGAAGTAGTAGATTTTTGTCTCAACCTAAAAAAAAAAAAAACCTTTTGGATCACTTAAACTACAAAACTATTGCTTGCTCAGAAGTTGCTGTGCTCCCCATGACCATCTATGAGATATTTTAGGAGAAGGCATTGCCGAAATGGGTGAGAAATTACTTTTACATGATTTCTAAAACTCCTTCAGACTTTTCAAACTTTAAGAATTCTGTACCTCTATGACAAGTCGAAAGCTAGGAAAGTTTGCCAAGTAAGCAAACAAATAAGAAATTTAACAAGCATTTATTTACTCTGTTAATGTCATCTTCAAGGCCAACTTAAGTCTTGTTTGACATTTTCAGTAAAGCATATGTCTCTCTTTTAACCAGGAAGATGCTGTAAACATTAATTTCATAAACTTTAATTTTGTTTAAAGAAACTTGAAAAAGAAATGAAGAAATGAGAGTGTACTACTCTGTAAGTTGATTCCATTTATGCAAACTCCCTGCGGCGTGAAGCTGTCCATGGTTTAAGTTATGCAGCTTCTTGGCTGTTTGGAAAAGGGTGGTCATGTCAATTCAGTTTGGATACGAAGCCCATTGTTCTCACTTTAAAGTTCAGGGATAAGAAATTCAGAAACATTGTCCTCCTCCCTCCCACTCTTCCAAGGTCTGAGAAGCTTCTGTCCCAAACTATCTATTCAAACTGAAAGACTAACTGAGCTATTCAAAGCTCCCTCCCTGCACTTAGGGCTTTGTGCCATTGTCCAGCTACATAATACTCTGGTGGACTCCGTGCTTCACTCTGCCCCAATACACCTCCCACCGGCTGGAGCGTACATCTTTAGCATTAGAGCCTCTTTTCCAGGACTTTTAATCCAGGCAGCTCAGTGCTTATTCTGTTTTGTTTTAAACGCTGTCTTATGTTCTTGGTCTACAGTATTGGGATTTATTTCAGCGTATTTCTACTAGAATATAAATATAATCTATATTCTATAAATAATAATTCTATTCTAAAAATATAAGTCCTAATAGAATAAAATTTATTTTGTGGGGGATATTATTCATATACAGTGGGTTGGAACTGATCATGTTTTAGTCTGTATATTTGCTACAGCACTTCGCACAATGCCTTGTAGGTGATAGATGTTCAAATAAGGTATGTGAAATTTAATTAGTCTTTTTTTCCTACCTAAAAAAGTATTGCCTATAAAGTAAAACAATGCTGAAATAATGATGCTTATAAAATATCATGCACTAAAATAAAATGATCTTTTGGTACTTTTCACTCATTTTAATAGTGATTGGAGAATTTACTATTGACATCTATTAAGAGATTTGAAGTACCTGATCATCTACCCTTTAAAATTAACAACCTCAGTTTTCTGAGATGAAAATGAAAAAAGAAAGATGAAAGCCTAACTAAAAAGGGTAAAATTGGTTTTTTAGCAACTCCATGATATCCCTATATGAACATTATTATTGCTGAGTCACTAAATATTTTCAGCGAAAAGAGTTCTTAGCAACTAACAAGCTCCAACTTCTTGAAGCAAAAGATAGATTATTGTGTGCTAAGGAAATGATTTGGTTTTTTGCTTTGTTTTGTTTCTAAACAAAGGGACCAAAATCTTGGCTAGATTTTTAAAAAGCAAAGTTGGCATAGGGACCCAAGAGTTGGGGAAGAGAGATTGAAGAATAAGGCCTTTCTTCTCTTCCTCAGAATGTTGGTCATTTAGAGAACTGCCAGTGGCACACCCTGAGTTTCTGTGGTAGAGCTTACTTAGTGGGTAACAGATGTAATGAAGTACGGAGGACATCGGTCATGAAGTGTGGAGGACGTTACTCATCCTCCTCAGGTTTCCATCTAGAAGAGGCCATTTCCACCCTGTTCCACAGGGAACGAATCCAGGAAGAGCTACTCAGCCTCTTCCTCAACTCACTCCTCTCAGGAGAAGAGTAATTGATCCAAACGATGAATTCAGAAGAAGTAACTGAGTACATTTGGCTCCGTGTCCTGAGTCCCTCATTTTGAGAGCCAGCTTGCCTGAAGAAAGCAAGCTTTTAGGCCTATTCTCCCATGATCTGCTTAGCAGATCAAGACCTGCCTCTGCAAGGGAAAGCCTGTAGTTCTGATGAGATAATGGTTTAAATCAGGTAATATATTAGCAAGCCCTTTCTGGTCACAAATGTAAAGTAACAGTCACTCACTGAGATCTTTTTTCACATAAAGTATATTTTATTAAAATATTGGGGGACAAAATAACTAATTTAAAATATACATATGTGTATTTAAAAAGTGTTAAGAGAAATTTAGAGAATTACAAAGCATGATTATTATTGTTTACCTTTTTAAATTTAAATTCAATTAGCGAACATATAGTACATCATTAGCTTCAGATGTAGAGCTCAGGGATTCATCAGTCGTGTATAACACCCAGTGCTCGTCACATCAATTCCCCTCCTTAATGCCCATCACCCAACTACCCCACGCCCCCACCTCCCTTCCAGAAACCCTAATTTGTTTCCTATAGTTAAGTGTCTCTTGTGGTTTTTCTCCCTCTTTGATGACTTCCCATTCAGTTTTCCCTCCATTCCCCGATGATCCTCTGCCCTGTTTCTTATATTCCACATATGAGTCACTAATTCAACTTTTATGAGTAATAAAAATTTCTATTTGTCTGGCTCCTGTGTTGTATCTCACAGTTGTTTCAAAATTTGCAAAAAAAAAAAAAAATGAACAGAATAGAAAGTCTCAATTTTTAAGCCCATGAATTAAATAACTCTACATTATAAGCTATCTTTTGAAATTACAATGATTTTAAAATAAATATAGAAAATTATTAGGTAACTCAGCTTCCAAATTTTCAGCATTGAAATCATCTGTTTTCATTTTTATACTATGTTTCTTTTAGTAAAACAGAAAAATTTAAATTGCTATTGCTAAACTTAGTATCCATTTTTATGAAGGAAATTTGTATTGGCCAGTGCATTGACTGTATACATAAATTTATAATTTGGGGCCTTGGAAAGCAGAAGAAGTTTACCATCTTATTTAAGCTAGCCTCAGAATGAACATCAATTCTCTTGCTAGGAAACATTATGTCCAGGCACACCACATCTTGATCATAACCATACACTTTCAACTATCATCTTCATTATCATGTCAAATAGTATTTTGGGATGCTGTTCAAAAGATATTCACATACATTCTTTTATTCAGCTCCTTCAATAGCACCATAAATTGGGTAGAGCACATAGTCTTATTTATATTTTAAGAATGAAAGTTCAAAAAGAGAGATTATGTGACTACTTTAAGTTACTCAGCCAGTAGTAAATAAGCTGCTACTTATATATTTATTATATTCTTATTATAATATTCTCATTATATTACACACTTACAAGGACAGTATTAATTACAGGTGATTTGTGTTTTGTTTGGCTTCTAAAAGCATATTAATTCAATATAATTAAATATATTTACTGAGTATCCAGCACATGGTTTAGCCAACACCAACAATAATATAGGGCCCTGTGTTAAGTAAATGGATAGATGGATGAATGGATGGCTGGATGGCTGGATAGCTGGAAGGTTGGATGGATAGATATGTGATAGGCATGAAAATAGAAGAAAAAGATGTAATCCCTAAGAAGGATAAATGTAATAACACACAAATAGCTAGAATACATGTTGATATGTGCAATAATAGAGACAGGTACATTGTACTAGGGGAACAGATGACAGAACAATTCATGGTGCTACATTCTGAGATTATGCTACAAATGTTGTACCACAGACCCATTGAAATGTTCTTTATGTTGTAAAGAAAAGAACTGGAAGTAATGAAGCATGAAGGGCCTATTGTCAGAATTTTTCAAAGAAAGATACCTTTGAATCCATGAAATCAACAAAGAATACAGGAATTTGAAACCCCAAAGAACTTAAATGAAAAACCCAGCCCTACACATTTTTATTAGATCAGTGACATCCAGATGGGGTGGAGGGCAGAGGGGAGACACATAATGTCATGTACATGTATATTTAGTGGTAAAAGAAAGCACTGAACCAAGGCATTAACCAGACACATTTCTAACCTTGACAAGAGGGTTGCTGATGAAATGGCCCTTAGGAAAAACAATACAATTGGCCTTATTTTAACCAGAGTCAGCAGGAGCTTTTAGCAGTAGTTCTGTCATGTAAATGCCCTTCTGAACGTGAACAGAACACATTGTTCAAGTTGCTCAAACAGAACTGGTGATCAGTAACTGACACAAGAGAACTTGGGTAGAAGCAGAAAAGGGAGAGAGGATCTTTTTCAGGAGTATAGTTGAGTGTTAAGGGGATTTAACAGACTGAAAGGAAACTATTCTGGAAAAGATAATATATGAATCCAAAATACTTTGGCAGTTTAATCGAATATGCTGCTTAGGGAAAAAGCAGTCTGCACCCCAACACCTGCTGGACCTAATGGACTCTGAAATGTTGTTTCAGAATTAATCAAGTCATTTAAAATCATAGCTGCAGTCTCCATTCACTACTCCTGTGCATAAATGTGCTGATCCCGATACTAATCCATGTCGGGTGACTTGAGCAATATATCACCATAATTGCCATTTTAGGGCTGCAAATTGGAGCTAAAATAACCAGATGCAAAAGAGATGGCCATATCATACTCTCAAGATGGATCTTCAAAGTTCAAGGAGAGTTCAAGCATGGAAGAGGCAATAGAAAGGGGTCAAGTGTAAGGGGATTGTTCATGTTCGAGAGGAATTAACTTTACAAATATATTGTTTCTGAGGTGGTAATTGTCCCATCTTACAGTTATTCATACCTCATTTACTCTTTGCATTCTCCTCAAGCATTTAATGAAATGAATTTGATTTTGACAAAATATTCTATTTCAAAATTGCCATTAATTTTCAAGATTTTTTATTCTCCTCTAAATTATCTGCTTTAAAGGGATAGAGCCTGGATTTGGGAAATCTTATACTACCCTCAATAGTCTTCTGGCAGGAGTCCATGTTAGTTTAAATATTTCCTTTCTAGCTTAGTCAATTAAATCACTTAACTAAAAAAAAATTCAAAATTCAAAAGGCTGGGAAAGAGTTCTGTCCCATGATAGTAAAACTCAGACAGTTTTCTAAGTTATCTGTCACAGTTTCTCACTTAGGGGACTGTTGGAGTATGTAAATGAAAGCCTACTGCATTATTTGTTTGTATAAAATTGAGACAGATTTGAGAGCAAGAGAGAATCCCTATGACTACTTCAGTATCAAAGTAGCTAAAAATGCCACTATTACTTGCTGTTTTGATCAAATCATCATTTCCATGATATCTGCATAAAACAAATCACCATAAAAAGGAAGCACAATATACTTACTACCTCTAGTTCAAAATCCAAATTTGTTAAGGTCCTTAAGGACCTTCATAATCTGGAGCCAACTACTTAACATGCCTTTTTTCATAAGCCCTTGAACCCCAGTTTTTGCAACAACAAATGCCTCATCATTCCCCAAAGAACAAGCTTGTTGAAACCTCCAAGACTTTTCAAATGTTCTTCTCTCAGGATAGCATACTTTTCCTCCCTTCTTTTCCAGCTACATACTTAAATTCATTCTTTAATACCCAGCTGAAGTGTCACCAGCGTTGTCTGTCCAGCCACTCCAATACAAGGCAGTTAGTGCTTTAGTATCATTTGTTGTTGTTGTTGTTGTTGCTCCTTTCCTGTTGTTCACAATGCAAACCTCTACTGCAATCAATTATCACAACACATTACATATGTTTTTTGTGTGTGTGTCTATCATCTTCAATTTTTTGTGAGGTAACAGTAATTTTCATAATTGAATTAATATATTAAGTATAGGTCAAAACAATTAGCTAAATTATAAAGCAATATTAAAACTGGAGTTGTTTTGCTGTTAGTATTTCCTAGGACAAGCAATACATTATAACATATCATAGACATTTCTTTGTGTCTAATCTAGAAACTAGAAGGAATATGGGATAAAATACTTTAAGAATAATGATCAAAACTTTTCAAAATTTTATAAAAATTATATACTTTCCATTCTCAGAGACTCAAAAACAAACAAAATAAGCACAAATAAAACCCCATTAAGGCACATCATTATTAAATTGTTAAAAACTGGACGCCTGGGTGGCTCAGTGGGTTAAGGCCTCTGCCTTCGGCTAAGGTCATGATCCCAGAGTCCTGGGATCGAGCCCCACATCGGGCTCTCTGCTCTGCAGGGAGCCTGCTTCCTCCTCGCTCTCTCTCTGCCTGCCTCTCTGCCTACTTGTAATTTCTGTCTGTCAAATAAATAAATAAAATCTTATAAATAAATAAATAAATAAATTGTTAAAAACTAATAATAAAGAGAAAATTGTAAATGCAACCAGTGAAAAAGGACATGTTACATAAAACAGGAAAACAAAGATAAGAGTAACTTCAAGTATCAAAAAACAACACAATGACATTTTTAAAATGTTAAAAGAAAAAATGGTAAAAGCGGAATTCTGGTACCTGGAAAAAAGTGTCTTCAAAAATGAATGTTATTTTAGAAAAAAAATAACCTCAGAGAATTTTTTTACATCAAACATTCATTAAAGGAATGTTAAAAATAATTCTTCAGGTTAAAGAAAAATAAAACCATATAGAAAATTCAATACACACAGAGAAATCTATACATACCAATATGGTAAAAATGTGGTAAACATAAATATTATAGTCATATATAAAGTTTCTTTAAAAAATAAGCAAATATTTAAAAGTAATAACAGTACCTTGAGGTTTAAACAAAGGATTGGAGTAGGGAAATGGAAGTATACAATTCTGAGATTATTACAATATGCATAAAAAGGCAAAATATTATAGGAAAGTAGATTATAAGGTAAATAATGCACAAACTAAGTAAAACAAAACAGAAAAAAATTCTAATAATACAAAAATTAGCTAAAAATAAACACTACAAAATACTCAAACTAATTCAGATGGAAACAGAAACAGAGGAGAGGAAAAGAAAATATATAAGACAAAAAGAAAACAAATAAGATAACAGTAAAAATAACTTCAACGATATTATTAATTATATTACAAGGATTCCTGGGTAGGTCAGAAGAATTACTTTTAACATTCCTTTAAGTGGCCAAACTTTTGATTTTGGCTGAGATTATGATTCCAGGGTCCTGGAATCTCTCTCTCTCTCTAAAATAAACAAGTAAATCTTCTGAAAAATAATTATTATATTACATAAAAATTGTCTAAATTTTCCAGTAAAATAAAAATATTTTTAAAGTGAAACAAAAAAAATGACCAAACTATATACTACTAAAAAAAAAATTAAAATGTAAAAATATAGATTAAAAGTAAAAGAGCAGGAAAACAATAAAAAACTATACATGCTAATTAAAAGGAAACTGAAGCTATATTAGTATCAGGAAAATTACACTTCAGGAAAAGAAATATGACAGAATATAAAATAAACATTTCAATATGACAAAAGTCTCAATTAGTTGAGAAGAAAGACTGGTATTAAATGTGTATATGCTAAATAACAGGGCTTCAAAATAGTTAAAACAAAAGCTAAAAGAACTGAAAGGAAAATGAGATAAATCCACAATTATAGCTGAAATTTTAACACTTCGCTTCAATAAATTGTTAGAATACACAGATGCACACAAAAATAAAAGTATACAAGAACTGACCATCACAATCAACCAATTTGATACAACAGATGTTATAATAAGTCATTCCAACAAAGCAAGTCTGAATTAACTTAAAAGAACTGAACTCTTACAGAATATGTATTGTGATCATAATGGCATTAAATTAGAAATCAATAAAAAAAAAACCTGGAAAGGCCCAAATATTTGGAAATTGAACAACATTCTTCTGAATAACCTATGGAACAAATAAGAAGACATAAAGGAAAATTAAAAACTATTTGACTTGATGAAAAAAATATACAGTCCATCAAAATTTGTGGGATATAACTAAAGCAGTGCTTAAAGGAAATTTCTTTGTTTAAATGATTATGTTGGAAAAAAAGAATCTAAAATAAATGATCAGAAGTTCTACCTTAAGAAGTTAAAATCAATAGCATATTAACTAGAAAAAATAATGGAAATAATATTGATGTGTTAAATTAACACATAACTGAAAAACAACAGACAAATAATAGAAAACAATAACTGGTCTCTGAAAAAAAAAAACCTTTGAAAAAAATCTCTAACTAAACTAATCAAGGAAGAAAGGAAAAAACACACAAGTAAATTCAACAATTTATGTGAAATGAAGAAATTACTTGAAAGACAGAAATTACCAACACTGACATAAAACAACCTTATATCTAGTATAGAAATTGAATTCGTAAATAAAAACATTCTCACAAAGGAAACTACAAGCCCAAATAGCTTTATTAGTTGATATCTACAGTTAAAAAAACAGTTAAGTTTGAGTTAAGGAAGAGCTAGTCTGGGGGAAGAAATAGTCTTAATGCTATAGGAAACATCTTAGAAACTAAAGAAGGGAAAGAACACTCCCAGACTCATCTTAAAAGGCCAGCATTAATTACTTTGATACCAAACCATACAAAAATGTAACAAAAATAGGACACACGTCAGACCAATAACTCTGATGACTATAAATGCAAAAAATCTTAATGTAAGATTAACAAATGAAATTCAGCAACATTGGAAAGATTAATACATAATGATGAAGTAGAGTTTACTCAAAGAATGTACAGTTGGTTTGACATTTGAAAATTAATCAATTTACTTAACCAAACTAGGACATTAAGGAGAAAAATTATATGGTCATCTCAATAGATACAGAAAATCCATTTGAAAAAATTCTACCACAATCACAATAAAACTATCAGCAAACTAGGAATAGAAAAGACTTCATCAATCTAATAAAGGATACCTATAAAAAAACCTACAAGTAACATCATGCTTAGTGGAGACAGATTGAACACTTTCTCCCTAAAATAGAAAACAAAGCAAGGATATCCTCTTTCACTAATTCTATTACATATTGAGTTTGGAGACTCCACTCAGTATAATGAGGCAAGACAAATAAAAAGTATGCAACATGGTAAGGAAAAGGTGAAATTGTCTCTGTTTGCACACATGTGATATTATACATAGACAATCCTATAGAATCTGAAAAAAAACTAACAAAACTAATAAGAAATGTTAACAGTCACAATATACAAGGTCTATATAAAAAAATTGTATATCTAAATACTTGGAGCAAACAACTGGAAAACAATTTTTAAAATTCATTTTATAATAGCATTAAATATGAGATATTGAATGATAAATTAAATAAAATATATGAACTATCTATACAGTGACAACAATAAAAACATTGCTGATAGAAATCAAAGAAAATTTTGGGGCACCTGGGTGGCTCAGTGGGTTAAAGCCTCTGCCTTCTGCTCAGGTCATGATCTCAGGGTCCTGGGATCGAGCCCCGCATCAGGCTCTCTGCTCAGCAGGGAGCCTGCCGCCCTCTCTCTGTGCCTGCCTCTCTACCTACTTGTGATCCCCCTCTCTCTCTGTTAAATAAATAAATAAACTCTTTAAAAAAAATTTTAAAAAAAAGAAATCAAAGAAAATTTAAAGGAAAGCTTGAAAAGAGGAAAATACACCATGATTACGGGTTGGAAGATTCAATATTTTAAGATGTAAATCTTTCCCACATTGATCTATACATTTGACAGAATCCCTTACAAAATCCCATCAGGACTACTTTGTGGAAATTTACAAACTTATTCTAAAAATTTAAATACAAAGAACCCAAAACAATGCAATTTTGAAAAAACAAAAGTGAAAGACATACACTAATTCATTTAAAGATATACTGTAAAGCTACCAATAATCAATACAGCTATCCAAATCAATCAATACTGATCACAGGGTACAATGGAATAGAATAGTCAATCTAGAAAAATAGCTACACATGAACTGATTTTCAACCAGTGTCTATGAAATTTGATGGAAAGGAACAGCCCATTCAACAAATAATGCTAAAACAGCTTAACAGAAAAAGTTGGAAAAATGTATCTCACCCATTAAGCACACAAATTCTTACCTAAAATATATCTTAAATGTAAATGTAAAAGTTCAACTAAACCTATAAAACTTCTAAAAATATAGGAGAAAACTGTCATGAACTTTATAGCCAAGTTTTCTTAGATAAGACCTAATGTATTACTAAAGAAAAACCTGATAAACTGGACTTCATTAATACTAAAACTATGAGCATTAAAAGTTTCCCAAAATATAAATAAAATTCTTATAACACAATACTAAGAAAATGAGTTACCCAATTCTTTAAAAGGGCAGAAAATTGACATTTCACAAAGTAGATATATGAATGGTCAATAAGGGCATGACAATATTCTCAACACAACTTGTGCTTCTGGACAAGATGGAATTATAGAGAAAAGATTTTTTTCTCCGCCCCGAACAACTAAAAAACTGGATAAATATGTAAAACAATGGTGCTCAAATATACTGGAAATCAAGCAATGAGAGATCAGCTAATCTAATAAGATTAGCCTATAATTTGCCCAGGATACCACCTGGAGAAAATTTCCAGGCCATGGCACATAGTGAGGGAAATCAGATGAGACACAAAATCTTCTTGAGTTGGAAAAAAAAAAAAAAGTTATAATAACTTTTAATATATGTGTACATTTTGTCATCTCTGTCATTTTTGTTTTGGAGGGGGGGGGAGGAGGGGGGAGGAAGGGGGAGGAGGGGGAGGGGGAGAAGGAGATAAAAAGACTTGGGAGCACCTGGGTGGCTCACTTGGTTGGGCAGCAGACTCTTGATTTTGGGTCAAGCCACGATCTCACGGTCCTGGATGAGCCCTGTGTGGGGCTCCAAGCTCCTGCTCACTGCCCAGCAGGGAATTTGCTTAAGGATTCGCTCTCCCTCTGCCTACCCTCCACACGCCTGGCTCACACTCAATCTCATTCTCTCTCTCAATCAAATAAAATCTTTTGAAAAAGAATATAGTAGACTAGAACTCTATCAACAGAATTGATACAACTGGCATTTGTAGAACATTCAACCCAACTATAGCAGAATATGCATTCTTTTCAAGTGCACATGGATCATTTACCTAGATAGAAATATATTTTGGGTCATAAAACAAGTATAATAAACATAAAAGATTTCAAGTCATATAAGGTATATTAGGTATATTGTCTAACCACAAACTAAATTAGAAATCTATAAAAGAAAAGCATCTAAAAAATTCCCGAGTAACAGGGGCGCCTGGGTGGCTCAGTTGTTAAGCCTCTGCCTTCGGCTCAGGGCATGATCCCAGGGTTCTGGGATCGAGCCCCACATCAGGCTCCCTGCTCAGCGGAAAGCCTGTTTCTCCCTCTCTCAGTCCCCTGCTGTGTTCCCTCTCTCGCAGTCTCTCTCTCTGTCAAATAAATAAATAAATAAATAAATAAATAAATAAATTCCTGAATGACAAACTTCTAAAGAACTCATGGATCAAAGAAGAAATCAAGAGAAACTAGGACATATTTTAAATCACATGTAAATGAAAACTACAACATATCAGAACCCATGAAATGTTTCTAAGGCAATTCTTAGAGGGAAATATATAGCACTAAATGTCTCTATTAAAATCGAAGGTCTCAAATTAATTATCTCAAGTCCTCAGAAAAGGAAGAACAATTAAACCACAAGTATTCAAAGGAAAATAGTAAAAATCAGATCAGACGTCAACTTAAATAGAAAATTTAAAAAATCAGTGCTTCTCAAAGTGCTTCTTTAATAAGATCAATAAAATCAACAAACCTCTAACAAGCCTAATGAGGAACAAAAAAGAGAGAGCACAAATTACCCATACAGAGGAGGGACAGAGGCCACTGAGCGACAGACCGCGCACATACTGACAAAGTACCGGAAGAGTAACCCAACAAGTGTGCTCCAGCCACCTGCATCGTGTACCAGATAGACAAATGCCCTGACAGGACAACTGCTAAAGCTCCCTCAAGGGGAAATACAGAATCCAAATAGTACTATATCAATTACAAAATAGAGTTTTTGGTAAAGAATAACTCTACTGGTAAGACTGTGCTAATATTTATCCCATACTGATGGGAATATAAATTGGTATATTCTTTCAAGATGGCAACTGAGATATGAATTAAAACAATATAAATAATCTCATATTCTAGCCCAATCATATTTGCCCAGTATTTCTGTTTAAGGATGTTAATTATCCCTGTATTTGTAGTAGTAAATAAATGGAAACAACCTTGATAGCCAACAAGAATTTAAGTATAATACAGTAATATGATAAGTACTTGCAGACCCAAAGAAGTCATGTTCTAGAACAGCATATGTTCATAAAAATATCCAAATATTACAGTAACTATTATATTTGGTATGACTCCAAGTTTATAAAAATACGTGCCTAGGGCATAAAAAAAAAGCCTTGACATATACTAAGATTTTATATATTTCTTTCTGCATGCTAATCTTCAAGGAGACTGCTCTTTTCTTAATACTTCTTAAATTTTCTACACTAAGAATTACTTCTATAATCAGAAATTACTTTTTAAGAATATAAAAGTAATTTTTCCTCTTCCTTTTAGTCAAAAGATTTCACTAAGCGTTCTTCCTGGCCTCAGCCAGCACACTGTACCTGCTCCATCTGCTTCCCCGGTAACCCGGGCAGGTACTAACACGTCTCCTCACCTGGGCTTCGATGGAAAAGACTAGGTCCTGCCCACTGAGGTACACCAGGAACGCTCAGAGGTGGAAAAAGACCGGCTGAAAAGACAAGTAAAAGTCAATCCAGGAAACACGAAGAGGTCCTGTTCGAGAAGTGGGGTAAGAGAAATGCCTTTTTTTCCCTGTATTAACCTCACAAACACGGGTGCATATAAACATATTTACGTTTGCTTGTTTTTTCTCCCTCCAGCTTTATGAGAATAAGAGCCAATTGATGCTTTCAATCACCTAGTACTTTTTACAAGACTGGTACTCAGACCACACTACTGAAAGTTGCACAGACTCTGCTTTGTAACTGCCCCAGCTCCAGTGCCTTGGTGTTTAAGAGCCAGCGAAGCATGATGAGAAAGAATTTGTCTGGGGTTAGACTCCCTGAGGTAAATGCTAGCTAAAACACTAGCTCCAGAACCTAGAACAGATTACCTAAGCTTTCTGTGCCTCAGTTTCCCTATGTATAAAATAAGGATGTCATTGGCATTAAATGAGCTAATACATGTACATGTACTTCAAACAGTCTATAATAAAGTCTACATATGATCCTGGTAAAGTAAAAACATGAAGATTATATATTACCCAGGACATGTAGCAGATACACTTCTTGAATAGTATTTATTGCAAACATGGGAGATTCAGTGAGTCACCTCATCTTTTGTCAAAGTATTCATATTCACTGGAAAAAAAATCTTTAAGAAATTAATTAATCCAAATAGGTTTCATAGGCTTTCAGTTTTCACATAACCACTACAAATAGTCAGCCTCACTCCTGTTTTAACTTGCTTTAGACACCAAATCTGAACCATGCAGAAGACTATAAATCTAAAAACCATGTTATGCTAAAATTTACCTTTTACAGTAAATATCTAATTATTCTTTATCAAAGTACAATTTCATCAAATTACAACTTTACAGTTGCAACATGGTAGTTTAAGACTGTAGACAGAAATAATTAAAAGACTTCTAGTTCCTTTCTGCTATCAGGTATTTGCAAAGCTATAGTTTCTAAATTAATTCAGCTATTGAGATCAAAGAGAGGTGAGATCCCCATGTCTGATGCTTGCACTTGCTCTCCTTCTTTCTTTCTCTTTGTGAGTGTGTGTGTGTGTGTGTGTCACCAACAGTCCCCGTCTGTCAACAGAGAAACAGTGCTTAGAGGAAAACTTGGTGTGGAGATTGGGTCAGAGGCGCAAAATGACATGTTTGTGACAAGGCACAAACTGTTGTTTTACCTCATCTGCAAGATTTTGTTTTTGTTGTCTTTTTCAGCCTCAGTAGAGTCTATATTCAATATTAAATGCCAAACAAGCCCCCTATGACATTCTGGAAAACTCATCCTATCTTAATAGCGGCAGAGTCAGGGGCTCAGAGCAGCCCAAATGGGCCAAGGGAACACAGGGCAGCTGCAGCTGCAAAACAGAGAGGGAAAGGGAGAGAGGAGCCACTTCCTTTTTCTAAGCACCAAGTGCCAACGATGGCTCCTACATACAACCAACACTTTTGGCAGAGCTTCTGCATATTAGGTGTGCAAAAGAGTTGCCTGTAGGCTTGTTTAAAAGAATAAGTGAGCCTCTAAAGGGAAGGAAGAAAACGACAATTAATTAAGCCATAGACCTAAGGGGATAAGAGGTTTCCATTTCTACCTCGATCACTAAATCAAATTTAATTTAAAAATGAGAATCGTCAATTTCAATGTCAAATGAGTTCCATTCACTGCATGTCTGTTCTTCCCAGCTGTAATTTACTATACATGTTGGGTTTTACGCCTTCTGAAGAAAACTTTAAGTTCAGAGTAAAACTCGTCCTGTATATAAACATGTCTCAAAATAAGAATATGTAGGAAAATCCCCAAATGTCTAAGATTTCCTTTCTGTCATAAATACTGTCATTAATTAAAATGTCCTGGGCAGCCACCAGATGCATGGAACTATTCCAGGAACAATGTAACAAGATTTGACATGTGTCTCCAAACAAAAAACAAGCTTAGGATTTAAATATTTCAGGTAAATCTACTTTTTCTTACCTAAATTACCCAAATTATCATATGAAATGTTCACTTGTATTTTTGATGACAGCTCAACTTAAATTATAAGTGGTTTGAACTGAAGTACCAAGAAATCTCCTTTTGGAATGAAAAATAATAAATAAAAAATAAATGAATAAATGCCTCCACCATTGTTTACATCATCATCACCTCTAGTAGTTTCAGAGCAAGAATAAAAACACTCATGGGGCACTTGGGTGGCTCAGTGTGTTATGCCTCTGCCTTCGGCTCAGGTCATGATCCCAGGGTCCTGGGATTGAGCCCCCATCAGGCTCTCTGCTCAGCAGGGAGCCTGCTTCCCTCTTTCTCTGCCTGCCTCTCTGCCTATTTGTGGTCTCTGTCAAATAAATAAATAAAGTCTTAAAAAGAAGAAGAAGAAAAACACTAATATCATGAAGTAATGGTACTTAAATTGCATTGTCTTTCAAAAATTCTAAACATTGTTATGGGTAGCAGCAAAATAATTCACAGCAGAATGGACATGGATTGGTTATTACTAATTTCTTTAAAATTCCTAGTTACAATTGAGACCATTTTATTAGAAGGGTGTCATATAATTGCAATGTCTTTGTCATGTCTTAGAAGAAATTAAAAGTAGATGTTATTGATATAACTATTCATATCCATGCGCTCCTATTCTTTGCTGTTTAAAATTTTTACGAATTTCCATGAACTCGCCAATGCTACTTGGAGGCACATTTGGTCTCCTGGGGAAGAATGTACGTTACACCTCTATGAGGTGTGTCTATGGGGGTGGAAGTGAGGGCAAGAGGGTGACTTGAGATAATCATTGCTAAAATGTTTTATTTGCGCATGATAATTCCTCTTTTCATAAATATCAGCAAATATGCTTCTTTCCCCTCTGTCTCTCCCTCTCGCTCAGGATATCAGGCAGATAAGAGTTATCAGTAAAGGTCATCCTCAATTTCTGTACAGAAATGATCTGTCTCCGGTATGTAATAAACATTTATCCATGCCTTTATTAGCTATATTGAAGCTGACAGTTCTGTTAAACCATTTTCTTTCATTTTGCTAGGTCATGACGGTTAATGCTGCTAAAAAATCTCATCACTGCTTTTGATCACTGTATTGTCTTCCCTGTATTATCAGGATTTTGTGAAGGTAAGCACTGGCTGGAATGACCTATTAAAGTTACAGCCCGTTGAGTCTCTGGGTTTTTTTTCTTCTCTCTTTTCATCACAATAAAAAGGCAAAGGAGTGCAAAGAATAAATTTTCCTCAGAAGGTTATATTTAGCTGGGTAGTTGACATGTTCAGTCAACTCTCAATTTTCCACAGCAAAAAGGACCCAAAGCATCAAATAAAAGTGAAAGCCATGCGTAATCCAAAATCTTCATTTTGGCTGAATCTTTTACTAGTGTCTGTTCAGGATCTAAGACAACTTCACATTTTACTCAAACCCCTTTCTCATCTCCAGGGATCAGCTCTGTAGAAGTAGACAGGAAAAAAAAAAAAAAAAAAAAAAGAGAAAAGAAAAGAAAAGCAAGAACCTACCCATTGAATACACATCCTCAGACAACTGAGATGTGCAAAAGGAAACAAGATGCATGATGCAAGGTACAATCTGAATCTGTGCCTTTCCATTTTTCCCTTATCCAAGCTACTTTAACTTTCCCCCTTACTCAAAAGAATTTTTAAGAAATGCTTTTTTTTTTTAAAGAAATGGGAAACAACAAAATAGCCATGAAAGTACCTGCCTTTATTAATGGATGAAAGATCTTATAAACTTACCAAACAGGTTAATTGCCAATTTCAAGAAATTACAATTCAGATAAATTAAAAAATAAACAGTCTGAAATTTCAAACATGTTTCCTTTCAGTAAAAGTAACATTTATTGAGTTCCTAGTACATACCAGACACTTTGGGAGATTCTAGGAATATAAAAATAGAAATGACTCATTTCTGCTCTCAAGTAGCTCATAAACAAGGAGTCACACAAATAGGTATTTAAAATACATAGAGTGATAGTCAAGCACAGAGAAGAAGCATCTTCCCCAGCCAGGGAGATCATGGAGGGTTTCCAAGGAAAGAGGAGGTTCAAAACAAATCTTGAAGGCCCAGCACAGTTACTCAGCTGAAGAAGCAGAGTGGGGAGAAGGCATCCCAGGCTGAGGGAGTAGTAGTATGAGCAAAGGCAGGAATATGTGACACAGTTCTGTGAATTCACAGAACCACTGGGATCTCCAAGTTGTCAGAGCACAGCAATCATAAACTTGGGGAACAAGAAAGGGAAGGAAAAGCAACCGATGAAACTGGAGAGCTGGGGAAAATCCAAGTCTTTGTGTAACAAATTTAAATCACTAATCTTTCCCACATCATTTATATGCAATAAAGTAAAAACCAGTATGACACTGAAATTTTGTTCTTTCAGTTATTCAGGAAGCTTTGGGGGTTTTGTTGTTGTTGTTGTTGTTGTTGTTTTGGGTTTTTTTTTTTAGCATTTACTATAAACCAGGCACTGTTCTAGGTGTCAGTGGTACAGCGATGAACAGAGCCAAGTCCTGAATTCATGGTGTGTTCATTCTGAGTGAAAGAGAAAGACAGTAAGAACACGGACAAATCACATCGGCAAAGATAACAAGTTAGAGGACATTGAAGCTCTAGTCTTTAGCAATAAAGCAAGGCTGAGTGTGGAGAGGGTAGGGATGTGGAGTGAGAGAATGGAGAGCATGGTGAGTTATTTTAGAAAGAGTGGTCAGGACAAGGAGTCTCTGAGAAGGTGATATTTGAGCAGAAACAAAGGAAATCTATTTGAGAATTGCTTTCAAAGCAGAGCTGGTCACAATGCAAAGATCCTGAAAGGCGAGGGTGTTTGGCAAGCGGAAGCAAAGGCGAGGGGCCAGCTGGGAGAAGAGCCAACAAGGGAGAAGACAGTGAGGGGAGGTGACGCGCAGAGAAGACAGTGAGGGGAGGTGACGCGCAGAGAAGACAGTGACCAGACAGGTGCAGATGCTTGCCGAGTGCACAGTTTTTCAAACTTTTTGGATAATGATCAAAAATAACACATTTCACAGGACAAATATATGTGTCTTAGATACTGAAACAGAGGTATTTTAAAAAGTTTCAGAAAACAATATTATGTGCATTGCACTCTATTTTCATTTCCACTTCATCTTCTAATCAATTCTGATCACAATCCATTAAACTCCTCTTACAATCTACTAAGGGGCCACAACGTATAGCATGGAAACAATGAGACAGGGTCACATAGACATGAAAAAACCCCCACATTCTCAGGGCACCTGGGTGGCTCAGCATTTGCTTTCAGCTTCGGTCATGATCCCAGGGTCCTGGGATCAAGCCCCACATAAGGCTCCCTGCATAGTGGGAACCCTGCTTCTCCCTCTACCACTCCCCCTGCTTGTGTTCCCTCTCTGGCTCGCTCTCGCTCTCTCTCTCTCTCTCTCTCTCTCTCTCTCTCTGTGTGTCAAATAAATACATAAATAAAAATGTTTTTAAAAATAATAAAAAAATACATTCTCATTAGGGTACACAACACATGGCCCAGCCCAGGCACATAGGAATCCTAATATTGTTTGTTGAATGAATGAATGAGTAAATGATGAATGAACAAATGAATAAAAATAATTGGAAGTTATTTATGAGGCCCAAAGTGTGAGGACTTCAAATTGGACATTTCTATGCCAAAACAAAACTCTAACAACTGCATTATGTTGAAATTATTACTTGTCACCAGGAATACCAGAATGTGCCCAGAATTTAACGGGTATCAGTGTCAATCACTTCTCAAAGTAGACAAATTTTCTCAGGGAAGCCTATCCTGGTGGCAAAGGAGAGTCCTTAAAATTTAGTTTTAAAAAAATAGGAACATTTTTCTGGAACCCCCTGGAACTTCTATCTTTTTCTGAATAAAAATATAAATAAAATTTAGGAGTAAGCCCCTAAAGAGATTGTAGTTTTCATGGAAATTAATTTCTTCTGCCAGTATGTGATTTCCAACAAAAGCCTGCAAAATCTGTAGCTACAAGTGTGAGCATGTGCCAGAACTTCTGACTAGCACTTTCGAATTTTTTAAGAATTTTATGTGAAGGGAACAACACTCTTCATGAAGTTAGCATGTTTTCTGTAAGAACTAAATTGGAAATTTAGAAAATCTGATCATTACTGTGTAGAATATTAACAATCATTAAAACGAGTGCCAGACAGTGTTCTAAGCAATTTGTACTTATTATATATCAATTTATTAAATCCTAACAATAACCCTGAGGAAGTACAAGTACTATCTCTAAAATAGGAAACTGAAGCACAGAGAGCTAAAGTAAGCCACTATGTGCCATGCACTGCAACACTCTACAGGTATTAACTTACTTAATCTTCATATCAGCCTCATTTTGTACAGAAGGAAACTTGGGCACAAGAAGGTACAACTTGCTTTGGATCGTGCAACTACTAATTGGTGGATGGAGTCCAGGGCAGCGCGCTCCAGAGTCCATGCCTCCCACGACTGTGCCATTCTGCTTGCTTTAGCAGTAAGGTCTGTGCCAAGTGAGCACTATAAAATGTGATGCTTGCCAAGTGGGACTTAAAAGAGAATGCGAGCTTCTCAGGAGGAACCGGGGGCCTGTTATACCTATTCGGCATCAATTATTAGATGACAATTTTAATACTCTTACCACCAAGGACTCAGCAAACGTAACTTATAGAAATTTTATCCTATACTTTCCCCAATAAAATTCTCTACTAGAACTTTTAAATTATCTTCAGCCTAAATTAATTTAATTATTAATGTCTCTCTGCATCTGCTTTTTCTTCTTATCTCTTATTTTCTTTAGACCCAAGTTTGGAACACTGTGCCTTTTAAAATTGAAAACGCAAACGTTACGTGGAACATTTTATGTGCCTATTTCACATCTCCTTTTTAAAGCTGATCATTAGATGTCTAACTTTCAGTGTCAGAGAGAGAAGCAGACATCTACACGTATGTCCACCACAGCATTTCTTACTGAAAAGGAAGAATTTCCTTCACACTCTCCTGTTGTTCTCTCATTCAGCACTTCATACACACACACGGACACACACACACACACACACACACACACAAACATAGGGCATTACTCTTGATCATCTACTCCTTAAGCTAAACTACATTCTTTGTTATCATGATAGTGGTCATATTACTGGTCAGAATCTATTTCCTAAAGAATCTTTGCTCTCCTTGGGGACTTTAGCATAAATATACCAACAATAATAATTCATGTACAAATGCTCTATCAAGCCAACTACAAGATGAAGATTGGTAATGATAACTCTTTGCACCACCCTGAGTACAAATGCAAACAGGAAAGTGCACAGAATACGACAATGTCCTGTGACCTTCATGCATGAGGTCGCCAGACTCCAAAACAAGAAATAAGACCCCTGTGGTCATGAGAATCTCAAAGGAACATTTCAAACCACAACCGGACATTTCTTAATGAACTCACAATGCTTGAACCCTGCTCTGAGGTATGGTCCCCCCCAAAAAAAACAATCCCTTTATCAACAGGTAAAGCCTTCAAATTCTTAAATTTGGCAGCTGAAAAAAAAGTAAATGAAATATCCACTTTCCCATGGTGATATAATATTTTAAACCAGGCCATTTTCCGTGAAAGCTTCCCACTGTTTGGATTGAAATGAATAAAAACAAAGGACCAAATGTTTAATATTTTTTGTTCTTCTTAAAACTATTTCTTGGAGACAATTCATGACATCAAAAACCACAATTCATGACATCAAAAAGATCAAGTCATCTTAATTTAACACTATACTCTGCTACTTCCAAAACCTTGGGTAAGCCACTATTTCCCAATTGATTTAGACAATCAGTTTTACATAGAAGAAAGTATACTAATCTTTTTTTCCCTTTCCTCTCAGAAATACCCTGAAACTCCCTGTGACAACTTTCCTCCAAATGTTTGTTATAGCATGATGTTATGGGATAAAAATGCAATAAAATCTTTCATGTAATGCAGATGAAGACAAATTTTCTTTGCAGATATTCTGTACCATACTATGTCAACATAGAGTAGAGTTCACATAATCTAATTTCAAATGATAATGCCTTTAGGACTTCTGGAAGCTATCCTCTGCATTGATACCAGACCAGGAAAGATACGAGAGTAGGAATTCCAGGAAAGAATAATTTTTCTCTTCCATTTAGCATCTTCAACATGATAGCTTTAAGTCCCACCTGATATTGAGCAGAGATTTAGATGAAAGAGTTAAATCCACTGCATATATACACTTATATGTATATCTCCAGTTAAAAGTTCAAAACAAACCAAGAATGGGGTTGCACGTGGCAACTCCCTTGTATCTGGTCTCTATCATTTAGTCGATGTGTCATTCCTATTTTTGGGGAAGAGACAAGTAGTCAATAAGAAGAAAAACTATTGGTCTGCTAACAACTATAATATAACCTTAATTCAACAGAAATAAATTCTGTTCAAAACCCAGAAGTCTCCCTCGGTGTAACAGTTACATTACTGACTCCTAGGCAAAACAAAAATCCTGCCCTTAAGCCATTACCAGCATGATCCTTATTTGAAATCTTACAGGCTGTTCAAGGGACTACCCTGGTGGTTTGGCCAAAGGGAAACAACACATGGAGTAGTCTGATGCCGGCCAAGCAAAATGGAGCCTCCCAGTATGAGAATATTAAATTATTATGGCTGCGACAGGGGGTGCAATTGTTAGCGGCCCCCTCCCACGTACGGCCTTGCTTCTCTCTTCCCCGCAGTGGTGTTCATTGTCGTACATGATATTCAAATGCTTTGATAATAATAAGATTGTCAAGATAATAGCAGGAAACTTTCAGTAGAAACTCAATTTTCAAAAGCCAGCTGTGTTCTCCCCCGACAGCACTTCCTAAGAAAATGCCTTTAAAAAGCAAAATATTTCCTATTTAAAAATTAGGATAAAGTTCCTATTATATGTAAATACACATGCACAGGCTCTAAGATTAGGAGTACAAATGTACATCAGCAATTCAGTCCTACAAATAATCCAGAGAATGAATCCCCAAGGAAAGCGGCCAGATAAGGGATGGGGCAGCAGACTTGGACAAATCCCTGCTGATCCAACATCCTATTTGGGAGAAGGGGGTGCATTTCCCCCCATCCAAAGAGCTTTAAGTGGATGCATGAAGGAGACAAGGTCTTAAATCAAGGAGCGACCGCCCATGTGGGCATCACTGATGGCCCCTTGTTAGAAGAAACACTTTGGGCTTCTTCATTTCCTTTCACTTCGCACGACACTCCCCTCAATAGACCCAGTGAGGTGGGGTGTAATGTGGTTTTTTGGAAGAACACTAGTATTGTTAACATGTTCAATATCTGTACTTCTTAAGGTTGATTCAGAAAACTTTGCTCTTTTGTCCCAATAAAAGAATGGTTTTCGGGAAATGCTACCCTTTTGCTTTCTTTTCTCAGTCAATGCTATTTGGTCTACAGCCATTTTAAATAAAAAGTTCCAATGGATTGGGGGAGAAAGCAGCAGCTGGGGACGAGAGCTCTGCAGGTGGCGGCTGATAAACACAGCATTGTAACTTGCTGGCGTGAGCCCGTGCACAGTGGTCTGGATACGGGTCAAAAGGCTCGTCAGATTCCAAAGTCAGTTTTAAATTATAACCTACCTGCAAGCAAATCCTTATCCAGGCCACCCGAAAGGATTTATTTTTTCTTTTCTAGTTACATAGAAATGAACAGAATTTTATTCACCTTTCACATGTAGTGTGAAATAAATGCACATAGTGTAATTGCCAGTGTGACCGAAATGCACAGTTATTCCAGGGATTTTATAGCTTAAAACAATGTGGTCATTTCTTCAAGGAAAATGGCCTTTTGAATTTTATATATATACATATATATATATATAGAGAGAGAGAGAGAGAGCGCGCACAGAAATTTAGATGAGTTAAGTACACTGACAAAAAAATGTATCCAGTCTTGTAACTGGATGTGTGTGTACACACACACACACACACACACACATATGCATATTAAATGATAAGAATATCATTTAAGTATACTTTTTAATAACTTTTTGGGAGGAAAGCACTACGGAAGAAATCATTGCTTATTTCCATTTGACACCCTGTGGGAACACAGGTACTCTTCCTTAATTCATCTCATTTGTGAGGACGCATCTGCACTATTGTTCTTTGTCCTCTAGCACTTGCTTCTCATTTTCATAGAATTAACTAGTACTTACATGTATATTTCTTCAGAAGTATTCTTTTTCATATATTCACCCTATCTCCATATTTAAATGTTAGATTTCCCAAAGTCAAGAGTCACGTCTTTCACCGACTCTTTGCATTTCCCCAAAGCAAGCCTCTTTCTGTAAAATGTGAATGTTTAGTAAAATAGCTGACAGTTTATAGAGAAGATGAAAAGAGATCTAAGGAGGTTATAGAACAACTTCCTAACAGTGGTGGTTTTTGCAGAAATGCAGTCAGAGGAAGGGAGCTATGTTTTATAAGTCAAGAATGTTTGAGTTTTTTTTTTTAAATGATAATTATGTATTCTTTTATAATAAAAGCATAATAGAATAAAATTTAAAGAAGAAAGAAGGAAGATACCAAGAGGCACACTAAAGCTCACCTTGAACTTATCACTCACCTTATTAATCAACAGCACAAATGGTGGGATGGTATATGGAGATGGAAATAAAAAGAGTTACAGATCTTGCTCCAAGGTGAGAAATGAGGAGTATACGTATCTTTTAGGACTTGGACTTAATCTATGCAAGTGGAGAAGAGAAATGACATTTCTTAAGAGGAAACGGAATGTCATCGCACCACATTATATCTACTAATAATAACCTTCATTCACCCAACAAAAATTTTTGAATGTCTATTATGCCAGGCATTTTTCTAGGCACTGAGAATATATCAGTGAATAAAACAGGTAAACTATTACTATCATCAATGAATTACATTCCAGTTGGGGTAAGTTTATTTAAACAAAATATTTAAAGGTCATACGGTAGTAAGTACCTTGGGAAAAAGTTAAACAAGAAGGAAGATGAGGACTGCAGTAGGTAGTAAGAATGACTGTGATGAGCAGCTTTTGATTTCCTGATCTTGAAGGCTGCCTTGAAGCCCTACTTCAGTCCCAGTAAGAGTGGAAGGAGGTGAGATTAGAGCCTAGAGTTGTACGGATGCCAAATACATACTCAAGATTTGATTCCTGTGGTGGAAACCCCTGTATCCTCTTGCTTTTGCCCTGAAGCTACACAGAGAGAACCTGCTCACCCAAACACTTATTTTCAACTAAAAAATAATAACACTTTTAGAAAAATGAACCTCTTCTACCAAAAGCACAAAATACATGGAATTTAGCGCATTGGGGCCCCATATTATTGTTTCCTCCAAACTCAAGATTGGTTTTAATGTTGTAAGTTTAATTCAACAAAGGCCTGGGTACCTTAAAAATTCTTACCATCAGACAGGAGTATATACAGGTTTTATGGTGCCTGAAGCTTATACAATTTGGTAGGGCCATTTTTAAGAAAAGGAATGCTGAATTGTGCATAAATTTAGGTATGAGAATGAGTATTTAATATTTTGATATTTATTTAAATCATAAAAGAAACAAAAGCAAATTATATAATTCACAAAGCTGATAAACACCATAAACATCACAAAATCTAGAATAATAATCCAGACCAGCTTTCAGCTCCATTACATTTCAAATCTTTTTCTCTTCCACTACCCTTATAGGCCAATGATGAACACCATAGAATATATGGTCTCTACCCCTATCCTTTGTGTTGTACGGAGGCCTAATCCATACAGCACCAGAAGAAACGTCTATACTTAAACACCCAGAAATAATTTACCCGTAGAAGGGACTGCAAACAGTATACCTATATCCTACTCAAAACCAAATAAATTGTATCCCCACCTTAGTTTCCCTTAGTCTCTCTCAAATGTCCACAACCACTCAAATATCACTCAAATGGAAAGGAAGTAATAATTTCACAAGGTTTCCACATTTTATAGATTAGAAACTAAAATTCAAGACAATTGAGACAAAAGGATAATAAACTTCAAGTCCAGGACTTAAACACTGGTTTACTGAGAACTGCAATAACTAAGAAGTAAACGTGGGTAGAAGAAACAGGCAAAAATAAAAGAGAAGAATAACACTAACAGAAGGATTTTAGATTAAAAACTGGAACCAGGTAATAAGGTTTAATATGTAAACAAAGTATGTAAAAGTATTATGGTACTTGGGGCGCCTGGCTGGCTCAATTAAGCATCTGCCTGCGGCTCAGATATCCCGTTTTCCTGGGATCCAACCAGTGCTGGGCTCCCTTCTGAGTGGGGAGTCTGCTTCTCCCTCTCCCTCTCCCTCTGCCAGTCCCTGCTGCTCCTATACTGGTGCACTCTCTTTCTATCACTCTCAAGAACAAATAAATAAAATACTTTTTTAAACTATTATGGCACTGGACTGAATAGATACTAACCTGCAAAATAAGTCTTAGAAAATTTGTAATGTAACTGAAAATAGAAAGGACTCGAAGAAAATTCAGCTTACCCAACACCCTCCTTTACCACCAACTCCCAACCCAAAGCTATCACCCACACTTACACCCTTTAAAGCTCCCAAAGCTTCCAACAGCTTTCCCTGTGGCACTGTCTGGTTTCTCACCGATGAATCAGTCTGTTCTCCATCGTGCCTCTCCGCCAGCTAGGCAACCGGCTTGCCAACCGAAACTATCTTGAAATTAGAAGGGCACTGGTATATTCCTGAAATGTGATATTCTATTAAACATTTTATAGTAAGTATATAGCTATATAGTAAGTATATAGTACGTATGACAAAGAAGCTTAATGAGTTTTGGAATCATCAGCCTGCCAAATAGTGTTATTGATGACTTCTTATTGAGAGTACTACTCAAAGCTCTGGGACTTCTGCAGGGAACAGACTCTCCAGACAAGAAGACAAGAAGCACAAGAAGACAAGCAGACAAGAAGACTCTCTCTTCAAAGAGTTTGTATTCTAAGTAGAGGAGGCCAGTAATAAATACTTACACTAATGAAGGAAGAATTCTGAGTACAGATAAGTTCAATGAAGACAAAACAATAATGATTAGGGCTGGATGAACAGCTAAAGGCTAATGAGGTGACATCTGAGTTGAGTTCTCAATGATAAGAAAGCAGCATTGAGAAGATGTAGGAAAAGATCTTCCCAGGAAAAACGTACAAATACAAAGTCCCTGAGGTAGAAATGAGCTGGGCATGTTCCAGACCCATAAAGAAAGTCAGTGTAGCTGCAGCTTCTCAGACAAGGCAGACGCAGAGAAAGATGACTTCTCAGGGGTACGGAGGACTAGAACACACAGAGCCCAGAGTGCCCCATGTGTAAATGAGCTGGCATTTTCCCCTAGTAACAAAAGGACTCACTGGGTGCCTTCTTTTTTTTTTAAATTATTATTTTTTATTATGTTAATCACCATACAGCACGTCATTAGTTTTTGACGTAGTGTTCCAGGATGCATTGTTTACACAAAACACCCAGTGCCCCATGCAATACACGCCCTCTTTAATACCCATCCCAGGGCCAACCCATCCTCCATCCCTCCCCTTCCAGAACCCTGTTCATTTCTAGGAGTCAACAGTCTCTCAAGGTTCGTCAGAACTGCCTTTAGGCAGCAAGTGATATGATCTTCCACCTTTACAAAAAGCACTCTGATGCAGGAAAGAAATGGTACAAGAGTAGAAAGGCGGAGAAGCCCAGGCGGAAAACCTAAGTTTTAGAGACAACACTTTTAGAAGTTTATTTAAAGCCACAGGACTGCCTGAGCACTTCAGGGAAAAGGACACACTGGGTGAGAAGGAGGACGAGGGACAGAACCCACGCGTGTTTAAAGGTCTGGGGGAGGAAGCACTCGAGACGGGCCCAACACCCTGGCTCTCAAAACCACGAGCCCAGTACCTCAGGTAGCAGGAGCCCCTGAACTGGATGTTGTCTGTGAATTAGAAGTACTGTCCCCCACATGCCTGGAGCTAGAGCCAGCAGAACTAGCTAGATAACACCTTTCTATTGTTAATGTTGCAGTGAAGAGACACCCTAGACAGGGAATACACTATTGAGTTTTGTGACCTAAGAGTGGCGATTCAGGGTGAAACGTTAGATCACACACATGTTCCACGTGAGGAAGATGGACTCAAAGGCCTCATATAGACAAGCTGGTAGGAGTAGGAGGAGAGGGATGGTTAAAGAGGGAAGGAAAGAGGCAAGAGAAGGGAAGAGGAAGGAAGGACAGGAATTAAAAACAAACAAACAACAACAACAACAACAAATTAAGAAAAGAGTATGCCCTAAGGGCAATGTTACATCACAAGGGTGTATGGTAGGTGCTTTTTGATGGTATGCAGGTTCTTAAAAACCCTTACATTATATGTATTTCATAGCTATCTTTTGGCAATTAAATTGTTTATTTTGTTTTGCTTTTCCAGAAGTGAGATAACATTTCCCTGTTTAAATTAATTTATTTAAGAAAAAAAATTAAAAATCAGTTTAAGGGGGAAAATTTACTAAGTTCTTAATCTCCAGAATCCTCAAATTCCTTATTAGTACAGTGGGATATAACCTCCCTTCAGGGTTGCTGTGATGACTAGTAGTCAGGGTTAGAAAATACAATGTCTAGCAGATTCTCAAAGGAAAGGTAGTCATTAATGATCATGAATTAAAGCAAAATTGAAATTAGAAACTAAATAGTTGATTTGAAGAAAGCACGGGGAGTCAAGGCACTGTAAAACTGGTAGTCAGGTACTATAGAGAATAAGAAGGTGTCATAGTTTTGAGATGGAGGTGAAGAATCTGGTCCCAAAATAGGGCTGGGCTGGGTAGGTTGCTAAGCATAGAAGGAGAGACTCTTGACCTGGGGTCCATGGGTTGGCTCTGAGATCTCTGAAACCTCTAAAAAACTGTGTGGTAAAATTTTATATATACAAATATCAGAGAAAGCTTTTTTTTTTTTTTTAATTAGAGATGGTCATTGAACTTCCATTTTAAAAAGCCAATGTTTAAAGTCATTATTGTTTGAATCATTTATTTATTTAACTATTAATTTATTTGATGAATCCATTTACAGTTAAGTATTTTGGATGGACTCTCAACCTCTCAAATTGTGTGGTAAAATGTTATGTATCAGAGCAAGCTTCATTTTTGATTAGTGATGGATACTCAGGAAAGGGTCCATGTCTCCCACCAGATTTTCAGAGATTTGTGACCTCAAATTTTTAGGTATTGCTGACTGAGATTATCAATTAGTCAACGGAAAACATCTGTAAACGGTATCTCTATAAAGGCACTACCCCAAGTTTATCAGGCATTGAAATATACTTAAAAGTATCTGGGATGGGGAGGGTCCTGCGGGGCACAGTCGGTTAAGTGTACCAGCTCTTGGTTTTAGCTGGGGTTGTAGCTTTGAGGTCATGAGATCAAGCCCCGCATCAGGCTCTGCACATGGTTTGGAGTCTGCTTGAGTTTCTCTCTTCCTCTCCCTCTGCCCCCCACTCCACCTTCTAAAATAAACAAATAAATCTTAAGAACAAGAGTCTATAGGTAGAGGGGGAAGGTGTTGAGCTAAATCTATAAAGGCAAGTCCTGGGCCATCACCTCTGGTTTTCAGAGTGGATTTGTGTTATCCAAGCCAGATCTGCTCCGGACCTGATAAACAGAGATGCAATTAGTATGTAAAACATGTAGATGTGGCACGGGAGAGTTTCCTTGGGTGACAGTGGGATTGATGCTTGAGTGATGATGTACTGAGCATTACAGATGGCACGGAGCAAGCCCTCCTGAGGCCCTACCTCCACCAGGTGGCCCTGACCACCAAACCTTGGCCATAGCTCTGAAGAAGATACGGAGGCCAGTGGGAACCATTTCCATGCACTGATACCTCTAACTTCTATTGTGCCCTTCATACTGCCTCTTACCTGGTTGAATAATAAAATGAAATTTCCGGCAACGTAAACCAAATCTAAGCTATCTTTATACAAGCCCATCCACAGGGAACAAAGAGTCAGCCAGCTCTAGGCAGCTATGCAGAACCATTTGGAGACTGCTCTCAACCCATTTTATCACAACTTAGTCTTCTCATAAATATTTTATATATATGTGTAATTTCAAAAGCAAAGAGTCTAGCCCTTTGGTTAAAAAATTCATAGGGTTTATTTCAATAGTTACAGCTCATCCTGAAAAGTATTTTCTTTGTTAGTTTCTCCAGAGAGAGAGATAGAGAGAGAGAGGAGAGAGAGGGAGAAAGGGCCTCCCCAAAAGAGAAAAATATAAATTCTAGAATATATTTTCAAATGTCTCTCCTAATATTCCTAGACATTCACAGATTTCCTTCCTACTGATTTTTTTTTATTACTTGTTTTAAAGGTAAGAAAAAAATGGTGAAGAATAGATTTCCCATTGTTGAAAGGATGCCACAATGCAAGTTCTAAAAGGAATGCACCAGAAACTGGTAAGTAACAAAGTTTTTAGAGCACCAAAAGAAATTACAGAACAGAATATTTAATTACAAATGGATTCATCAAATAAATCAATAGATAAAATGATTCAAGAAATAATGATTTAAATGTTGATTTTTTTTTTAAAGTGGAACCTCAGTATCCACTTTAGTATCAGTATCTCTGATAAGAAATAAAGTTTTCTTGGCTAAATGAACAAGAGTAACAAAAGATTGCAAAACCACATTTGATTAAGGTCAGGATGACTAGTTCTTGGTGTTGTAACATCTTGAAGAAGATGATGAGGATCCTTACTTCAAGAACTAAGAAAATAGAATCCAAGCAGAGGTTACAAGTATATTTTTACACAGAATGGTTTTAGTTTTTTATATAAATGTGAGTTTCTCATCTTGGAATATTTTCCTCTCAACTGGTCAGTTCATAGCTAAGAAAAATAGGAGGTCAAGTATAGCAACGGGTATGAAAAGTATAAAGAAATATATTTGGGGGTGCCAAAGCAAATAGGCATTTAGAGTCACATACATATCAAATCTTCTATGGGAATACAAAACCATGACATTCCATTAGGCTTTGTCCCTCTCAGGTGGAACACTTAGGAACCTCAAGTGTTTGGTAGCCTCCACTGAAATGCACATTGAAGGTCCTTCCTCTCCTGAAAGGAGTCTCCTTTCTTTCTCTGAAGTTCCTCTTCCAGATAGCTGAGTCGGGGCTCAGAGAGGTGCAGTGCGGGACAGAGACAGGGAAAAAACCCTTTCTTCACACTCGCGCTGCTCTGAATGCGGACCATCTGTGCCCCCAGCTGGAGCGCCGGCAATGGTCTGGCACTTGAACCACACCATATTTACAGATCTAAACACAAATGGCTACTGCCTGATTGTTTCATGATTCATTAGTCAGACAAGCTCTCCTCTCCCGCCAGCACAGCTGTTACAGAGTAAACCTTTGTCACTTAATAGGCCTGATTATTACTTTCCATCAAAGGTATTGATCTGTGTCACCTCTACTTAAGGGAATGGGGGAGAAGAAAAAGGGGGAATAAAATGGACCAGGAAAACATGAACATGCAGAAGAAGGAAGGCAAAAGAGGGACATTACGTGGCATCAGCAGCAGTGGCTTCCTCCCGTGCTCTCTCCTGCGTGCCCTGAATATCAGGATCTGTGTCTTCGGCCGCGGGGACTGACTTTCTCAGGAAGACGAGCCGTACCTCACATGGTGGCAGCCCTGAGCCCCCAGACCACTGCAGTCACAGACCCTGACCGCACAGATCGTTGTGCAACAATGGGCACGGCGTGAACTGAACCAGAACTCTGTATCAGTTAATAAGCCAAGCCAGTGTGCAGACCAAGTACAGGCTCTGGAGGGAATTTTTTACAGCTGCTTGAATTATTTCCTTTTGTTTAACAAATAAAGAGAAGCTATAACCCTGAGCCGTTGCCTGACTGTGACGCACAGCGCTCAGCTAGGTTGAGAAGCGCTCCTGTCCAGCTGCCGCGTGGGGACGGCGGGGCAGAGTCCTGGCGGGGTGTGCACAACGCCAGCTGGGCACCCTGGCCGGTGCTCTGCTTCCCTCTCTCACCTCCTCCCTATCACTTTCCTCGCTTTTTCCTTTCTTAGGAGAAAAAAACCTCAAAGGAACAAAAAGTGAGAGGTTTTCCTGGGAGGGAGAAGACAAAGAAAGGCTTTCACAAATTACACCAATTAGCAAACACCGAGGTAAAGATGCTCACCGATATCACCACCACAGCAATTATTCGGGAAACACCGAATTTTAAAAACGGGGACCAGAGATCATCTACCTAACCTCCTGATTAGCCCACAAGCAAAGGATGCCCAAAGAGGTTAAGAAGCTTCCTCCTATCATACAGTTTTTTGGGTGAGACAACTGAGTCTCAAACAGAAGTCCCTGCTAACCCGCGCGGAGCTCTTTCCCTTCCACCGACTAGGCCTCCAAATACCAAAATCTCAACTCAGACAGGAATGCTTGTAATTAATATTGTCGTGCTCATAGCCTTATAGAACACAGAATCATTAAGATGTATGAAAGACTCTTCTTACATTGTAGGGTCAGCCTCAGTATAGTCACACTTTTTTTTTTTAAGATTTTATTTATTCATTTGACAGAGAGAGATCACAAGTAGGCAGAGAGGCAGGCAGAGAGAGAGAGGAGGAAGCAGGCTCCCTGCAGAGCAGAGAGCCCGATGTGGGGCTCGATCCCAGAATCCTGGGATCATGACCTGAGCTGAAGGCAGAGGCTTTAACCCACTGAGCCACCCAGGCGCCCCTAGTCACACTTTTATAACTGCACCCATGTCATAGAAGAGTATTTTACTTTACACAGTACATATATGTATACGTATCACACACAAGGAACCAGTGCACGCATGCCTGCAGAACAACCGATCATTTCTCAACCATTTAACAGCTCCAACCCTCTGGAGATTCCAGCATAGTCTGGTTCCCTTCCCTTTGTCTCCATATCACTCCCTACGATTGTTACCCAGATCTGGTATATTGATGAGATCTTTATTACTCCTTTTCCCCAGACCTCACCCTCCAATGGCAAGCACATTGTCATTCTAGTTCAGGAAAGGTCAACAGCCTTGCTAAGTACATCACTGTTTTATGGTGCTCAGCAAAAGTGATGGATTGACAAGTCCAGACGCTGGAGTCCTCCATTTATGTGATGGGCACCGGGAGCAAGAGACAAGACTCACCCTGCCAATTCGGTTCATTCAGAATTAAAGGGGATGATGAGAACTCAGTTTCCTTAAGTTTCTATCTCCAAAGACACTGTTAATGAGTATAGTATTGAGAAATAGCTGAATGGGGTGTGCCCTGGGGGGGAGCTGATCAAGCCCATTTTATACTTATTTTATTCTCAGTAGGCGCTTGGCCAAGGGTAAGATGCTAATGGCTTACAATCACTTCTGACTCAGCCCAGATTTTAATCAGCAAACTGGCAATGAAAGACCCCCCGTCCCATTTCCATGTCTATAGTTCTCCAGGTGGTTTAATTGTTCCACTTGATATCCATGTCCAGGGCCGTCCAGTCTTCTCTCCTTCCCTGCTCCCAGTTCCCAAATGGCATTGGGAATTTTACCCTTTGGAGTAGAATGTTAATGAAGCATGCATTGTATGTTTTGATACCGATATAAAAAAATTTTTAACACAGATCATATCCTTAATTCTTCCATCAAAAACAGAATTCAGATTTGGAAGCAAATGAAACCTTACTGATGGCCAACTTTCAGTTTTGAGCCTTCCAAACCAGAGTTTCTTTTTGTAAGTTATGTCTATCAGTTGACAGGACCAATATGATTTTACGTGGGCACAGTTTGGCAAACAGGAACTCCACATAATATAGTGCACTTGAAACTCATATAAAAAGAAAGCTGTCAGCAAGTAGAAACTGATTAAAATAAAGGGCATTTGTTCTTAACAGGGGAGGAAAATCAGCTTATAGCCATAAAAAGGAAACTGATTGGCAAGAACTCATGTGAAAATGCCAAAGTATTAAAAATACACTTTGATGTTTTCTCTGTTTATATTTCACTTGATAATTTGATTTTGAATCTAAATATGCATTTCTCCCAGCATATCAACAAAAACGGACCTTACCTAGAAATCTAAGTATGGTGACAAAGAGCATTTGAAAGTATCCTCTAAAAACAACAATCTGTAAAATTTAAGATATATGACAGATAGCTTGTCATGCCTTCACAAATTTTGGTGAGACCGGTAGTACAGGTATCCTATCTTAAACAGGACTCTGACGTGTTAAGAGATTAAGGATAGAGAAATATCATCAAGTAATGTATATAAAGTGTGGGGAGCCACTGTCCAGAACACAAAAGAGCTATCAGTTATAACTCCAAGAAGACCTACCTGGTGATACACAAAAACGTAAAAAAAAAAAAAAAAAAAAAACCTGTGTCATTAGAAAAACTGAGTCCAAGGTCTTACTAAAGCTTTTGTCTTTGGAGAAAGCCTGAGTGAAAATGCACTTTCTGGTATCTGATGATGTTCACAAGTCCTGTAGGTAAGCATACAGAATGAGCCCTGAGTCTGAGTACTTTCTACACAGACTAAAATAAAACATATATATGCAGTCAATTAAAACAATGTGCCTTTAAAAATAGGCATAACACTTGTTCTTATATAGCTACATTATTTAACTAAATATACATGTAACAGCTGGGACTGAAACCCAAAAAATACATATAGCAGATTGCAACGAAAACCTACGGTTGTATTTAGTTACCTTCGTATTTTAAATTGGTTGCACGCAACCAAAGCCAATAGTATTCAGGGTTGGATAATTGTGCTTCCTTGCTCCTAAAAATGTCAACACCCAAGTATGTTCTGGAAAATGCCTTTTTCTTTAAATATTTTTTCTATTTTTTTTTATAGAGTGAATAGTCACAGAAATTTTTTAAATGCATTTATTTATTTACTTATTTATATTTCTCATTTCTAAGTTTAAACATCATCATAGTACAGCCTAAAATGTCTCTAGTCAATGTGGCATAAATCCAGATTATAAAATAATAGATAGATAGAGTCATAGCCAAAACTTATGATCCACTAGGCTATAGTCACACATACATTAACTCATTTAATCATCAGAATATCCTATAAATTAAATTCTTATCCAGATTTTACAGATGAATAAACTGAGTCACAGAGAGGTTAAATAACCCACCCGACAATATAAGGCTAGTAAGTGGTAAAGTTGGGATTCAAAACCAAGCTGTCTGGCTCCAAAGTCTATGCTCTCAAACGACAACTTACAAGTAAAGATAGCTCTAGAAAGAAAGAAAGAGCAATAAGGATGGAGTGATGAACGAAGGGAGGAGGGAGAGAGGAATGAGAACGTTTCAAAAAACTGAGTGGAAAAAAATAAGGGAAACGGGCTAAATTTGCCTTTATAATGTCATGGAGAAACCTGGAAAATGCTCTTGAGGAATTAAAGGAAGTCTTTTGACAACTGGGGGGGAGAAGGGAGAAAAGCAGAGGGGTTGGATGCCAACCGAACCCCACTATGACCTTGATGGAGGAGAAATGACTGCAGTTTCAGTCTGTCTCTGCCAGCTCTCAGGGCCTCCCCTCCAGGAATGCGTCCATCTGCCCAGCATCCCGAGCATTTCAAACACTGCTCCTCCCTGCTTGGACTTAAGAAGATGTCAAGGGATAAGACACCCGAAAACCTAAAATACAAGCGTACTGATGCATGGTCACTTGGCAACAGCGAGTGCGCCGAGCTTCATGCCAAGGAATGGAACCTGCCTTCTTGCCAGCAGCCCAGACATTCAGCAAACAGACGACACAGCAGAGGCAGGGGCACAGAAGCAGAAGGGAACTGTCCAGCAGAGGAGAAACCTTCCACACATTTATGAGAAAACTAGAAAAGATAGAATAGGTTATCACTGACCGTAGCAACAGGGTTTTTGTGATAAGAGAAAGTACTTGTAACTCAGCAGTAAAATGGATTATATTATCTGGAAACAGAAATATCATGTACTAATATGTCATTCAGCAGAAGTTTGAAGGAGTAGTCCACAAAAGTAAGCAAAGAAGCCAGGCAGTGTTTTGGACCTAAGCAGAGCTGGAAATGAAGGCCATCAGAAATCTTACTATAGATGCCTGAGAGTTTTATGGTTTGAAGGAGCTGATGGTGTGTTCTATTTTCTTTTTTTTCCCCCTTATTTATTTTCGTTGTTGCATTAGGCTCCTTTGGGTAGACTTGTCTGCTTTACAGAGAATAAAAACAAAGCTTGATGGGCCATGTGGTTCTATCTGGAATCTTTTATACATATTTTAGTGCAGCTATTTTCAAATAAAGCTTATCATACAATGCTTTTCAATAAATGGTGACCTTGAACATTTAAATAGTGTTTTCATTATGGTAAGTGGACCAATATATTGAATACAGTATTAATAATTGCCATGGTTACAATTTAGTGAATGCTTACTATGTGTTTTTCAGGCATTATCTAAGTACTTTATATATATTAATCTTCACAACATTCCTGAGGGAAGTGCTTTTGCCCCCATTACACAGAGGAGAAAACTAAGACTCAGATTGGTTGTAGAACCAGTAAGAGGCAGAACCAGGATTCTCCCCCAGGTTATGTGGCTTCAAAGTCCTTGCCCGTAGGAAAAGTTGCCTTAAGAAATGTCAACAAGAACATTCAAATAACTACACTCCAGTGACCAGTCCTGAGATCTGTGTCAGCACATCCACGGTTAGACTGACATCTTCATCCCTTGGAACAATCAAGAGTGTGACGAAATAGCTTGACAATAGAAGTAGTGCAAAGAGCAAGAGACAAGGTTTGAGAAGATTTGAGTTTGGGACTGGACTCTGCTTCTAATCCTCAGTTCCCTGGGGCATGTTCTCAAGCCTTATCTATCTTAGTTCCTGAATCTCTGCAAAACAGTCCTAACAAGATACACCTTATGGGCCTCAACATTGGGGGATGAACTGAAAATCTGAAGCACTCCAGAAATACATTGTTTTTAAACTCTATATAGAGTTACAGTGATACTCTTAGATTGTAACTCCGACTTCCCCAACCTCAACCACAAATGAACACTAGTATCTTCTCTTTATCACTCCTTGCAGTCACAGATAGTAGATGCTGCCATGAGAAACATTTCCCAAATGCTAGAAATCGTGGGGGATGAGCCTGAGCAAAAGGACTGTAAATTGAATGTATGTCCAGTGCTGGGGTAAAGTCAGAAAAAGAATCAGTGAAGGGTATCTTGGTTCTTTCCACAGTTTGCTGACTGTGGCCATTGCTGCTATGAACATTGGGGTACAGATGGCCCTTCCTTTCACTACATCTGTATCTTTGGGGTAAATACCCAGTAGTGCAATTGCAGGGTCATAGGGAAGCTCTATTTTTAGTTTCTTAAGGAATTTAAGTTTCTTAAGGAATCTCCACACTATTTTACAAAGTGGTGGCACCAACTTGCATTCCCACCAACACGGTAAGAATGTTCCCCTTTCTCCACATCCTCTCCAACACACGTTGTTTCCTGTCCTGTTAATTTTGGCCATTCTAACTGGTGGAAGGTGGTATCTTAATATGGTTTTGATTTGAATCTCCCTGATGGCTAATGATGATGATGGCCATTTTTTCATGTGTCTGTTAGACATATGTATGTCTTCTTTGGAGAAGTGTCTGTTCGTGTCTTCTGCCCATATTTTGACATGATTACCTGTTTTGTGTGTGTTGAGTTTTAGGAGTTCTTTATAGATCTTGGATATCAGCCCTTTGTCTGTGGTGTCATGTGCGAATATCTTCTCCCATTCCGTGGGAATTTGTTGACTGTTTCCTTTGTTTTGCAGAAGCTTTTGATCTTGATGAAGTCCCAAAAGTTCATCTTCACTTTTGTTTCCTTTGTCTTTGGAAATATGTCTCTCTCTCTCTCTCTCTCTTTTTTTTTTTTTTTTTTTAGATTTTATGTATTTATTGGTCAGAGAGAGAGAGCACAAGCAGGCAGAGTGGCAGGCAGAGGCAGAGAGAGAAGCAGGCTCCCTGCTGGACAAGAAGCCTGATGTGGGACTCAATCCCAGGACCCTGGGATCATGACCTGAGCCAAAGGCAGCAGCTTAATCAACTGCCACCCAGGCGTGGAGACATGTCTTGAAAGAAGTTACTGTGGCCAGTGTCAAAGAGGTTACTGCCTATGTTCTCCTCTAGGACTTTGATAGATTCCTGCCTCACATTGAGGTCTTTCATCCATTTCAAGTTTATCTTTGTGTATGGTATAAGAGAATGGTCGAGCTTCATTTGTCTACACATAGCTGTCCAATTTTCACAGCACCATTTATTGAAGACACTCTTTTTTCCACTGTATATTTTTTCCTACCTTGTCAAAGATTAATTGAACATAGAGTTGAGGGTCCATATCTGGGCTCTCTACTCTGTTCCGCTGGTCTGTGTGTCTGTTTTTGTGCCAGTACCACGCTGTCTTGGTGATCACAGCTTTGTAGTAAAGTTTAAAATCAGGCAACATGATGCCCCCAGTTTTGTTTTTCTTTTTCAACATTTCCTTAGCAATTCAGGGTCTCTTCTGGTTCCATAGAAATTTTAAGATGGTTTGTTCCAGCTCTTTGAAAAATGCTAGTGGAATTTTGATTGGGATGTCATTGTAAGTGTAGCTGGCTCTAGGCAGTATAGACATTTTAACAATGTTTATTCTTCCAATCCATGAGCTTGGAATGGTCTTCCATCTTTTTGTGTCTTCTTCAGTTTCTTTCATGAGTGTTCTGTAGTTCCTCAAGTACAGATCCTTTATGTCTTTGGTTAGGTTTACTCCCATGTATATTATGGTTCTTGGTGCTATAGTAAATAGAATCAACTAATGGATAAAGAAGATGTGGTCCATATATACAATGGAGAACTATGCCTCCATCAGAAAGGATGAATACCCAACTTTTGTATCAACATGGACGGGACTGGAAGAGATTATGCTGAGTGAAATAAGTCAAGCAGAGAGAGTCAATCATCATATGGTTTTGCTTACTTGTGGAGCATAAGGAATAACACAGAGGACATGGGGAGATGGAAAGTGAGTTGGGGGAAATCAGAGGAGGAGACAAAACCATGAGAGATTGTGGACTCTGAGAAACAAACTGAGGGTTTTTGCGGGGGGGTGGGGGTTGGGTGAGCCTAGTGGTGGGTATTAAGGATGGCACGTATTGCATGGAGCACTGGGTGTGATGCATAAACAATGAATCTTGGAACACTGCAAAATAAAAAATTAAAAAGAAATTAAAAAAAAAGAAAAAGAATCAATGATTCTTAAAGTCCCGTATCACTTGCAACAGACAAAAAGGGAAGAATATTTCCCTATTTTATTAATGCCTATTGTTGAGATTGGCATGTGTGAATGCAGAAAAACCAAATTCTGCTGCTTTCTGACTGACCATTATACAGAATGTGAATATTGCATCAATCTATGAGGTACTCCAAAATGCATAGGCCTATCAAAATTCTAGTTTGCCTCCATTTTGCCAAATCTTGCCATCTTAATTTCTAGAAAACTGCAAACTCCGGACTCTCACTAGGGCTTATGGTTTCATATCCTACAAAATTGCATTTAAAAATAGTTCAAGGAGCGCCTGGGTGGCTCAGTGGGTTAAGGCCTCTGCCTTCGCCTCAGGTCATGATCCCAGGGTCCTGGGATCGAGTCCCGCATCGGGCTCTCTGCTCAGCGGGGAGCCTGCTCTCCACTCCTGCCGCCTCTCTGCCTACTTGTGATCTCTCTCTCTCGTGAAATAAATAAAAAATCTTAAAAAAAAAAAAAAACTTCCAAAATCCCCAGATTCATACCAATGTAATTAGAATTTTTAAGGATTTAACTTTTGGGATAAGATACTCTTGAAAATCTGATAAAAGCCATGGATCTGTTCCCCAGATAAAAGCCCATTCATATACACACACACACACACACACACACACACACACACACACACTCATTAGGTGGTTACAGATTCTCTGGAACCAATCCAGGGGCCCTTCACTGTTTGCAGACCTCAAGCTGAGAATTCCCAGAGATCACACATGGTTGTGCAGGCTGCTCTAGTACACCATCATGCTTGGCCAAGGGGTGAAGTAGGAACTGAATCCATCTTCCCCCACTATGCACTAATTCATGCTGTATCCACCCAGAATGGGCACTGTTTTCTAATTTGTTCAAAGGTGCCTTACAGTGGTAGGGTTGTAGTACGAAGCTTGACAGCTTCACTCACCCCAGCTGTCAAGCTTAGCTCATTGTGTGCATTTTCTCTCAACCCCATGTTCGAGGACAGTCACATTGGTAGCTTAAAATCAGCCACGGTGGGAGTATTTATAACAAGGAAATTAACAAATCTTACAAAGAAGGACTATCTCCAATAAGAAAGCTAGTTGTTGAAGATTTACCTGCATATCATGGGTTAGTAGAGACCCGGAAGACCTCTGTCCTATATTGTGATAGGTTTAAAATAAAAGCAGAAGACCCAAATTTAAAACCTACATTCCAGTATCCCTTTTAGCCTGTCCTAATTGCTTTTAGGTCAAGGGCTTGTGGGTCCTGACTTGCTTTGAGCACAGGCTTAACAGCTAACAGATGTTAGAGAAGGTATTCAGTGAGGGCTGCTCGAAAAATTGATTCCCATTCAGTCCTAGATGGGTCTAAAGACATCAACCAGATCTAGAAACCTATGTTTTAAAACATCTGCAATACTGGTAGCAGTAACTGCCATAATACTCATCAAGAAAACAAATGATCATTGCATATAATTTTTAAGATTGAGTTAGAAGGAGGACCTACAGGGAGAAGTAAATCTAAAGCCCAACATGTTTTGAGATGCCAGAAAAGAAAAGCCTAACTGATAGCAGGCATAAATTGTGGACTGCTGTTAGGTTTCTTCTGCAGGCTAAACTAAACTGATTTGAGCGAAGATATTCTCTTATGACAGAAAAAGGAAAAAGGAAAGAGACAGGGAAGAAAGGAAGGAAGGAAAAAGAAAGGCAGGTCCAACAACTAATTCCAGTTTTGAATTACAGGGGGCTATTGATTTTTCATTAAGTTTCCTGTGCTGCTCTCAAGAGGAGGGAGAGAGAGGGGAAAGTAATTCATTGATTAGAGCGGAGGGCCAAGTTCATTTATTGGCTTCCTGCCATGTCCCATTATTCCCGATTCTAAATGTATATTGAAGTCAGTTTATTTTCATCATTGCCTCCTGTCACCAGAAATGTCTCCCAGTAACTATTAGTTTAATCATCCTTTTCTCACAATGGTAATGAGTGATAATATCCAACATGATCCTGGATTTGTGGATATTATTCATTGGATTAGAGCGTTGCTCCTCCCAAGGCACTAGTTAAGAGTCTGTCCACACTCTAACAAACTAAAAGACACAAATAATTTGAAGAATTTTAAAAAATGTATTGGACTGTAGCACTTTTACTCTAGTTTTATTTTTTAAAAAAAGTTTTCCTGAAAGATCCATGATTTTTGATCAATCAATGATGATAACCTTGGAGAATGCAGGAAGCCCACCTAAATCAGGCATCATGTACCTACGCCAAGGCACTAGAAACCAATCTAGTACCACTCAGGATCACTCTACAAGCGGCACAGTGGGAACTAGAACCCATGTTGCCTGAGTTCCACATCATGCTATCATCCTAATAATCTACCCTCTTGATTCATGTGATATTATAACAGATAAAAATCAGAAGCTGATGTTGACTTTACCACCAAATCCAAAAAATGTAGCTAATGAAACTTTTTTTTTCTTCCCCATCTCAAGATAACCATGTTTCCCATTAAGCACTGCCTCACACCTAATAAAGTAATTAGGTGCCCAGATTACATAATGTGAGTATACCTGCCTCCCAAGGTTTTCCCAAACTCAATCCCTCCAGATCATCTGTCAAGGGGCTCATGTACATTAAGACTTCTGAATGAATTTTCCCAACACACTGTGAAAGGTAGGGAGAATCCTCCCATTTTATAGACAATTTGGCCAAGGCTACATTGGAAATAGTAATTTACAGAGCCAAGACTCAGACTTGGGCCTTCTCACAACAATGTCTCTTTCCACTACACCACAGCTCCCTCTGGTGCCCAAGTTAACAGTGGGAACTATTGAAACTATTTAAAAGATGTATACCAGTAAACTGAGCTGGAAAATATCATAGAAAAAAAATCCCATTCAGAGTAGCAATCAAGAATAAAATGCCTATAAGTAATTATGACAAAAATATGTGTGGGACTTAGATGACTAAAACTAGACAACTTAACTGAGAATACATAATAAGATCTAATCAAATAAAAAGACACAAAATACTTTAAATGTGTCAGTTCTTTCCAGTGGGATACTTTGGGAAAAAGCATAATAAATTTATTCTAAAATTCCTCTGGATGAACAGACAACAGAAAGACAAACATAAAAGATATTTTGAAAAATCAGAACAATGAAGAGGCACTCACACCATTAAATATCAAAATGTAGTTTTAGAGCTTTAGTATTTAAAACAAATTGAGAGCCTGTGAAAAAGCCAACAGGCATATCAATGGAACTAATTAGATGGCCATAAAACAGATTGTAGCATATACAGTAAAGAACACCTCAAATAACTGAAGGAAAAATTGTTTCCTATTCAGAAAAATGAAATTGAAAACTCATTTTACAAAGTACACCAAGATGTATTTCAGATGAATCAAAGAGTTAAGTATTTTTTAAATGTTATAAAACAGATCAATAGTTGGTTTATAAGAGTATTTTACCAGTATGAAACCAATGGAAAAACAGATTTTACTATGTTAATATGCAAAATGCTTATCCAAACATTACAAACTATAAAAATTAGAGATGCAAATGACACACACATACAAAAGAAGTGCTTGACTTCACTAGCATTCAAAAATACTATTTAAATTAGCATAACATTTGTTATCTACTGAATTGACAAGATTGTTTTAGGTAAGAATAATCAAGGTTCTTGTGAGACAGATACCATACTACTACTATGAAAGAATAAATTGGTAACCTTTCTGAAAAGAAATATGCCTCTATGTTTCTAGAGCCTGGGGAGGATACATGCTACAGTGAGTGCTGTGAATTGTATAAGACTGATGATTCACAGACCTGTACCCCTAAAGCAAATAATACATTATGTGTTAATTTTGTGTGTGTGTGTGTAAATGAGAACTTGTCAGAAATTCTATTTCTGGAAACCTAGCCCAAGATATGTTTCTAAATAATCTGCATAAAAACATGACTTATAAAAACTAAAGTAGAGATCAGCTAAACAAAAATAAAGTAATGTTTTACATTGAGTAGAACCATATAAGAATGTAGCACACGGACACAAAAATCATGTTTTGGGGGCGCCTGGGTGGCTCAGTGGGTTAAAGCCTCTGCCTTCGGCTCAGGTCATGATCCCAGGGTCCTGGGATCCAGCCCCGAGTCGGGCTCTCTGCTCAGCGGGGAGCCTGCTTCCTCCTCTCTCTGCCTGCCTCTCTGCCTACTTGTGATCTCTCTCTGTCAAATAAATAAATAAAATCTTAAAAAAAAATCACATTTTGAAGGATATTTAATAGTATGAAAAATGCTCATTCATAAGAAGAGAAAAATACTGTGGTTCCAAATTTGTAAAAAGTGTAACAGCAAGAGCAATGATGAGAAGGGATGAATGGGGAATAGTTTGAGATTCAGAGCAGTAAAACAGGTTCTGATCACTAAAAGGATGTGTACAAAAAGGGTATGTGGGAGATTATTCCCAGGACACTGGCTCAGGTGTTAGCGTGGGTGTGAGAGACCATGGCCGGACTAAGTAATACAAATGATAAGATCACAACTTAACCTGATGTTCTCAAATATAAACATAAGCACTCCACTGTGTACCTGATTCTTGTCCTCTCATTGGGATTCAGCCCCCACTCCCACAGCAGGGCTATCTTAAGTATTGGGGAAGTCTCACACTGCCTTTCCTCTGCTAGTGCTGACATTATGTTCAAACACATCAGTCTGCAGTTAAATGCTGAAAGCTCCAGAGCGGTGGTTCTAAAACGTTTGAGAGCAAAGGCTGTACAAAACATAATCTTGACAAAACCATTCCACAAACCACTAACCCTCTAGAGTACACATAGATTGAACCAGATGGCAAGACGGTCACAATGATGTGAGGGGTGGCACTCACATTTCAATGGTGTTTGCCACTAAAAGTCTTGAGAGTGTGAGGAACAGTTTCAGAGATAACTTTTTTCATACTCTCCATAAATTATTTAATTAAATAAAGTAGGTATTTATATTAAGAGGAGCTTAAAGTAAGATTTACCAGGATTGGTACTCGGATTGAATAATCAAAGTGCATGTCATTTAAACTGGCTCTAGGGTATGACAGTTTGTGTGCAACATTCATGCTCAAAAATTCTTCTAATTTTCTCTAAATTATAAATTCCAACTTAACCCAACTGCATACATTTTACACTATAACTCATGGATAATATTAATCCTCTCTTCCCCAAAAACAATTTATAGGCTGGATAATGGTTTCTTTCAGCATACTATAGGATATTTGGTTCCATTACCATTAAAAAGTACTCCATGAAAAATTAGGACTTAAATATCCCTACAGTGCTCACTTGTTAAAGTTTCGCTAAAAAAGTAATAATAATAGCTTGAATCCTAAAGCAACAAAACTTAGTGAAATGAATTCAAGATTCAGAGGCAATCACTCCTATCTTTCCGTCTCTGTGTTCAAGGCAAGTCATTTAACTTCTCTGAGACTCAGTTCAAGATCTATAATTTGGAGGAAAAAATAACTTGTCAGAGTCGCTGTAAGGACTAGAGATGTTGCAAAGCATCATCAAGTTCAGTGTACCATTCTACGTATTTCTGTGTATTATCTCATATAATCCCCCAACACTCTTATTCTTTCCCCTGTTGTAAAAGTCAGGAAGCTAAGGCTCAGAACTGTAAAGCAACCTGGCCAGTTCACAAGCCTAGCAGATCAGGGATTCAAACGTGGGCAGTCTGACTCCAGAAACCAGGTGTCTAATCATTACACCAACCTACTTCACAAGGGCATCCTTTTAAGTGTAACCTGTTAAAAACAGTAATAATAACAGTTGTTGTTCTTGTTGTTTGTTGCTTTTTTGTGTGGCTTGCATCAACTGCACTGCCTGTCAAAGAGCTCCTTAACTGCTCACGGCCTTACAGGCAGTCCTGTTTTATATTTATCTTCAAATCAGATAGAACTAGAATATCATAAATATGTGTAAATTGGTTAAAAAGAACTGCTTAAATGGTTAAAGTCTTACAAATATAAATCCAGAAGCCATTGCCCCTTCCAGTTCAAGGTAAAAAAGAATGGCGGATGTAAATTGTGCCAGTACACCATCAACATAAACCATCAGGGCGCTGTTTATTACCGAGCAACCGCCACTCTGTACATATATCTTGATACAAGCAATACTTTTGACACCAATCACTTCCCAAGATAAAATACAGTTTGTAGGGTAGTAATTTCAGCATCACATAAAATGGCACCCTTCCACAAAAGAAACATTCATTTTTGTACAAAAAAAAAAAAAATATGCTCACAGTGTCAAGTAATATAGCCGCCAAACACAAAATAAATGCAGCTCTGTACTTCCCTCCAAATTGCTATCATTTTCCAACCTAAATCTCAATTTCTTGCCCACAACACAAAGTGATTATTAAGAATAGTCAGTTCTCAAACCTTGAGATGTCCGTGTTTTTCCTCTATGCATTTTTTTCCCTTGAAAGTCATTGGAAATTTTTGGTCAAAATAAACCATGATTCTAAACCATAGGTACAATGTTAGTTATTAGCAACAAATAAATTATTTCAGCATATAATATCTCTCTGTCACTTACTCTCCTAACAAACCCTGCATGGATGATAGTAGTAATAATACCTCTATTTGTTGCCTGATCTAAAGAGGCTTTTCATGACAGTTCATTTAACACCCCCACGCCTAACATCAAGGTGGATGCATTTCATCCTGTAACACTCATGATGTGCACATTTCAGACTTCTGAGAACTCCACAAACCACAAAAGCATATATGATTGCCATCTAACCACTACCAAGAGGAAATACGTGGTTTGAGCTAGAACATGGTTTTCAAAAATAGAAAATAAATTTTGCATGTTTTAAAATATTAATTTGGTTCCATTAAGGTTAAAAATTCCATGAAAAATTAGAACTTTTAGTTAATCTTACAGTGAGTGTTCCCTCTTTTAAGTTTCCCTGAAAAGGAAACAATAATAACTCTAGTCCTGAGGCAACAAAATTAATGAAATGAATCCCATCATGGAAGCCAACCAGACCTAACTAAATAGCCAGTCAAATTTGTTGGTGGGGCACCTGGGGGGATCAGCTGGTTGAGCAGCTGTCTTTGGATGAGGTCATGATCCCAGGGTCCTGAGATGAAGCCCATGTTGGGCTCCCTGCTCAGCTCAGAGTCTGCTTCTTCTTCTCCCTCTGATGCTCCCCCTGTTTGTCCACCCCCATCTCTCTCCCTCTGTCAAATAAAGAAATAAATAATCTTAAAAAGATGGTCATCATCACTAGCCATCAGGGAGATTCAAATCACAACCACATGGAGATATCACCTTACACCAGTTAGAATGGCCAAAATTAGTAAGACAGGAAACAACATGTGTTGGAGAGTATGTGGAGAAAGGGGAACCCTCTTACACTGTTGGTGGGAATGCAAGTTGGTGCAGCCTCTTTGGAGAACAGTGTGGAGATTCCTCAAGAAATTAAAAATAGAGCTTCCCTGGGGCACCTGGGTGGCTCAGTGGGTTAAGCCTCTGCCTTTGGCTCGGGTTATGATCTCAGGGTCATGGGATCAAGCCCCGTATCAGGCTCTTTGCTCAGCGGGGAGCCTGCTTCCCTGTCTCTACATTTGACTGGGCCTGATTTGTATCCTTGGTAATAAAATTATAATCGTAAGTATGTGAGTTCTGTGAGTTATTCTAGTGGATTATTGAATTTAAAGGGGGTTCCAGGAACCCATGGATTGGAGTCAGTTGGTCCAATGTGTAGCTGGCCTCAAGCCCCCATATTTTCAACTGGCACCTCATGTGAAGACAATCTTATTGGGGACCAAATCCTTAAACCTGCAGTGTTGGATGCTAGCTTGGATGATTAACATCAGAAGTTATTGTAAAAAACCACCACTGAAAAAGAGAATGTACCTAACAGGTACCTAAATGCCCATTTTTGTTTTCTTCCTTAAACTGGTTAAGGAAAACCCAAGGACAATGTACCAACTATCACAGCTGTATAACTGGGGTATAACACAATGTAAAATAAAACCCAACTCTCCAAGGCTTTTCTCCTACCCATTAAGGCAGAATGCTTTGCCATACATCATGGAATCATTTTTGTTTGAATCAGCCTGTACTCAGTTTTAATATAAAAAAAAATACATTGGTATGGGGTGCATAAACAATGAATTCTGGTACATTGAAAAGAAATTTAAAAAAATAAAGATTAAAAAAATACAGTGGCAATGTTCTATTACAATCCTGAAAGACATGAAATTTGATACTTGCCTCTAATGAGAAAGAGTGTAAATTCTGAATAAATTTGGGAGTGAATAATATAGTTTCCATCTTCGCATTTCATAAAATACTGATGGGGATGTCTGCTTGTTAAATAAAAGATACCTGTATTTTTATCTAATTATATTTTTCTCTAATTATACCTGAAATTCTTTGGCCATATCCACTAGACCTCCTCAGATTTGTGGACATTTTCTGTTTCTTGATTTCATTTTCCAACACTAGCAATATGAAATAGACTACGACTTTACATTCATTATATTTGTAACCTTACATTCTAAATATAAGTTGAATTTATAACCTTACAGTCCTTTAGAATTTACATAATGGCTTTACAAAGAGAGTCACAGTTCAAACAGGAAGAAAGGCAAAATCCGTTCCTTCATAATGAAATTTCCCCAGTTATGTTTTGTTCACCTGTTTTAAGTTTTTCTTTAAAGAAAAACTAAAGTATATTAAAAACCAAGATTATAGTTCAATGAGTATATGTGTTACATTGATTGTAATAAAAATCTACCTACTTTAAACCAAAGTAAAGTCAATACTGAACTCTTCGTCTCATTATAGATTATTCAGGTTTATTTTTGCCATGTAGTTCCTGAGGCAAAAATTTTCTGAATTTTGCGTTCTTCATTATTCATAAAGTGCTTTATTTTCCTTATAAAAGAAAAATCCACATATGAGTGTTCCTTATTTGGTAAGAGAATTAATAGAATTACAAAAATGACAGACATCTCTGAAATGAGCAAAATTAAAGATTTACTCAGTCACACCATTAATGAGGCTAGTAAGTGCTAAAATTCAGAATTTTTATTGCAGCATTTGGGGTTATTTCTACTACATCACAATTCCATCATTGGTATTGTTGTCAGTGATTTCAAGGCATGTTTGGAAAGAAGCAATTACAGAATATAAATGACTGAAGAGTAGCCAATGAAATCTTTTTTTTTTTAAAGATTTTATTTATTTATTTGATAGACAGAGATGACAAGTAGGCAGAGAGGCAGGCAGAGAGACAGGAGGAAGCAGGCTCTCCACGGAGCAGAAAGCCCGATGCGGGGCTCGACCCAGGACCCTGGGATCATGACCTGAGCCGAAGGCAGAGGCTTTAACCCACTGAGCCACCCAGGCGCCCCGGCAATGAAATCTTTTTGACCATCTTCAAGTAAGTATAACTTAATGGTAAGACCTAATAAGTATCTGTATGACAACATAGAAAAGAAAATGTGCAAAGGTACCCACCGAGTTACTGATGATGAAAATTGTACTGAGAAATGGGGGACAACTTTGATGTATTACTTTGCATATTTTGATTATTTGAATTTTTATAACACCTGTGCCTTACCTTCATAATTATGTCAACTTTGAAACTCAAACACTAGACTTAATGATAAGAATTTTGCTGATTTTAAACTTTTTAAAATTGTTTTTGATAATCTTCATAACCAGGTTGGTTTATTTTCGCACAATGAAAAAAAAAACAATAAATAAAAATACTCTACTCCACGACTATCGTGTGCTAATTTCTGAAACAATGTGACTATGGATCAAAAAAATCAGACAACATTTTTTTTCATTTTATTTAGTTTAATTAATTAACATATAATGTACTATTGGTTTTAGAGGTAGAGGTCAGTGATTCATCACTCTCATATAATACCCAGTGCTCATTACAACAGGTGCTCTCCTGAATGTCCAGCCCTCAATTACCCCATCCTCCCATCCCTCTCCAGAGCCTCCCGCAGCACTGTTTGTTTCCTATTCAGATGACATTTAAAATCTGACGATATTTTAAAGGTTTCAGGGATGACACCCAAAGAATCAAGGGCTTTGGTATATTTCATTTTTATAACTAAGAAGCACACAGGATGTATTACTAAAATTTATAGAATCACAAAGGATATATAGATGACCACTGACTCAGTCACCACACCATGAAAAACTGGGACTGAATCTCACCAAAGGCAAAAGGACGGAACTTTTAAATAAGATATTCCCCAGCATAGCTAGTAGCACTATAATCTGTATTACTGAGGATATGCTTAGAACAAATAAAGACTTATTCTAGACAAAACAGTTCAGATCAACTTACATGTAAATCTGTAACAGGACTATAAGAGGAATTAAATTTTAAAAAATGGATTAACAAAGTTTAAAACAGTCTGTGCCATCTCTTACTGAGAATATAAATACATTTTTAAGAAAGATTATAGTATACATGTAAAATGCACACATTTTTAAAAGATACTATTGATTTATTTGAGAGAGGGAGAGAGAGAGCACGAGAGCAGGGAGGTCAGAGGGAGAAGCAGCTCCCCACAGAGCGGGAAGCCGGATGCGGGCTCAACCCCCGGACTCTGGGACCATAACCTGAGCTGAAGGCAGACACTTAACAGAATGAGCCACCCAGGTGCCCCTAAAAGGCACACATTTGACAAATTAATATGTTTAGCAGAAAAACATGCAAGGCGATATTACTGAGGTAGTCATAAATCTATGGTTTTAAAACTCATAGAACAGTACTGAAGTGTGGTAAGGGAACAACAGGCTAAGGTTTATGATGAATAGCCCTTCAAAGCTGTCCACATATCTCTGAGACTGTACAAATGATCTTAAAAGTCTAAATTGGGGTCTTTCGTGAACGTGAGATGTGAACCCAGAGTACACCTACCCCACCACTGTAATAAAAGTTTGAACCTACTTTTCCCTTTTGAAGGTTACAATGAGACTCTGCACCAAACTTCCGTTGATATCCCCGACGGACAGAGACTACCAGATTAGATTCACCATGGATCAGAAATACGTTGGTATCTATGATCATAAGTATCCATTGTTAATATGTTCTTCCAGCAGCAAAAATTCTTGAGGATCTCACTCAAGTGGTACAGATTCTGGGTCTACTTCATAAGCCTTCCTTCTCTGTTCTAGAAATGGAAAATTGTAATATTCAAATATCCAGAACAGACATTCCAATACCATAGTATCAAGATCAAATAATTTCATATCCATTAGCAAGCAGAGATGAATCAGATTCTATAGATGATTGTCTAGTATAGGTGAATGACAATACCCTAATAAGAAGAAAAATACAGAAGGAGAGAAGACAAGAAGGAAAGAGAGAGGAAGCAGTGAGCAGTACATTTGGGTAGGACAGAGAGTCAAACTGGATAATTTATGCCTACATCCATGGGTTATCCATGGCAGAAGACCTGAAAAGCCCATATTGGACATGAGCAGTGTGATTTGGTAGAAATCGTGATTGATTTAATATCAGAGGATTTGGCTCTAACTAGGAATGTGACCTAAGATGAGTCACTTAACCTTGGCCCCGGTTTCATTTTTAAAATAAAGGCATTAGATTAGATTATCTTTATACTTCCTTCAAGATCTAATGTAGTGTGATTCCATTTCTCTTCTTGCTGTGAGCAATTGTAATCAAATCAATGACAAAAAAGAACCTCTGCAGATTATCACATTAATAAGGATAAAATGAAATCCAAGATTTAAAAGCTCCTTAAAAAGTATCACATGTTTTATGAGAGTTAGGTATTATTATCTCCATTATTAATAAAATGTATCTGATATAGAAATTCTAAAATATAGAGGACTTCAGATAAAATTTCCAATATCTAACAGCAAGCCCATCCATGTATTTCTATTTAAGTAAGTATCAAATTTGATATGTACTTAAACTTTACTATATCTTTTCCAAATCTCCTCCTAGGGTTATTTTGAAGTTCCATAATGGAGTGGTAAGTTGTTTATGTTTACGACTACCTTCTCAACTTGACTGGCAGTTTCTTTAGGAATGTGCCACTCAATTATGTAGAGCTGATGTCATCTGAGAATAGATGATGAATATTCCTTACAAACTGTAAGAGGTATACACACTCCGTATTCCCTGTAAACTATAACAGGCCATGTAAACTGCCTCATAAACTAAAGAACACAAAGTGAAGGAATAAGCGCTCAATGAACTTTGGTTAAATTTAAATTTAAATCTAAAAATGTGTGCAGAGCAAAGGTGGCATGTGTATATCAGTGTGTCTACCAGCGAATCCTTCTCAGGCCTATTCCCAGAGTTTGTTGAACAAGCCTAGAATCAAAACACAAAAGGATGACTTTAACCCCATCACTAGAGTCAGAATCCAATAAATATTAACGTGCCAAAGATGTCTAGAGAAGATGATGCTCTGGTATCCTAAATCCTAATAAGAAAGGTAAAGAGAGCACTACAAGAAACAAATGCTAATGAAAGTAGCAAAAAGTAAGAGAAAAGATACTTTTTTACTTTTCAGCCATCAGCGGCTGAACAACCACCACCATTCTCTAGTTTATCAGCTGCTTTGTCTATGTCTCTGCAAAATGTCTAAAAATAAAACAAATGGAATGCAATTTATTTATGAAAACAACATTCCATAATCTCACATTTTGCCATTTTATCAGTATCACAATGATATAAATTTGAATCCTTTGACTCACTCTCAATGTAAAATTGAAACGGGAAAAAACCACAACAGAATTGGAACACCTGGGTCACTCAGTCAGTTAAGCATCTGCCTTCGGCTCAGATCACGATCCCGGAGTCCTGGGAGGGAGTCCCACATCCAGCTCCTTCCTCATCAGGGAGCCTGTTTCTCCCTCGGCCTGCCGCCCCCCTCCCCTGCTTGTGGTTTCTCTCTCTCTCTTCCTCTCTCTCTGACAAAAAAATAAAATCTTTTTAAAAAATGCAACAGAATAAAGAGTTCCAAAAAGTAAAATAATGCTTTTTTTACGCACTCAGTCTCCAATCCACTCTTTGCATATATCCTGATTACACAATTTGATGAAATTTATATGAGCTTTTTTGTTATCAATCTCCTACCAAAACTTTTTAAAATTTATTTTTATTTTATTTTATTTCATTTTATTTTATTTTATTTACAGGCATCGGGCTCTCTGCTCAGCAGGAAGACTGCTTCCTCCTCTCTCTCCCTCTCTCTCTGTACCTCCCTCTCTGCCTACTTGTGATCTCTGCTTGGCAAATAAATAAAATCTTTAAAAAATTTAAAAAATATTTTATTTACTTATTTGACAAAGATCACAAGTAGGCAGAGAGGCAGGCAGAGAGAGAGAGAGAGGAGAAAGCAGTCTCCCTGCTGAGCAGAGAGCCCGATGCGGGGCTCGATCCCAGGACCCTGAGATCATGATCTGAGCTGAAGGCAGAGGCTTAACCCACTGGTGCCCCCCCACCAAAACTTTTAATCACTACAAACTTGAATTCCCCTCTACAATATTCTCGCAATTCTTCTGAGTCCTTTAATTGGTAAGTCATTTGTTTTTTGGTTTTTTTCCTTCCTATCACTTTAAAGTCACAATCTTGCTATTACTGGCCAAACTACAACATCCTTTAAAAAGAAAAGCAAAAGAAAATGTAGGTGACTCTAAGAGATTACTATAAACCATTCATTACTAAAATTCAATACATTGAACACTTTTGCTAGTAATTCTAATACTTTCCTATTTGTTGATTGGGCATACTTGGGTTTTCAAAGCAATTTGCTAACAAAATGTCTATTACAGTTAGACACAGTGAGTTAGCCTGTAATTAGAAGGTATGGGATCTCACCAGGCTTAATTGGGAATGTCTGACTTTTATCTGTTTCCTAGATGAGAGGAAGCAACCTGCATTAGGGGAGAAGTTCAAAATGTCAACTGGTAGAGTGCACACGATACCTGTGTGATGGCAATCAATTCATCATCAGCCTCTTTGTCGTGATGACTTTGTCAACTGTTTGTTCATTAGTTTCTCATGCACAAACACTGCAGACAGATACCAAATCATAGTAAATGCCAGCCATTACAGAATAGGAGGAACAATGTAAATAAGACTTAAAAGAGAAATAGAAAAAATATTTTTTAATTTAAATCTTTTCCTTTTGATAAAGTCTCTTAACTTCTATGCCTCCAAATCTCATTTCAGAAACTTACAACAGAATTGCTGCAGTAATTTGTTATTACTAATACTATCCTGCAATGACACTTGTAGTAATGCTGCTAACCTATATCCCCATCATTATCACAATGAGCACATTTACAGGATGGGCCACTGACATTCAAATAAATGGAAATGGTACTTCCAAAATGAATACTTAGAGAATACACCCTTTAAAATTATATTTATAAACTGGTGTCGGAGGGTTGTTTTTTGTAAAAAATTTTATTTATTTATTTGACAGAGCGAGCACGTGCACAAGGAAAGAGAGCAACAGGTAGAGGGAGAAGGAGAAAGAGGTTCCCTGCTAAGCAGGGAGCTTGACATGGGGCTTGATCCCAGGACCCTGGGATCATGACCCGAGCCGAAAGCAGACATTTAACTGATTAAGCCACCCAGCCACCCCTTGAGGATTATTTTTAATAGAAAATCCTTCTGGTGGATTTTTTATAGGGTTTACCTTGGAAAAGGTAAATATAACTTTTAGGAAACATATTTACTACTAGAATCTACAAATTCCTAATTTAGTCCACTTATCCTTGGGTTTATTTAGGTCATTGCTCTGACCTAGGTCCTGTCTACCATATCATCACTATGTCATGGCAACATTGTCCATTTGATTAAATGGACATTAAGCATTTGCCTTCGGCTCAGGTCATGATTCCAGGGTCCTGGGATCGAGCCCCTCATCGGGCTTCCTGCTCTGCCGGAAGCCTGGTTCTCCCACTCCCACTGCCCCTGCTTGTGTTCCTTCTCTTACTCTGTCTGTCTCTGTCAAATAAATAAATAAAATCTTAAAAAAGAAAGAAAGAAAGAAAAGAAAAAGAAAAACCATACAAGCTCTGAAAATTTAATGAGTTCTGCTCTGTAAATTGAGTCTGAGGGACAAAGAGCTGCTGTTATTGTGTGTTGGGGTTGAGGGGGTGGGTGTGCCTACAAAAGTTGCTGGCAAACATTTATTAATGATTTTCAAATCTACAAAATAAAGAATTCTCAGGACTCTATGTAAAGAGAGAAGAGGTAAAACATGGAAAGTTTCAATATACAAACTATCCCTAACTGCATTTTACCACAGAATATGAGCTTCATCTTTTCCTATTAACATCTGGTAACAACTAGCAAAGCTAGTTGACCACAGGATGTGGTCATTTATCAAGAAAAAAGAAGTGACATATCCTAACCCCCCCCCAAAAAAAAAGAGTGCAAAGGAGAAGAAAGCCAAGGAACATGGATAATCTCAAATTCCTAAATAACCTAGTGGTGGCCACATTTTACTAAGATCTAGGATGCACAGCTCTATTGAATTCTCATCCCTCGATTTAGGCTTTAGGAACAGGGTATGCTTTCCCTCGAAGAAAAGGAAACCAGAAGGCCCTTATTATGTAACACTAATGGAAAAGCTGCTCATCTCCGCCATAATGGTGACATTTCACGTGGTTGAAAATAACCATAGTTACCATTTGTATCAACTTCTCTGCCAAACTCTCAAAACATAATATATTATCCTGCTTTTTCAGCAGAATAAAAACTTTTTTTCCAATGATAAGGCCTAAAATATGTATTTCCCCAAATGGTTCTGACATACCTATTCCAGCCATTCTCTGTTATTATAGTCGACCACATACACCAAATAACATAAAACAAAACCTGCATCACTGCGCGTTCAATGCAACTGACCAAGCGTTTCCTTAATGTTGTGGCTAAAAGCACAGGCTTCGGAATCAGAGACCTGGGCTCCACGTGTGAGACGGTTTTTTATTAACCATGTGAATTTGGACAATTGACTTAACTTCTTTGAGCCTCAGTTTTCTCATATATAATATGGGAATAATAAATTCCTGTAAAGAATTTTATGAAATAGGATACTGTATGTAAAGTGCATAGCATCTTGTTCCTTGACCTGTAGAATATGATCATCTCATTCCCTAGAGTGGTCTTTGTACCAGGTCAGTTTGTTGTTTTTTTCTAAATCATTCTATATTTAATTCTGCCTTTGCTTCAACTGCTTTTTCTTTCTTCTTTCTCTTATCCACCTTTTTTTTCCTCTTGTTTTTTTCCTCCACCTACCCCCCAAATCTTTCTCTCCCAGGTCAAAGTGGGTAGAGGAGTACAGGGAGAAGGACGATGGGAAGAGACAGTTAATTTTACAATCCTCTCCCTTCCATCTACCTCACACGCACGCACACACACACACACACACACACATACACACACATACACACACACATACATACACACATACACACACTCAATACTTGGTTTTAATTCATTCAAATAACTCTGAGTGACACAAGACTATTTTAGCTACAACACTGGCCCACATATTTAAGTTACCAAATCTGAGTCACACATTTTAAATACACATATGTATATAAATATATATGCATATTTGGCTCTACTACCTTTTACCTTTTGGCAACAAAACCTTCTCAAAATTAGGAAACCAAATGAAAATAAACACTTTTCAGCTACCAAGTTAAGCTAAATAATATTGTGATTTTGCAAAGTACTAAAAACCAAATATAAATATTTGAGAAATTAAATCCCTGAGCCTCTGTGGATTCCACATCAGACAGTAACACTTTAATGGCTATTTCTTAGACTGAAGAAGGACAATCAGAAGAAACAGACAACCTGCAAGTAATACAAACAGCAGCATTTGATTCCAAAACAACTTCCACTTTGGTATACAAAACATACGAATTGACACACATACATCTTATAAAATATTTGTATGAAATAAACATTTTCAAGATAATATCATTAATCAAAAAATTCATCAATACTCTGCCCAAAAACAAGAAAATAATTTAATTCCTAAATTAGTATGAACTTATTTTTATTAAAATTTGAAATATTAAATTCTACATTTTAAAAAATGCAAACTATAAAAATTATGCTGAACTTTTTTCCAAAACAATCAAAAGTATAGAATCAGAGTCATCCAATTTCCATCAAAAGTAAAAATATAAGATCCAATCAATAGGATCTGATATATCAAAGATTCTTGTATAGAAAAATTTCTTTGACTTTAGATCATTGAAAAAAGGAGTATGGGGCTGTTTTAATCACCTCTAAGACTGCCGGAAGTACAGCGACAGCGAGTACGTTAAAAAAATAAAAAATCTGACTCAGAAAACTTCATCCATTATGGTTCCAGAGTGTATTAGCGTATTAGCCAATTAGTAATTTTCTTCTTAATCGGAGCATACAAAAGTATCTATAATAATATCTACAATAAGAGAATGACTTATAAATTTTGTTTTGCGTGTCTATCAGGGTACTTTGAGGGACAACAATGGTGACCCAGTATTCTGCGGATGAGCTACACACTAGAACTTATACCGCCCTCCTTACTCCCTTACCTGTTCAGTGACAAAGACCCCGCCTTTATTTTCAGCTTCGTCTGCCTTACTGAGCAGCTAACTCCTCTCTCTCTCTCTCTCTCACCTGAATGATTGATAAAATACACTCTCAATGCCTATCACAAAGTTTGTGGATCTTTTCTTTCACCGAAAACCTACCAGTTCAAGGAGTAGAAGAACTTTACTAGTCTTACATGTTCAACAAGAGTATATCCTGAGGGCATTGACCTAATAAGAATCAAGTATAAAATCACTGTACTCAAATGTCCACAGAGCAAGGAGTATATTTTCTTTCTTACTGGAATTCTTTAAGAGCTGTGGTTTTACCCTGGTACTCTCCTCCTGAATTCATTTTACATTTTGGTAAACACAAATGCAATACCAGGTTATATTATAGAAAACAGGAATATATAGCACATGGGTTTTTCTTTAGCTTTCTTATATATATGGATAGCTTTCTTCTTCAATTAAATAATAATCCCAGCTTGTATAGACCATGAGTTTTAGTACCTCACAAAGTATCTGACATATAAGAAGTGCTCCACAAGAAGTTTTATTCATCCGTCGAATATTTACTGAGCACCTATCATGCAGCATTCCCTGAGCTAGGCATAGAAATATAGCAGTCAAAGACACACAGACAGTCTTTGTTCCTATGGAATGTACTGTGCAGAAGAGGAAACTTAAAGCACATATTTGTTTACCCTTCGTTCACCAATTATCCAGTGAATAGTCACTGTAAGTCAAAAATGAATAACTCCCCAAATATCTTTCTATGTATAATTGTGACCATTGTTCTGAATAAACAAAGTTCCTATGTGAGAGGCATTTGGTCACTACAGCAGGTCTTTATGATTTCAAGCAAGAAATATTTATTGAGCTCTTACGAGAGTAAGAGCTTTCCCTGAGGTCTTCACTGATCCTGTCCCCTTAGGAAGAGTTCTTCTGCATCCCATGCCTCTGCACAAGATTCCCCTTTTACTATCAGTGCACACATGCTTTACCATCCTCCAGGTGTCCATGCTACTAAAGCCCACTCCTCTGTAATGAAATTGTTTCCAGAATGATAAGAACAAAATTCAGATACACAAGTCAGGAATCAAAAATTTTGATTTTTAAAAATACTATAGAATTTTTGGCTGATTATCAGTGGAGCGGATGACTTTGAAAATATTTCAGTGGCTGGTACCTGCTTATTGAAGTCTTCCAAGTTTTGTTATCAAAGGGAGCCGCAGAAGAAATAATACTGTCTCCAGTTACTACCGCAAAAGACTGCTTGGGAACCTGATCCACCCAGCTTTGCGATATACCTAGTTCAATGAGGGAGAGGGTGGACCGAAGGCAGGTCCCTCCAGATATAAAATATGATTCTAAAGTGAGCTAAACTGCTTCTAATAAAGACCTTCTGTTAATAACACTTCTGGATTTGATGGATCACGTCAGTGGGACAAATAAAAAGATGTTCTTGTGAATCGAGGGTGGTGGCTCGTCCTGCCTAAGGATCAAAAAGGAGGGATCCAGCCCGACCCCTACACTCCCTCCAACCCACTTACTAGTGCTGGAAAGGAGCCTCCAGGGCCTCCAAAACAATTAAAGCTGGGTCTGCTCTCTCAGGAGGGGAGGTCTGCATGGGAAAGCCGACAGGCATGGCAAAGCCCTTCCACTAGCCAAGTGCTGGCATAAGGGCTAGGCTGTGACATTACATGCTAGAGGACAAAATCACAAAAGCAAAGTGGGGAGAAATTTGAAACCTGTTCTCCTTCTCCACCCCAGACTAGCCTCCAGTCTCCACCTCAAACACCAGCCCCTCCAAATCAAGCAACAAAAGGCAAGCGATAAGATAAGCCCACCACTGAGCCTGCACATGAAGACGGGCCGGAAGGGTAAGTCATTTCTTTGAGCTCATCTCACATGCAGCCAGCTGAATATAAATTTCCCTCTATCTCATCAGGCTCTCACTGTTTGGCCTCCTCTGACTGATATTGGCTCATCATACTTAATCTAGGGTGAAATTTCCTCGTCTGAGCTAAATTACTCGCAGCCATCAAGGGAAGCGATATTTATTTTTCGTGGGGCTAATGACCTGTCCCCCAGACCCACCCACTGATGGTTATTTACTGGGGCCCAGATGCTTGAGCTCAAAATGAGTGCTAATGTCAGCAGGTGCCATCGCTCATTCAGCTCAGTGATTGAACTGGAGCGGTCCCATTGACATTGACTCTGTGACTTTTAAGGCCATTACCCTCAGCCGGAGATGAACCTCTCATCATGGCTATGACAGTGACAGCTGATTAGCGACAAATTACAAGCAGGAAGGTGCAGAGGCTTTATTGGGCAGGGCAGGACCAGTGGTAAGGGTGAGAAGTGTGGGGAGAAAGAACAGGAGGGAGAGAGAGAGATGTAGAAACAAGAGGAGAGGAAGCAGAGAGAAAACATCCAACACTCCTCCTCTTTTCTGTGTGTGCTTTCATCAGCTCTAAGCTATGAGCCCAAATATATTTATGCTTTGCCTTTATTTATATATGACATTTAAACACACAGAGATTCATATGTATACAAACAAATGCTCTTGGTTCAACATGAAAATTTGAGCAGACAAGAACTCTCATTTAGGGAATTTGGGTAGGAAACAAGAATATAATTTTAAAAAACAATAATCCGTAGACTATTCAGACAAAGGGATCTTTTATTAAACAAAGCAAATCAAAAAAACTCTTTTGAAATTTGCTTAAAAACTGTTTTTATAGTTTGTAGCCAGATTGCTTTAGTAAAGCCTTATGTGAATTGCTGCTTGAAGAACATGAATGTAAAGTTCTAAATATTACCTTAAACTGAAGTTCATTTTAAAAAGCCGTTCATTTCCTCAAACTGTTTACTCACTAGACTTTAAATCAAAGCTTTTAGATTTTAAACTTAAATATAAGAACTAAAAATTATTTTCTGAAAACCCTTTAAGTTTAAAGGTTTTTTTCTGTTTTCTGTTAGGCATGAAGATGGGCTTGGAGTGTTTTATATTTGTGCAAATGATTCAGAATCTTAATATCCAGAATGGGAAAGTCAGATTGAGAATTCTAGACCACTTGGGATTTTGAAAGCCAAAACCTGAAGACTCAAAAAGAGCACTGACAGTAGCTATGTCAATCATACCTCAATAAGTTAATCAATCAATCAAAAAACAGAACACTAACAATGATTTTTTTAAATTTTTTTTCCAAAATTTTTTACGGAGTATAGTTGACACACAACATTATATTAGTTTCAGGTGTACAACATAGTGATTCAACTTCTGCATAGGTTGTGCTAGGCTCACAAGTGTAGCTACCATTTGAAGTGACACTGGTTTTTGAGGCCTGGACCCTTCTTACTCAGCAGCAGTTTGGACAAATGTCCCATGTTCCTGACACTACATGTAACCACTTGAGAATACGGCTCTAAGAGCAGCCTCGGTTTTTCCTCAGCAGAGCAGCCTGCCTACCGGCTCCCTCTCTCTAAAACAAACACCTGACCAGGTACTGTCCTGCTCAAAATCCTTCAATGGCTTCCAGAACCCCTTAACATGAGCCATAGGCCCTGGCTAATCTGCCTCAGGCTGTCCTCTCCAAAGTTAATCCCCAATATTCCTCATATAACATTCTATGACCAAGCTATACTGAATGTCCTGGGGTAATTTCAGTGCACCATGCCCTCCCTTGCCCTTGGGCTCTCCAGCATGTTACCCAGAATACTCATTGTCCTTTCCCCAAACTTTGCTGACCCTACACATCCTACAAGTCAAAGACTAGACAGCACTGCCAACAGGAAGCTTTCCTTGACCTCTCAAGGACAGCTGGGTAGATGTCTCTCCCTCCTTGGGACTCCTTAAGAGCCCTATAAAAGCACTTCCTGTGCTGTATTCTGACTACTCATCTCTGTTTCCCTCACTAGTATCTAAAATTTGTTCACTAGTAGATCACTGGCTCCCTGCAAGTGCTGTGCACAAAATAAAGACTCAATAGTCATTCATCGCCCAGATGAGCAAAATGAATTAAAAAACTAAGAGTGAGTTCCTGGTACCTAGGAGATTGTTAGCAGCCTTTGCACTTTCAAGACAAAGCGGGCCTTGGATTTCAAAAGGGACCCTGGGCCTCCACCAGCTCCCAGAATTCTCCTCTTCATGCACTCCTTCCGACTTTGACATCATATCTTCCTGAACTTTGTCCTCGCATTTACTGTATGAGCTGGATTTCTCTAGGGAGCTCACCAACAGTGTCTTACCTGCTTCTACCCTGATTACCATTCCCGGTGCCCTCCATTGCCTCCCGACACCTGACTCTGAACCCCTCAGGGGCTGAGGTATGCTTCACTGACAGCAATGCATGATCACGGGCTGGGTATTTTTCTCTAAAAGGCAGAAGACATGGCTCTGTACTAAAGCAATACAGAGGAATAATCTTTTTCTGATGACAGGATCACATAGCTTTTTCAAATGCTGTGTATGTAAGAGTTTTACCCCTCCCTCAACCTGCCTGAATCATATTCCTATTGTAGGAAGAAAGAGAGACAAAGTTCTAGAAAGCCAAAACCGTAGCTGTTATTATAACCAAGGTAACTTGGACCACAAAGCCAAGGTTATGGGCAAAGTAAGATACTGCAGAGATAGCCAAGGTATAAAAAAAAAAAAAAAAAAAAAAAAGACAAGGAGTTCAGAGGCTCCCTGAAACTGAGTGGGGTCAGAGGCATCTATCTGAATTTGAATATGAAACCAGAAAGACAAAAGCAAATGCAAGGGAGTCAGGAGGAAGACGAAGCCACTTTCAAAGCCGTACCCCAGAGCGGCCATGTGTATGAGTCACCAGGGAACACCGAGAGCCTAGATGAGCCCAGAACAAGGAGACAGGTGCAGAGCTCAAGCAAATGAGAAACTAGGCCGCATTAATGACCACTTCAGAGCAGCATGGCCCTGAGGGAGCTACTCAGTCTCTCTAAACCTCAGTTTTTTGCCTGAAAAAGTGGGATTAATCATATATGTCTAACACATGTGTTGTAAGAATCAAGATAACATACATAAAGTTCTTAGGCTGCTTACATTCTATACCAAAAAAAAAAAAAAAGTGCTTAGGCCATTACCTGGCACTTATTAAGTATTTAATTAGTGACCATTGTCATTGTTGTTGCTAATGCTGTTATTTAGCTACTGATTCGGAAAGTGGCCCAGATCACACCCATATATTTTTCTTTACATGCCTGTAGTATTATTCAAGCAGTATTACTTAAGATTAGACCTGTTGGGGTTTGGCAGCTCAATAATGAAATCACCCTGTTCTCTGTCCTGAGCTTGGAACTAATAAAGTAGAAGATGCGGAAGTCAGACAGATGGAGATCAAAATGTCAATTGCATTACTGGTAAAGTTGGGCTGAAGAACACGGGTGATCTTTGCAGCCACAAAGCTGGCTGACACTCCCCTGAATGAAACACACACCTGGACTCAGGCACCTGGACCGGCACAGGGCAGAGCTATGCTGCCAAGTTCACTGCCGAGTGAGGTGAGCCTACTGGACTGCACTCCCTACGCAGGCCTGGGACAACTGGGCCCTGCTGTTTGCTTCTCCTCCTGACTCACCTCTCGGGACAGACTCTTCTCCTTCTCCAGGGACAGAGAAGGGCCAGCAGGGATCCTCTAATCAACCTCCTCCCTGGAGACAGGAGTAGGGAGTAAGTGCTTCTACCAGGCATGGCCATAGCCACTGGGCCCCCAGAATGTCTGGTTCAGACCCCACTTAAGAATATGTATGTCTCAGTCCACTAAAACTCATGGAACTATGGGTTTCATGTTAGCCTAATTTTGCTTTCTTGAAAGAAAGCACCATTTAACTGTTTAATTTCATAACTTGCTATGAGAGATACTGAAGGACTGTGGGTTTTCCACAGTGGCCTTGCACACCCTTGTGCCCTGCTGCTGCTCCTGCCCATCCTCCTTCACAGGGGCTTAGCCCCTAATTGCTCCTCTCCAACCCTCCTGATAAGATCCAAATTGCCCAACAACCACTGCTCGGCCACAGAACAAATTCCATGTCCCCTGAGAACTGTACGTAATGAAGTATTCCGGAACCTGGATGACCTCTTGCCAGCCCCTTCCTACTAAGTCTCAAAAACATTCCACATCTTCCTCCAAGTTCAAATGCTCTTTCAGAGTCTCCTAAACCTAGCCTTCTCCAATAACGACCTCGGCAAGGGTTGCTCTGGTTTATTTACACCCACATTGGAATTCTCTGTGGGATCGTTCTACGAGATTCACAGCCTCAAACTGGCCCATGTTCAGTATCACTGCCACGTATCTTAGATACATGTGATATGTGAATCCACCAAACCAAAACACTTTAGAGAAGTATAAAACTCTAGGTCTGAAAGGGACCATTTACCTCACAAATAAATAGAGTTTCTTTAAATGGCCCTCATGGTCTGAGGCTGAAAACTACCCATTTAACTACAGCTTTCTCAGCAAATTCAAAGAGTTTATTAACCTCAACGTACTTTTAAGCTTGGCATGGCAAAATGCTATATATTAGAAGGTCCACATAAGAAAACCTCAAAGATTGAAAAAAGAAAAAAAAAAAAGAAAAGAAAACCTCAAAGATGGTGAATAAAAAATACTTCACCGACATAATCAAATCAATATAGTCCACTTCCCACAGAGCTCATCGCTCCAAATAGGTCAAAAGATCACTTGCTCAAAATCTATTTTGTGCATCAAAAATCAAATGGTAAAAAATGACGAGAGCAGTCCATTTTGTGGTATTTCAGATAGCCATGCCGTGAAGCCATCCCTCAGTCTGAGTCCGGCCCACCGAAAGTTAAAGCAGTAGTAGTACAATCACAGACTGGGAAAGAGGAGGAGACTGCGACCCCACGAAGGGCCCACTCACCAGGGTAGGGCTGTGAAACCAAGTATCTGAACACGATAATGTCCCACTCGCCATCCTGACTGGTCAATTTGGATGACATATTTTGGGCATCTCTGCCGATTCCATGACTGCAACTTGTACACCGTCCACAAATCCCCATCTGCAGCCACAGATGGTCCACAATTTTTTTCCCATGTTTATAGCAGCTCTTGGGGGTGGGGGGAATGAAGGTTTCACAGCCAAGCTGCCCTAGTCAGGTGAGTGTTCAGCCCTGTTGAACTACAGTATATCTAAAAACCAAATTTATAGAATTATACTTATTCAGTGCTGGCGAACTGGGTCTCAAATATTATGCTGCACAAACATTACCCAGCAGAAAATCATCTTTGGCACATTGCATACCATTGATCTTTAAAAACTGGTAAATGAAAGAACACTTTCTTTTTAGAATAATTTATATTTCCAACTGTGGACTGGACAGCATAAAGCTATGATCTCCAGTACAATGGCCACTAGCCACACTTGGCTATTTAAAGTAACTAACATTATATAATACTAAAAATTTATTTCTGTCACACTAGACACATATAAAGTACTCAATAGCCACATGTGGCTAGTGGCTAGTTTATTGGACAGCAGAAAAAGAACACTCCTATCACCACAGAAATTTCTATTGAACAGTACTGTCTCCAGGGAAAATGGTTTAATCAGTGTGGATATTTCTGCCACAATTTTTACGGACTCTTAACAACTCTTAAGTTGCTCAGTGCTTTTTTTCTGACTTCAAACATCCCACAAGATGTTTCTTTTTTTTTTTTTTTTTTTGCTATAGTATCAAGTTTCCTAAGAAACTTGAAAGTTTCCTAAGAAAACTTGAAAACCCATGGTGACCATTGTCAACAGACAATTTAAGGAACTGAATATTAATTTAGACTTTCATTTTGACATATAGACTTGGAACAAATGTATGGTTCCATTAACTTTACATTACTTTACATTAACATTAATTTATTTAACTAGCTCATATTTGTAAACAGCTAACCTACCTTAGCAAAATGCTAAGCATTCCCTATTCTAACACTCATAACACAAATGTATTGTTCTTATCATATCCACATCCCAGTTTTACTCATGAGAAAGTTAACATTTAGAAGAGTTAGTTTATTAATTTGTTAAAATATTTCAGCAGTGACAGGACATGAACCAGGTCCATCTAACAACAAATTCTTTGCCTCGAACCACTATGCAAGATTGTCTCTTGATGAGTTAAGTGCCTTATGAAAGCTCATGGGAGCTTTTCCAAACAGTGGACCAGCGTGCACACTTGTATTACAATTCCTTAACTCTTTCCACGGAGTTTATGATGTAAGAATGAAACAGACTCTGGTAGCTACACCAGTCACTCAAACCCGATACTTTTAACTTTACCCAGAATTGTAAGTGAGGAAAACTTCCCAAAAATCCAGAGAAATCCTAATTGATCACCTGGCATTGCAATGAAAATAGTTTACACTCATAAACACACACACACACAGACACACACACACACACACACACAGAGTCTGGCAAACAATGTGTTTACAGCTTTTACCTTTCATTGGTGATTGATTTCCCCTCCACCCTTCTTTTAAAAAAGTATATTGAAATTGAAAAATAACATGTAAGAAAGACTAGCATGTATGTTAAGAGATGGCTAAAAGAAAAGTTTGCCATTGCTCCCTCAAAGATTTAATCATGCAGTTTTTCACAGGAAAACTGACTCACATTATTGGTGTCATTAACAAAATTTCCTTTCTGCCAACTGTTGTACTTCTTGTTCTGTGCCAGTTGGCTGCTGTCTTCCATAGCTGAGGCAGCTGCATTTCAGCAGTGAAAGAGGCACAAAGAGACTGAAAAACCTACTGGGAATTCTAAAAATTAAAGGAATTTTGTGCTTGTGTGTACACACGGAACAGGGTATAAGTAAACCTTCTCTTGATAGGATATATGGATTATGTCATGAAAGAGTACAGATAAGCCAATGGAAATCCCTAAAGAAAAAACCTAGAGAACAATCTACCCATTTCTAATATTTTATGTTTCTCTTCTTCAGGCGAAAATGGCACTATTATTGCTCCTGTCATTAGCCCACCTCAAATCTGTTTTAAACACTATTACACAACATAGTCCCATGAGTGCTGCACACTGTATGACCTGAAGGGGAACTAGCCACAGGATAAATCACATATTTATATATTTATTTAAATAATAAAGCAACATCCTTTTAAATAAATCAGGGTATTATGATAATATTCCATCAAATGATAGTAAAGATTTTGAGGAAAGCATGCCTTTTAAGATTATTTATTTATTTGAGATAGAAGATTATTTATTTATTTAATGCTCAATCAATGAGCCACACAGGCACCCTTTATATTCAAAATTGCCATTGGAGCAGGTTGGTGATTGTTTCTTAATAATTCTACATAAATATATATATATATATATATATTTTTTTTTTTTTAAAGACAAAAATACACTTGTTGGGGTGCCTGGGTGGTGCAGTTGTTAAGCGGCCAACTCTCGATTTCAGCTCAGGTATTGATCTGAGGGTCCTGGGATCAAGCACCTGTCAGGCTCTGCACCCAGCAAGGACTCTGCGTCAGGATTTTCTCTCTCCCTCTGCCCCTCCCTCCACTTGCTCACTCTCTCTAAAAGAAATAAATACATCTTTTAAAAAATGATACTTATTAATATTGTTATTGTTTCTATATATATGCTATAACTTCTTTATCCATTCATCTATTGATGGACAACGTAGCCTGCTTCCATAGCTAGACTACTGTAAATAATGCTGTAATAAACATAGAGGTGCATCTATATTTTTTTGAATTAGTGTTTTCATTTTCTTTGGGTAAACACCCCGCAGTGGAATTACTTGATCATATGGTACTCTAGCCTTAAGAAAAAGAAAAAAAGAGTAAAATCTTACCATTTACAAAAATGTGGATGGATCAGGGTATAATGCTAAATGAAGTCAGTCCCTCAGAAAAAGACAAACGCCATATGATTTTATTCATACGCGGACTTTTTTTTTTAAGATTTTATTTATTCATTTGACAGACAGAGATCACAAGTAGGCCGAGAGGCAGGCAGAGAGAGAGGAGAGAGGAGGAAGCAGGCTCCCTGCTGAGCAGAGAGCCCGATGCGGGGCTCGATCCCAGAACCCTGGGATCATGACCTGAGCTGAAGGCAGAGTCTTCAATCCACTGAGCCACCCAGGCGCCCCTCATATGTGGAATTTAAGAAACAAATGAACAAATAAAAAAGGAAACAAAAAAAACCAGACTCTTAAATATAGAAAACTGGTGGTTGTCAGAGGAAAGATGGGTAGGAGAAAGAGGGAAATAGGTAAAGGGAATAAAGACTACATTTATCATGATGAACACAGAGTAATGTATAGAATTGTTGAATCACTATATTGTACACCTGAAACCCATATAATACTGTATGTTAATTATACTGGAATTAAAAAATAAATGAATAAAAATATTTTTAAAATATTGTAGTTATTTCTTTTATCACAAGAACATGCTTTTTACCTCTTAATTAAAATAAAATATATTCAAGAATATGCCTGTTTGAGTCAAGTTATAAAACGCATAAACCATGAAAATATTCATTTATTTATTCATCTGTTCATCCAACATATATTTGTTAAATGTCTGTTTTAAGCCTGGCAACATGCTAAGTACTAAGTACGTAACAATAATTAAAATTCAAACATAAAGCAAAACTAATAAAATTAACAACGAATTTTTTTGTGCAATGAGACAAATTGATATTAAAGATCAGATTTTAAAAGAAAATGTGAAAAATAAGTACAAAAAACAATAGAAAAAAGAGCTATTGGAGAATGAGACATGAAAGATATTGAACATAAAATAAAAATAAAATATTTATTTTATTTTAAAATAAAAACCGAGACCAGCATTAAAAATTCCTTGAGCAGACAAAACCAGTTTAGTCACACAAGCTTAATTTAGCTTATTTTGTAAGACTAAGTTGGCCTGGACCATGTCTTGCTTAAGCCTCTGAAACTCAAAAGCAAAACATAAACTGTTTCTAAAATTGGTATGAGATGACCATGAACCTATTTATTCTCTATCATCTAAGAAAATTCTAATATTATAACTAATCCCTGTGAGGAAGAAAACATCATTGCCTTCCCACCGTATAAGCTCTTTATAGCAATATGCGGCCAAGCTTCATTATTTTGGTTTAAAAGTTCCCAGTATTCAGACTGCCTTTTTGGTGTGTGCACAATTAACTTTTTCTAATTACTACTTTGGTGTTTTGCTGGTTTTATTTCTGTTATTTATGAACTTTTTACACACTATAAATAAAACAGAAAGACTCTAGTGCATGTAAAGTTAAGAAAGAAGAATAGAGAGTCCAGAAATAGACTCAAATATACATAATACAGGTAACATTTCAAATCATTAGTGTACATATACTTTTGAATAAATCGCTTGGTACTACAGAATACATATTTTAAAAATAGGTAGAATATCTAACATCATATACAAAAATAAACCCCAATGGATCAAGGATCTAATGCAAAAAATGAAATTATAAATATAGAAGACAGCAGATAGTAAAAAGTATTCTAACTATGGCTTGAAATTCAGATTCCATAAAAGAAATAGTGATGGATTTTATTATATACACATTTAATAAAAATACCATAAGCAAAACCAAAACACAAGCAGGGGGAATGGCAAAGGAAGAGGGAGAAACAGGCTCTCTCCACTGAACAGGGAGCCCAATGTATGGCTTGATCCCAGTATCCTAGGATCATGACCTGAGCCAAAGACAGATGCTTAAGCGACTGAGCAACCCGGTAAGTGCCTCACTAGTAAGTAGAATTCTTAAACTCAAGGGAAAGAAAGATTCATAAACTTTACAGAAGATAGGGCAAAATACACAGATAGACAATTGACAAAAATTATTTAAAAATAGATCACAGATATACAAAAAGATGTTCAATGGCATACACATATAACTACACTGAATATTTTTAACATGTCAGAATGGAAAAAATTCAAAAGTCTGATAGCATATTCTGCTGGTGAGGCTATGAAGAAATGGACACTCATATATATTACTTCTGGGAATGCAGAATGGTATATTGTGGGAAGGATAGTTTAATAATATCCAAGAAAACTCTGAATGTTTTTGCCCTTTAACATGGCAGTATTCCACATATTAATAAGGGAAGGGAGGGGAAACTGAATGGGAAGAAATCAAAGAGAGACGGACAAACCATGACAGATTCTTAACCCTTGGAAACAAACTGAGCATTGCTGAAGGGGAAGTGGGTGGAGGGATGGGGTAACTGACTGATGGGCATTAACGAGGGCATGTAATGTGATGAGCAGTGGGTTTTATATGCAACTGATGAATTAGTGAACACTACATCTGAAACTAATGATGTACTGTATGTTGGTTAACTGAATTTAAACTTAAAAAAAATGGCAATAACACTTCTAGGAATTTGTCCTGAAAAATGCACTTCTAACATTATAATAAAACTATATATATATATAATAAAACTATATAATAAAACTATATATATATAAATATATATATATATTTATATATATAAATATATATATATATTTATATATATATATATATATATAAAGTTATTCACTGTGGCCTTATCTGTAATTGCAACATATGGGAATATCCTAAATGCTCACATAAAAAAGACCACTGAATAAATGATGATCTATCAACACAATGTAAAAAAGAATAAGAAAGATATCTATGAACTTTTAGGAAGAGATTTGTTGTCTATGCTGTTGAGGGGGAAAAAGAGTATATAACATACAAAAGTATACAAAACATATAAAATGTGCAGCCTTGGGTAAGAAAGATAGAGAAAGAAAATATACTTGTTTTTCAAAAGGAAACAAAAAGAAGGAAAACTAAAAATCAATCAAATTGGTTACTAGTGAGTGTTGGGAATAGGGGTGGGAACAAGATAAAAGAGATGAAGAGGAAGTGACAATTTTCTGAATATTTTATTATAGTCTTGATATTTAGAAACATATTAGTGTTTTATGTATTCAAAAGAATAATTAAATCAATAAGGATGAGAGAAACTACCAAAAATTAAATATAAACTTTATTCATTTAATAATGAATATGCAGAGATATCAGCAATATGGCAGAATAATAGGTTCCAGTCCCCAAGCCCCCACAGAATCACTGATTTTAACAACCACCCACAGGTGAGAAAACATTTATGGAGGCCCTGAAGTCCAATGAGAGGATCCAGCAACAGAAAAAAATCTGAGAATAGAGACACTGAGAAGTTAGGAAGTTCATTCATATTATCCCTCCCCTAAGACAGCATAACTCTATTCAAAGAGAGACCCCTTCAGGCTACGATTTTTGCCACAGAGCAAAGTAAAACTCAAGTGAGCATGTGGCTTCTCCAGCCTTATGGGACACTTTGATAAAGGCCCACTTCTGTCTCACTCTACCAAAAACACATAGAGGATGAACACAAAAAAATAATCTGAGGGTAGCTGGGGGGAAAGAAACAGGGGCTCATAGTAACTCACTGTGGATCTCAGCTATGGATCATAGCAACAGCTCACAGTCAGCACCAAGAGCCCCATCTATGAACCTCATAGGATGCCTGAACTGTGAACCCCCCCCAACAACTAGTTTTTGCTTGCCCCCAACACTCTACATATCTACCCGATAGCCAGAACTCTATGCTCCTCTACAAATAGAGCATGGTAGCCTCCTCAGACAGTGAATGGATATCAGCCGCAACTTGATTCTGTTGGATTGGGAGGCATACAACCTTCAACATTTCAAGGCAAAATAAGTTGAAGCCTCTGGCACCCAGGTTAGTTTCATAGGACTGAAAGAAGGCACACAAATCTATGACTTACCACTCAAAAAAAGAATAAGAGAAGTGAAGTGGCCAGATCCACTGAAGAAATCTGAGAAACCTTCAGAATCTCTAGATGGGCTGATAAGTGAAGGTTTTCCCCTCTAGATCAGTCAGCAGAGAATGGAGGAGGTGAATGCTTTTCAAATGTAAAGTCAGCAACGCAAGGAACATAGAGGAACATAAAAACTTAAAGGAACTTAGAACTTAGAGGAACATAAAAAAATCAAGTAAATTCAACACCAAAGGAAAAAAAATAAAGTTCTAATGACTGACCACAGATAAATGTAAATCTGCAAGTTACTTGACAAAACAATTCAAAATAACTGTCTTAAAGTGCGTCAGTGAGCTTTAAAGGGACACAGTATGACAAATAAGTGAAATCAGAAAAATAGTAACAAAATCACAGGTTCAACAAAGATACAGAGACCATAAAGAAGAACCAAATGGAAATTTTGTAGCTAAAAAATGCAATGACTGAACTGGAAAACTCAAAAGAGAGCTTCAATGGCAGATTCAATTAAGCAGAAGGAAAAAAAAGTCAGTTAATTGAAGACAGATTACTAGAAATTACCCAAGCAGAGGAACAAAAAAGAAAAAAAAAGAAAAATGAGAGAGAGACTATGAGAGTCATAGGACACCATTAATAGAAGCAATATACTTATTATGGGATTCTCAAAAGGAATCACCAGTTTCCAATAAACAGGGGACTCTGCATTCCAGGGCACTACAGGACCTCTTCACAGGACCAATACTTTCAAAAGCAGATGTAGCTAATTTTCTTAACACAGAGAAACAGACACAGAGAAGTAAACAAAATGAGGAGACATAGGAATATGTTCCAAAGGAAAGAACAGGACAAAACCACAGCAAGAGACCTAAGTGAAATGAATATCAGTAATATGCCTGATAGAGAATTTAAAATAATGATCATAAAGATTCTCATTGGACTTCAGAAAAGAGGAGTCAATGAGACCCTCAACAAAGATTAAAAAGAAAAAAAAATAAGAGATGAAGAATACAGCATATGAAATTTAAAACACACTAGAGGGAATAAAGAGCAGACGAGAGGAAGGAGAGGAACAAATTGGTGACCTGGAGGACAGAATAATGGAAAGTAATCAAGCGGAGCAGGTGGGAAAAAAATGAGAGTAGCGTTAAGGAACTCAGTAACTCCATCAAGCATAATAACTCACACCATTAGGATTCCAGAAGAAGAAGACAGAGCAAAGGGAACAAAATATTTATTTGAATAAATAACAGTTAAAAACTTCCTGAAAAGGGGCAAAGGAAGTAGAAATTGAGATTCAGGAGGCACAGAGATTCCCCTAACAAAATCATCCAAAGGAGGTCCACACCAGGACACACAGTAATTAAAATGGATAAAATAGTAACAAAAAAGAAGATTTTAAAAGCATGAAGAGAAATGAAAATAGTTATATAAAGGAAAACCCATAAGGTTATCAGCTGATTATTCAGCAAAAATGCTACTTGCCAGAAGGGAATGGCATAATATATTCAAAGTGATGAAAGGAAAAAAAAAAATTGTAGCCAAGAATAGTCTATCCAGCAAGGCTTTTGTTAAGAACAGATGGAGAGGGTGCCTGGGTGGTTCAGTTGGTTAGGCCACTGCCTTTGGTTCAGGTCATGATCCCGAAGTCCCAGGATTGAGTCCCGCATCTGGCTCCCAGCTCTGCAGGGAGTCTGCTTCTCTCTTTGACCTTCTCCCCTCTCATGCTCTCTTTCTCTTAAATAAATAAATAAATAAAATCTCTAAAAAAAAAAAAAAAAGAACAGATGGAGAGATAAAGAGTTTCCCAGACATACAAAAGTTAAAGGAATCCATGACCATTAAACCAGACCAACAAAAAATGTTAAAGAGGAGTCTTTGAATGGAGTAAGAAACATAAAAGCAGTAAAAATAAGGAAATCTGTAAAAATTACTGAAGGGTCTCACATAATAAAAAGATGTAAAGTATGATATCATATGACTAAAACATAGTGGGGGGAAAGGAGTAAAGAATGGGTTCAAACTTAAATGACCATCAATTTAATATAGACTGCTATATGCAGAAGAGGTTATATACAAACCTAATGGTAACCACAAATTAAAAACTAGTAATAGATGGGGTATTTTGGTGATGGGCATTAAGGAGTACACATGATGTGATGAGCATGGGGGTTATATGCAACTGATGAATTACTGAACTCTACCTCTGAAACTAATGATGTACTATGTGTTAGCTAATTGAATTTGAATTTGAAAACTAGTAATAGATATGCAAAAAATAAAGAGAAAGGAATCCAAGTATATCACTAAAGAAAGCCAACTTGTGAGAGAAGAAAGGGAAGAAAAGAACAGACAAGAATTACAAAGACAACAACTGACAAAGTGTCAATAAACACATACAACCATAAAACAACTGACAAAATGTCAATAAACACAGACAACCATAAAACAACTGACAAAATGTCAATAAACACAGACAACCATAAAACAACTGACAAAATGTCAGTAAATACATATTAATAATTACTCTGAATGTAAATAGATTAATGCTCCAATCCAAAGACACAAGGATATGGAGTGGATAAAAAACAAGCTCCATCTATATGTTGCCAACCACAGACTCACTTCTGACCTGAAGATACACGCAGATTGAAGGTATGGGGATGGAGAAGTATTTATCATACAAATGGAATGAAAGCCAGGGTAACAATACTTCTATCATACAAAACAGACATTAAAACAAACTATAACAAGAGACTTAAACAAGTACACTATGTAATCGTAAAGGGGATGATCACACAAGAAAATAAAACAATGTAAATATTTATTCACTCAACATGGGAGCATCTAAGTACATAAAACAGTTAAAAGCAAATATAAAGAAACCAATTAATAGTAATACAATATTAGTAGAGGACTTTAATACCCCACTTACATAAATGGACAGATCATCCAAACAGAAGTCAATAAGGAAACAGTGAATTTGAATGACACATTAGAACAGATTGATCTAATAGATATATTCAGAACATTCCATCCTAAAACAGCAAAATACACATTTTTTTCAAGTTCATATGGAATATTCTCCAGAACAGATCACATATTAAACCACAAAACAAGACTCTACAAACTCAAAAAGATCAAAGTTATCCCATGCATCTTTTCTAACCACAATGCTATAAAATGAGAAATCAACCACAAGATAAAACCTGGAAAGACCATGAATACATGGGAGTTGAATTACATGCTACTAACCAATAAATAGGTCATCCAAGAATTCAAAGAAGAAATCAAAAAGTATGTGGAAACAATGATAATGAAAACACAAAATCTTTGGGGTGCAGCAAAAGCATTTCTAAGAGGAAAGTATATAGCAAAACAGGCCTACCTCAAGAAGCAAGAAATAAACAACTTAACTTTACACCAAAAGGAGAGAGAAAAAGAAGAACAAACAACACCCAAACCAGCAAATGGAAGAAAATAATAAACATTAGAGCAGAAATAAATGATATAGAAACTAAAAAAAAAAAAAAAATGTACAGATTTGTACAGATCAAGAAAACCAGGAGCTGGCTCTTTGAAAAGATCAACAAAATTGATAAAACTTTAGTCATACTCATAAAAATAAAAAAGAAAGAGAGAAAGACTGAAAGAGAGGGAAGACTCAAACAAAATCAGAAATGAAAGAAGAGAAATAACCAACATCAGAGAAATACATAGGCTTATAACAGAATATTACTAAAAGTTACATGCCAACAAATTGGACAACTTAGAAGAAATGGATAAATTTCTAGAAATATATAACCTACCAAAATTAAAGCAGTTTTGGATCAGTAATCAAAAAAACTTCCACAAACAAAAGTGCAGGAACAGATGGCATCGCAGGCAAATTATACCATTTAGTTAAATACCTATCCTTCTCAAATTATTCCAAAAAAATAGAAGAGGAAGGAAAACTTCCAAGTTCATTCTATCAGACCAGCATTATCCTGTACCAAAACCCAGATAAAGATATCACAAAAAAGAGAATTACAGACCAGTATCTGTGACGAACATAAATGCAAAAGTCCTCAATAAAATATTAGCAAACCAAATCCAATAATGCTTTTTAAAAAATCATTCACAATGATCAAGTGGGATTCTTTCTTGGGATGCAAGGATGGTTCAATATTCTCAAATCTATCAACACACAACACATCAACATATGTCACATCACATGAACACACATCACATCAACAAGAGAAAGGATAAAAACTATATGATCATTTCAAAGATGCAAGATAGCATGTGACAAAGTACAATATCCATTCATGATAAAAACCTTCAAAAATTAGGGTTATGGAAACATAACTGAACCAAATAAAGTCCATATATGAAAAACCCAGAGACAACATCATACTCAATGGCGAAAATTGAGTTTTTCACCCAAGGTCACAAACAAGACAAAGATGTCCATTCTCATCTGTTTTAATCAACACACTACTGCAAGTCCTAGACACAACAACCAGGCAAGAAAAAGAAATAAATGGCATCCAAACTGGTCAGGAAGAAGTAAAATTTTCCTATTTGCTGTTGATATGCAATATATAGAAAACCCAAAAGACCCTATCAAAAAACTACTACAACTGATAAATGAATTCAGTAAGGTTGCAGGATACAAAATCAGTGTACGGAAATCTATTGCATTTTGATATACTAATAATGAAACATCAGAAAGAGAAATTAAGAAAACAATTCCATTTACAATTGTACCCAAAATAATAAAATACCTAGGAATAAACTTAAACAAGAAGATGAATGAATTGTACTCTGAAACTATAAAACACTGATGAAAGAAACTGAAGATGACACAAGGGAAAGACATTTCATACTCATGGATTGGGAAAATATATATTGTTAAAATGTCCACACTACCCAAAGTAATCTATGGATTTAAGGCAATCCCTATCAAAATACCAACAGCATTTTTCAAAGAACTAAAATAATCCTAAAATTTGTATAGAGCCACAAAAGACCCTGAATATTCAAAGCAATCTTTAAAAAGAAAAACGAAATTGGAAGTATCACAATTCCAGATTTAAATGGTATGGTACCAACCAAAACATAGATAGATCAACAGAACAGAATAGAAAGCCCAGAAATAAACCCAATAATATATGGCCAATTAACCTTCATCAAACAAGGCAGGAATATATACTGGGGAAAAAAAAAAGTCTCTTCAACAACTGATGCTGGGGAAACTGGACAGCTACAGGCAAAAGAAAAAACTGGACCACTTTATTACACCATACACAAAAATAAAGTCAAAATAGATTAAGAACCTAAACATGAGACTTGAAACCATAAAAATCCTAGAAGAGAGCATGGCGGTAAATTCTCTGACATTGGCCATGACATTTTTCTAGATGTGTCTTCTTAAGCAAGGGAAATAAAAGCAAAATAAACTATTGGGACTACACCAAAATGAAAAGCTTCTGCACAGCAGAGAAAACAACCAATAAAATTGAAAGAAGACCTACCAAATGGGAGAAAATATTTGCAAATTACATACCTAATAAAGGGTTCGTATCTAAAATACATTTTAAAAAGTATATAATACCCATAAAATGAACAATCTAATTAAAAAATGGGAAGAAGACAAGAACAAACATTTCTCCAAAGAAGACATACTTATGGCCAATAAACACATGAAAAGATATACAACATCACTCATCAGCAGGAAAATGCAAATCAAAAAACTACAATGATCTACCAACTCACAGCTGTCAGAATGGTAAAAATCAAAAACGCAAGAAACAACAGTGTTGGCAAGTTTGTGGAGAAAAAGGGACCCTTGTGCAAACTGGTTAAAATGCAAACTGGTACAGCCACTGTGGCAAACTGTATAATGGTTCCTCAAAAAATTAAAAGTAGAACTACCATACAACCCAGTAATTGCACTACTGAGTTCAAACCCCACACTGGGCTTCACACTGGGTGTGGAGACTACATCAAAAAAAAAAAAAATTAAAAGAGAGAGAGAGAGAGAGAGAGAGAGAGATGTCTTTAATCAAAAAACAAAAGCTAACAAGTATGGTGAAGATGTGGAGAAAAGGAATTCTGGTAAAATGTTTATGGGAACATAAATTGATACAGCCATTATTTGAGATGCCTCAAAAAATTAAAAATGGAAATACCTTATGATCCAGTAATCTCACTTCTGTATATTTGTCCAAAGGCAACAAAACATTGACTCAAAAAGATATAGTATTCCATGTCATTTCAGCATTATTTACAATAGCTAAGATATGGAAACAACTTAAGTATCCACTGATGGATAAATAACAAAAACGTGATTTTATATATATAATTTAGCCATAAAAAAGAAGGAAGACAGAAGGCTGTTTGACTACAGACTTAAAGACTAAAGATAACAAGAACCACAAAGAAATCATGAACTCTACTTAGTAGGTTGGTTGTCAATGTTGGTGATGAAAGAATATCTGAAACTACTTTAAGTGTATAATGCGATTATGCAAATAAGTAAATTGAGAAAATAAATTTCTTCTTGGAGAAGCCGAAGATCTCACTGTGAAAGAAAAGTGATACAAATAAGGTATGGGAGAAAGTAAGGAATAACTCTGTAGTGTTGGATTGGAATTAAGAAGTATTGATGTAATGGAGACAGAAAGGAAGAGAAAAAGAAAGATAGAAAAAGATTTTCTAGCTCTTTCTGAAAAAAAAAAAAAGGAGAGGGAATGTCTCAAAACAATGAGACTGCAATATCCATGAGCATAGCCATAAGATCTTGGTTTCTAAAAATCATTCTCTACTAAAAAGAGCCAAGGCTCCTTGCCATATGAATTTCCAGGGATGTCATTTTGCTCCAAAAAATAAGGAAGTCCTCAAAAACTATGGAAATATTAAACAAAAAAACCTAGGAGCCAGCTTAAAGGGGCTCTCATTAGTCAAATCTAAGACAATTTGAGCATAAAAATGAAAAGCGATAATAATTAGTTATAACCAATTTATTTTTTTAAATATGTAAGATCAATCTGCTAATTACTTAAGATGATAGAAAGAAAACTCTTCTTTATTTTAAAATGCCAACTAATAACTATAGAAAGAGTGATACAGTCATAAAATTTATTATTTACAAACATCACAGTAATAACTGATACACACAAAAACCATAAGGAGATGCTAAAGACACAAAGTGAAAACTTGATGGGCAGTAAGATATCTAGAGTCTTATATTGTCTCCCATAGATAAATTATTAATTAAAAAAGGGAAAATTAGAGCTATAAAGTACAGAATCTAATGAATGTCACATTTACCAAGCAATCAAACTAGTATCACCAGTAATGGAACCAACTGACACTGTATGTCTCTGATATGATACACTGAGAGGTACACAACATCACTGGTGTTGTGTCAGATTTCTGACAAAAATGCATAATGTAATCATGAAAAAACAAATAGACAAACCCCATTTGAGGAACATTCTACAATACAATTGGATCCCCTTTAAAAAAAAAAAATGACTGTGTTATGACAAAGAAAGTCTGAACCCTGAACATACACTAAATTAAATGAGGCTGATAAGACCTGACTACTGAATGTAATAAGAAATCCTGTACTGGCTCTTGAAATTGGAAAATTAAGAACATTAACTGAACAACTAGTAAAACGTGACTATGTTAGATAATAGCATCATTTCAACATTAAATTTCTTGAATTTGATCAATGTATGTGTTACATAAGAGAATCACCTCATTCCTTAAAACAGAAATAACTATGTGTAAATAACTATTTATTTTTAGATGTAAAGGGGGAAGATGTCTGTAATGCATTTTCAAATTGTTTGGCAAAGACAATAACAATAGTAACACGATCTTTATATCTGTGTGTGTGAGTGGAGAGAGAGTAGTAAAGCAAAAAGGGCAAAATAATAGTAATCAGCAAATCCAGGAAAAAGTTACACAGTAGTTGTTGTATTATAGTTTTTTTTTACTTTTACTACAATTAAGCTAATTAACACATCCATTACCTCACATAGTTACTTTATTTAGTTATTTACTTAACTATTCATTTTGGTATATATATGTTCAAATGTATTTTTTTTTCAAAATAAGAAATTACTTTCTAAAAGTAGACATTTTTTCTGTACAAAAAGCCTCAAAATCATCCTAATGAGGGAAAAATGTCAATTAAATAATTAAAGATCAGAGATCAGAAAGATTCTGGGAAGAAAGAAGCTGCAACAAGATAGTTATTGCTTTAATATCCCTTAGACTTCCCCATGAAAATAGACAGAGAAAATACCATAGCAAAACCAAAAACTCCCAGACAACTTCTACAGCAAAACCAAGTAACGTGGAATCCTCAGAAACCTGAAAATATGAATAGGTATAGACAAACTACTGATCACCGTAGTAGCAGCTGCAAGATCCGTGTGGTATCAGAAGCAGTTTAGGGAGAAGCCAAGGAAAAGCAATGGGAATTGTGATAGCTTTAGATGAAGACTCGAGTTTCCCAGCCCTATAAATGCAGTGGTGCAAGAGAGAACAGCACCTGAAACTGAAAGATGTTCATAGAACCCAGTTCATGAGTGGACACAAGGGGACAGCAGTAAGATCTGATAGCGCTGGAATCAGCTCAGCCCAGTACAAGTTAGCATAATGAGTCTCATTTACAAGACAAAATCCCACACCAAGAAAAGAAAAAGCTTGAAGTAGAATTTACTTGAGCAGGACAGAGATAATAGAGGCAAAAGATAAAGGCCATTCTAACTGGTGTAAGGTGATATCTCAATGTGGTTTTAATTTGAATCTCCCTGAGGGCTAGTGATGATAAACATTTTTTCATGTGTCTGATAGCCATTTGTATGTCTTGATTGGAGAAGTGTCTGTTCATATCTTCTGCCCATTTTTTGATATGTTTGCCTGTTTCGTGTGTGTTGAGTTTGAGGAGTTCATTATAGATCCTGGATATCAACCTTTTGTCTGTATTGTCATTTGCAAATATCTTCTCCCATTCCCTGGGTTGCCTCTTTATTTTGTTGACTGTTTCCTTTGCTGTGCAGAAGCTTTTGATTTGGATGAAGTCCCAAAAGTTTATTTTCGCTTTGTTTCCTTTGCCTTTGGAGACATATCTTGAAAGAAGTTGCTGTGGCTGATATCAAAGAGATTACTGCCTATGTTCTCCTCTAGAATTCTGATGGATTCCTGTCTCATGTTGAGGTCTTTTATCCATTGAGATATCACCTTACACCAGTTAGAATGGCCAAAATTAACAAAACAGGAAACAACATGTGTTGGAGAGGATGTGGAGAAAGGGGAACCCTCTTACACTGTTGGTGGGAATGCAAGTTGGTGCAGCCTCTTTGGAGAACAGTGTGGAGATTCCTCAAGAAATTAAAAATAGAACTTCCCTATGACCCTGCAATTGCACTCCTGGGTATTTACCCCAAAGATACAGATGTAGTGAAAAGAAGGGCCATCTGTACCCCATTGTTGATAGCAGCAATGGCCATGGTCGCCAAACTGTGGAAAGAACCAAGATGCCCTTCAATGGACGAATGGATAAGGAAGATGTGGTCCATACACAATGGAGTATTTTGCCTCCATCAGAAAGGACGAATACCCAAGTTTTGTAGAAACATGGACCAGACTGGAAGAGATTATGCTGAGTGAAATATGTCAAGCAGAGAGAGTCAATTATCATATGGTTTCACTTGTTTGTGGAGCCTAACAAATAGCATGGAGGACAGGGGTGTTAGAGAGGAGAAGGGAGTTGGGGTAAATTGGAAGGGAGGTGAACCATGAGAGACTATGGACTCTGAAAAACAACTGAGGGGTTTGAAGTGGCGGGGGGTGGGAGGTTGGGGTACCAGGTGGTAGGTATTAGAGAGGGGACAGATTGCATGGAGCACTGGGTGTGGTAAAAAAATAATGAATACTGTTTTCTGAAAATAAATAAGTTAACTTAATTTAAAAAAAAGATAAAGGCCAGTGTGGAAGGAGAGCAGAAGCAGAATTAAGGAAGTAGGACTAACCCTGAATGACATGAGTTTGAACTGCACAGGTCTACCTTCACGTAGATTTTTTTTTTTTTTCAGTGAATACAGTATGGTTCTGTAAATGTATTTTCTCTTCCTTAGGATTTTCTTAATAACATTTTCTTTTCTCTATATTATTTTAAGAATGTAGTATATGATACAAAACATGTGTTAACTAGTTATGTTATAAGTAAGACTCCTGGTCAACAGCAAGCTATTAGTAGTTAAGTTTTGGAAGACCCAAAAGTTATACATGGATTTTCACTGTGCAGGGGGGTAGCATAATTAAACTCCACAATGTTCAAGGGTCAACTGTATACAGACATCACACTACGAGAACATGAGAAAGCGCTAAAGCAGTGAAGCTACAAAAGACGTCATGCCATATCTGATCTCTCAAAATTATGAGAAGACTCATAAAATTAGCAATAGTAAAGAATCACAGTCAAATTTTATGAAATTATATTATAGAAAAAAGAACAATCAATAATATAACATCCCTACAAAAATGAAATGAAAAATCCCTACATGTCAGAAAAGACATATCAACAAAATAGGTGAAAATTATAACCAAAGAGAGCAAAGAGAATTAGAAGAAATGATAGAAGTATGAACAAAAAACATAAATAAGAATTAGAAAAACAAATACAAATGTAGTGGTTACAAAGGAGGAACATTTGGTGCCTCTAAAAAGAGAGGTAACAGGGCTTGGGAAACAATTAGAAATAAAAGGGAAAATAGAATTTTTAGATTTTAGAATGCTAGAAGGCTAAATTTTAAAGAATGCAGGAGTGAATTAACACATGGACAATGACTTAGTAGAAAATGAAAAGAAGGAAAAGGTTAAAAAAACGTAAAAAGAGTAAAAAGGGTCAAGTAAAAAGGTTAGATATAAAAGACAGGAAAAGAAGATCTAACATGTATTGTATTAGTATGTTCCAGCTGCTGTGACAAAATATTATAGCTGAATGGCTTGAAGAACAGGAATGTATTTCTCACAGTTCTGGAGTCTGGAAAGCTCAAGTACAGAATGCTGGCCAATTCCATTCTCAGGTGAGCTCTCTTCCTAACCTGCAGACAGCCATTTTCTCAATATAACCTCGCATGGCAGAGAGAGAGAACAAACAAGCTCTTTCGTTTCTTTCTTTAAAAATAGGACAGTAATTTCATCATGAGGACCATATTCTCAAGAACTTATGTAAAACTAATTATCTCCCAAAGGCCCCATTTCCAAATAACATCACATTGGAGCTTAGGGTTTCAACATATGAATATTGGGTAAAGCATATACTAGAAACTATAATTCAAGAAAACTTCCTTGAAGTCAAAGTAACCTGAAACTGTATATTGAAAGGACATAATACATCAATAACAATCTAATTTTCCCTTACAAATAACTTGTTTTCCCTTAGAAATAATTCATGAATTTCCCAAAGATAATTAAATATATTCAAATAGCAGTCCTGAGGTAGGAAAATAAGACAAAGGAATCTAATTTTGCATCTAATTAGTGACATAATCCCTACAAAAGTGTGACTTTGTATTTTTGATGTGTAATTCCTTATAGGTTCTAAGTCTCCCTCCTCCCTCTCTTCTTTCTGCCCCATATCTGGGAAAACTAATAAGAAAACCCAGGTGCTCCCCTCTTTGCCACCAGTGGGATGTTCAAAATATGTAAACCCCTGTTCATGCACAGGAGCTCTCAGCACTTCCCATGCCCTAACCACCTTCCCATGCCATAACCACCACTTCTTTCCCTACTTTTTCGAGCCATTTTTGGACAATTTAGGGAGGCCTGCCCTTCTCTCCCCAGGAAGCCTCATAATATGATCATAAACCTTTTTGTACTCTGCTAGTATGCATATTGTGTCACCAGTGTCTGTGAACAGTCCATCTTTGAACCATCTCATTTCTGAGGGATGGTCACTACACGCCAAGAGAGTACTAGCCCAAGCGAGATACAAACAGAGTATGTAGTGATGTATTTCACTATGTGATAGATCGTAAACTGGAAAACCAGAAAAATCAGCCAACGTAATCCAATATATTAATACAGTAAATGGGGAAAAATCATATAATCATTAAAAAGAAGACAAAAATGAATGATACAATTTAATATCCAATTACGATTTTGTTAAATACTAGCAAAAAGAATAGAAAGAAACTTCCTTAATCTGACAATTATAGTAGGGTAACAAGAAGAAACAGCACACTCAATAAGGTTAATAGAGGAACTACTTATAAAGGTATATTTATAAGGAAACCCACAAAGAATGGCGAGGCACCTCCTAGCTAACAGAGAGAAGAGCTGTCACATCCATGAAAGAACAATAGGAGGAAACGGTTACTGGACTCTGCAAGACCATGTAGCTACCAGAGTCCTGCTGAAAGGAATTCAGAATGACGGATGAGGGCAGTTACTTCCTCCAGTCCAACAGGGAAGTGCCTGAAAGGGGGAAGACCATGCCTGTTTCTGCTTTGACCCTCCTGATTTTCTGCCTCTGCCTGTTGTTGACCAAACCCAACCAGAAATCACTAGATAAGGGGTCCAGAGGATGCAGTACAAAAGACTAGGGTAAAAATGAGAGCAGAGAAAGATAAATGGTAGATCTAGGGGAGCAGGGAGGAAACAGGGAAATTAGCCACAGTACATCTACAGCAAACATCATATTTAAAATTCTGAAAGTTGGGTTGCCTGGGTGGCTTGGTCAGTTGAGCACCCATCCAACTCTTGATTCCAGTTCAGATCATAATCTCAGGGTCGTGAGATCAAGTCCCACGGCAGCTCCACACTCAGTGCAGAGTCTGCATGTCCCTCTCCCTTCCCTCTCCCCTACTACCCTTCCCTCACTTTTGCATACTCTCTCAAATAAATAAATAGATTTCCTTTATTAGATCAGGAAAACTAAAATTGTCATTACTTAAAGCAGGAATGCCTATATATGTAGAATATCCAAAGAATCTACAGGTAAATTATTAAAATAAGTCACTGAATGTAGCAAAGTTACTTATTCAAAAGCAATATTCAACAACCAACTCTATGTTATATGCCAGTAACAAGCTAAAGACTACTTTTTTTGGCAATCTAAAAAAAGATATTTAAAATAGCACCAACAGGGGCACCTGGGTGGCTCAGTCAGTTAAGCGGCTACCTTCGGCTCAGGTCATGATCCCAGGGTCCTGGGATCAAGCCCCTAATCAGGCTCCCTGCTCAGTGGGGAGCCTGCTTCTCCCTCTCCCTCTGTCTGCTGCTCTGCCTGCTTGTGATGTCTCTCTCTCTAATAAATAAATAAAATCTTTTAAAAATTTAAAAAAAATAAAATAACACCAACATTACTAAAATCTAGGGGAAATACCTTAAGAGACAACACATTCATAAAGAGAACTTGCTCTACAAGATATCAAGATTTTTATAAAGCAGAGGTAATTATGAAATTCTAGTATTTGTGTAAGGGCTGATAAATGGATCATGAGAATACATTAGAGAGTCCTGGAAGGACCCACTGTGTAAACATGCACCTGACTTATGACTAATTTGTAATAAACTGCGGGAAAACATCAGTAAGTGGAGCTGAGACAATCATATATCCACATGGAAAAAAAACACCTTACTTTAACCTCATAGCATACACTAAACATTAGTAAATAAAATATAGATGTAGATATGAATGATAAACAGTAAAGTTCCCAGAAGATACTATGAGACTGTCTCTAAATGTCACATGAGGAAAGATATCAAATTGGGTGCAAACACATTAATTTTTTTACAAACATGATGTTAAAATAGGAATTTCTGCTCATCAAAAAAAAAAAAAAAAAAAAAAAACACCATGAAGAGAACAAAAAAAGCAAACCATGGATATAAGGTTATCAACTCCTATAACTGACAAAAAGCTGTGCATATGTACACAGAATTCCTATAAATAAAGTCATATAGCCCAAAAGAAAAATGGACAGGAAGCACTGTATAGGCATTTCATAAAAAGACATATCTAAATGGTCACTAAACTTCTGAAAAAATATCAAGCGTTAGCAAAGAAAAGTGAGTATTCAGACTCTGGTATATGGTTGATGAGAATGAAAATTAGTACAACCACACAGGAAGACCATTCAGCTGTACCTGCTAATGTTAACCCAGAAAGTCTATACCTCAGGGTATATTCAACAGAAATTAATGAATCTGTACATCAAAAGACATGTCAAAGAATATTCAAAGCATGATTCACAATAGCCACATACAGAAAACAAATCAAACGTCTTTCAACTGTAGAATGAATCAATATGCTAATGAATGGTACCAAAACCTTGGACATACACACACAATTCACAGAAGAAACTAGACCAGCCAAGAAACTAATGAAAAGATGTTCTGCCTTAAAATTAAAACCATGGTGACATACCATTTTGCACCCACCAGAGAGACAAAGAAGGTCAACGTCAGGAAATACACATGTTGGCACAGACACAGAACAGGGACTGGCGCTCACTGAGGGCAGAAGCACTTACAGGTCTGACCATGTCAGAGGGTAACTGGACTATTTTAAGTGATATTGATAGGAACATACATTATAAACCAAACATTTACTTCTAGACAATCACCCTAAACCAACACCACCTTTTTCACACTTGTGTACAAGGACCTGTGTACTAGAATGCAGACATTACCCCCGTTCTTAACAGTGGAAACTGAAAATGTAAATGTTTACCAATAGGAGAATGGAGTTGGGTTTGTGATATGCTTTTACCATGGAATACTATTCAGTGAAAATGAATGAACTAGAGCTAATCAGATTTACAGGCATAAATTTCAAAGAAATCATGAAAAATGAAACTTTACAGAACACGTACAATAATGGTACTATTTATATCAGGCTTGAAATCATGCAAGTAATACCGTATGGATACATACATCTGTATTAAAATTATAATGAGCTGCATTAGGATATTAAACTCAAACTCAGGACAGTACCTACCTTTGGGAATAAGAGGAGAATACAATGGAGGGTGGGTTGCGTATTTGCAATATTTTATTTCTGAAATAAATATATTCTTTAAATCATTATTTTGACATAAGTTACACATTTTACCATTCATTTTATCTAAGGGGTGGGGGAGGGCAGGGTATGAGTGATTTAAAATCCAGAAATGTTGTACTTGATGAGTAGGCAATACGGAATCACTTCACACCATGATGTAGGAAGATTCGAGGCAGGAATTAGCAGAGCACCTGAGACAGGAAAAGCTGTAACTGCAATAAACTAGACCCCAGGTGACGAGGGTTTTCTCTAAAATTTGAGAAGTGAAAAAGAAGAAAAAAGCAACAGACACTTCATGGCCTCCAACCCTTTACTGGGTGCCCCTGAACTCCGCCTCACATGTAGAAGGATATTCTAGGGAAAATTTGGCCAAGAGGACACTGGATAAACTTCATGTGTCAAAATCCAGCAGAAGGTTGTGTCTTGTATCACTTAGGAAAGTTGCCTCGAGGGAAACCTGACAAATATATAACCTCTGCTTCCTCCAACGTGGGAAACCTCATGTTTCAGAGTATACCCTTTTATTCTGGGTACAAATGTACAGAGTTTTACTTCTGCAAAGAGGACTTTTCTACTCTGCCAAACACATATTTATTTATTTTAGATCTAACCAGTTGGCAACAACTTCTGCTCTCAGCATGGCTGACTAAAATTAAGAGTTCACGCAGAGTGTGCCTCTCCCACCCCGACTAGCCTCTAGCATTCCTGCTGTTCCTTTTGAATTCTGATTTTTCGAGAAAATTGTTTGGGTCTTTGCTTTATCTGTCTAGAAAGTACAGATACATACACAGCTATAATTACATTTGCCAACAAGTCTCTGCTGACAGTGAAAAAGTAGGTTCAAATCTTGTGAGATTTTTACTGGTTGCTTTTGAGATTAAAAGAAAAAAAAAGACTCTCTCAGGAAGTAGGAATTTTGTTATGTATGTTTGATTTTAAAATTCAAGTCAGTAACGATAGAACTGGAAGCTCAGCTCTGTATTTTCTATTATACAAACTGTTGCCCTTTAATAGAAACCTGGATGTTGGCAAAGCACCTAGCCAAAAACTAGATTATGCTGACCTCACAAGTATGCCAAAATAGGACGATTTTTACCACAGGTGAGAAAACCAAAATCCGAAGTGCTTTTTACCACCTGAAATGATAGCCTCCTTCCAACAAAATTAAGTTTGACTACAGAGAACTACAAACGCGTCTGCCTGTCCCGCATCTCGCGCCTGCTGTGTCTCGAGGTCCCGGGGCCAGGGCTGAGCGCTGTCCCCACCGTGGCAGCCGCCATCGTCTTCCCAAGGGCCGCACATCCATCACTGCCTGGTCTACTGCCTGGTCTCACTTCTCCGGGGAAGCAAAGTTACTTCCAGCCTGAAGAGTTCGGAAGGAGAAACGAAACATGACTGGCTTCGCCTCTTCAGCTCTCCTTCCTTCTGAAAACAAGACTGGCCAAAAGGAGCGAACACAGCCGTCCTCTCAACACCCTCAGTCAGCGGGGCAGGCCCCCACACGGGGAGGCCCAAGACTAGTTCGTGCTGTCTCTGACCACCTGTGTCATGTAGTTCTGGGATTCGGAATCAAGAAGTTCCTTACTGGGCGCCTGGGAGGCTCAGTCATGAAGCCTCTGCCCTCAGCTCAAGTCATGGTCCCAGGGTCCTGGGATCAAGGCCTGCATTGGGCTCCCTGATTGCTGCATGTTTAAGCCATTTCTCTAAGTCAACTTGTATCAGTAATAAAGCTCATATATATATTGAGATATACACACACACACACACACACACATATACGTACACACACTTTAAAGTACATATACTTTATATGTATAAAGTATACGAAGTGCATACAAATATATGTGTGTGTGTATATATACACACATACTTCACAATGGATGTTTGATAGACACATACATACATAGTTATAATTGTATCATTATATATTATGATCTCTGTGCTCTGAATTGGTCTTCAGGCAAGGAAGGTGGTATTATTCATTGGACTCCTTCAGACCCAGTGTCAGATCACAAGATTTCAGGTAGGGAGGAGGGGGAACTCACGTATCGTGCATGAGAGCTGACTCTTTACCAAGGTCTTCTCGGTGAGTGCTCACAATTCTAATACGTAAAAGTGTCCCCATGCATATTTTGCTGCTATGGAAAATGAAGCTTAGAAATGTGTCCAAAGCCACTTGGCTAATAAGAATCAAACCCCAGGTTAGCCTCCGCAGAACTCTTTTCCCCTCCTGTTTGATGCCACCTCAAAACTCATAAAGATAAACAGCACAGTCCTGATTCTTGAGAGTTCCAATTCAGCTGGAAAGTTCTGTTCACTCTTAGGTTCCCAAAACACCTACTTCCTAACACAAACCTAACATTTTAATCTGCGTCTTAAAGGCCTGGCATTTCTGGAATGTTCCTAAGAAGCATCCTGACTTAATATGTCTTCATAATAATTAATCTAAATGTCTACTACTAGCTTCATACAAGAGATGTATATGGGAATAATTTTTACTGCACTGGGGGAGGAGACTGGCTATTTAAAGGAAAAATTTTGTAAAGAATTCTTTCTTGATTCAAATAATTGTCCCTTATGTTTTTATAAATGTAAATATTTAAATGAAAGGTTTATTAGAGCATATGAATTTTGTAACTATTTTTATCAAATATCTACTTTTTAATATTGACATGAAAACCTAAAAATTTACACATTTTTTATCTTTAAAATTAGAAGTTTGGACTACAACTGGATGTTTTAAAAGGTCACATCCAGCATGAAAATTAAAGTTTATTTAAATTACAGTTTGTTTTCTATCTATATCCTTAAAAGCTGTCAAGCAGATGCTGGAATCAATCAATGGGAGCTCAGGGAATCTTCCAGATAAAAGGAAATATTTAGACTCTCAAATTGGATAATGTCACTGGTTCTACAAATGAGTGTATTTTAGGGGTCTTTTTTCTTAACTAATACTCTAACTAGAGTAGAATTTATTATATAGAGAGAGCTTATCATATATTTTTACATATGTGGATATACACAAACACACACACACACACGTTATAGGTATATGTATATATAAGTAGAAAATAAACTTACTGGATCTTCATATGGTCTAGGTACTGAAGTGCATACTGTACAGAAACACTCAGAATAAAAAATCAGAAGTCAGGTGAGAGGTATGTGGAAAATTATTCATGTGATCTATATCAAAAAAGCTACAAAATTTGAAGAGGATTATACCTAAAATTGGAACGCACATTACTATATCCTACATGTTTTTTAAATATGGTGTCCCCTGGTGATCTTATGAAAACAGCAGGAATTTGAGGGAACTTTTAAATTGAACTATATATACAAGCAAAACAGTGGCCAGGGTGTGAACACCACTGCGTAAATCCTGCCCAGCTGAAGACACAGACCACCAGCAGCATCCTGGACGTCCCACAGCCATGGCTGCGCACCCCACTGTCCCATCACCTCCCCACACCCCAGGAAACCACTATTCTGACCCCTCACAGCACAGTTGCTTTTCAGCACAGGTTTTCAATGTACATCTTAAACATGAGGATACTAGGGCTTGAGAAGTGCCGTGAGTCGCCCACAGTCACACAATTCTCCAGCTGCCAGACCCATGCCCTGTCTTCTACTCCACACGGCTACATTTTTTCTTTCCAGTTCCTGTGAAACAAAGGTGACTGTATGCCCTACTTACTACTCATGTCCTTTTAATACTGAAAGACAGCTGCAAGATTAACCTAAGCAGGGATGTCCAAAATGTTATTTTAACAAGAATACTCCACGCAGCAAGACTACTCCTCGTTGTTGCCTTTCCACACTTTTTATGAATGGATTCATACTGAAAAAACAAAATTTTTAGTCCATATCCCACAGAGCTAAATAACCACCTTCGTGTCATATTTGGGCCACAACATTTTTTCCCCAAGTCCTGGTAAGATAACTCAAATATTACCTAAGGGAGAAAAACTTCTAAGCAAGTAGGTGCAAGAGAAACATAAAACAGTGTCATTCTGATAATTACCAGGTAATAATAAAGTTAGTTGTCTCTATAAAGAAATAATGCATTCCTTCAAAAAAGTTAATACAAGGGGCACCTGTGTGGCTCAGTGGGTTAAGCTGTTGCCTTTGACTCAGGTCATGATCCCAGGGTCCTGGGATCAAGCCCCGCATCGGGCTCTCTACTCAGCGGGGAGCCTGCTTCCCCCCTACCCTCTGCCTACTTGTGATCTCTGTCAAATAAATGGATAAAATCTTAAAAAAAAAAAGTTAATACAATTACATTTCTAACTCCTTTCATTTTTCTCTGATTACCTGGTATTTAAACTACTTCATCTTACTCTCCAATTTTCCTTTGACTTGGGGAAAAAGAAATGGTCACATCACTGATGACTTTTCAAAGTTATCACCTTATGACTGCCAAGTACTGTAGATTAAACTTGGCCCAAAGTTCACTCACTGTGAAGAACCGAAATATTTTGTTGAATGTAGAGCAACTCTGTTAATAGCGTCAGTATTTTGGTCAACAGATCAGAACCCGTATAAACCTTTGTTTTTTAAAAAAAGAAGTGATGGCTATTCTGCTAACACATTTAATATAACTAGGGATAACAAGCCCACGATAGCTAAAGACTATTAAGATTATGCAAAAAAAAAAATAAAAATCCCATCCCTAAAAATGTGGGTAAGCAAAAGGCTCCGCTTCCTTGTTAATGTCAGCATTAGAAAGGAACTGGAAAAAAGACCCAGTAAAGACAACTTCTGAATGAGGTAATACAGAAACACCATTCTTAATGTTGCACTGAATTATTCAAAAATATAATGAAATTCCAGGAAACATCAGATGCTGCAGGTACATGAAGATAATTTTGTTTTTATAACCAATTTCAGGCAGATAAATACTAGAATCCTTTCCAATTTCTCCCCTATGAAACTGAAGTGTCACCAAGATTTACAGCCCCTCAAGTTCCCTTTTCAGAGGAACATTCATTTACATAAACAGATAATCCTAGATAAAAATTTCCATTAGACAAAGGTGAAATGGATCAATTTTCTCTGCCAAGACAAATCTTAAATCTTGAACAGATAGGGTCATTATTACACCAGCCCCATTTCAGAAATAATGTATTTTTTAAAAATCAGCCGATAGCAGCCATTTCCAGCTTTCCAATTATCTTTAAGAAAAGCTTATTCTGTGGACAATAAAGCACATTACTGCACAATATGATACAGTCCATAAAGATCACAGTGTTTTATGAAAGGTTAAAGAAAGCTCAGCACATTTAGGGGAATGTCATAACCCGCAAAGTCTTTCAAGACTCAGCTGAAGCCACGGGCATGCTGTGCAAATATTGTGCTAGGCAATGCGGTACTCCTTTTTCAGTATCAAAACAGTGAAGGAGAAAGCATATGCCGGGATGATTCTATCGTGAATCCTGGGATTCCTACAGATAAGACGGGGAGGAAATCAAATCACGAGACAAACCTCTCCTGCTTTTTGAGGCAACGAGATTCTATGCTGACAAGAAGGCAACTCTATTTTCTTGGTACCCACTGGCCTGCTTTGTTTTCTCTTCAAGTAACTTTTCTGTGCTGGTTCATTAATATTAATAAAACTATAGAGAATTAAGAAAAGGGGCTCTGCTTTTTTTTTTCCATTCTTTATTTCAAATGACTAAGGAGGGAGTGATGTGTTGAGGGACAGTCAGTGTTACAATTTAGTTAGGAAAGTAAACAATTCTTGGATGCCTGCTGTAAGATGGGTCCAGTGTAAGAGCTTGGGGAACTTCAGGTCAATCCATATTTCCTTCTACACTCACAAACCGCTGCAGGAAAAACAGCTTCAGGGGCTAACGCTCCCTTATCAAATTAGGAGAAGAAGAATCCACTCTGTAGAGTGAACTGATCACCTATTATGGGCGAGGCTACAAAAAGAAAAGGGGATAAAGGAAACTCCGTCTCAGTCTCTCAAAGAATTTATATACCGACCCGGTGGGGACTGAGGGGAACTGGATCACTTAGAGGAATTTCAAATTCCCACAAAATTAGAATGTGGAATAGGATCAAGACGACCTAGTCAGAGTCACCCACTTTACAAGGGCCTAAAAACAACAGGACCCACCAACCGACCAACATGATAGTGTAAAATAAACGACAGCTTCGAAGGAGCTTGACATTGTCACTGATACCTAGTCTACACTCTCCAGGAGCGAGGGAAACAGCTGCATCTTTTACACATTATGAACAAGAAAAAAATTACCATAGAACCCACTGAAGTCCGTTACTTTAAAAACCTAGTTTTTGAATAAAATTCAGTTCCCTCATATCAAATGCAATCTTCTAGATTATACGACTAAAACTAGATTAAGTTTAGGAAATAAATTACCCTTCACATTATCATAGTCCAATCAGATATTTATGCTACATTTGAATATTTTATTGAGAGGAAACAGCAGAGGCTGAGCCAAATATGCTCGGTTTTTCTTCTAACAGGAGAAATCACTTAGGAGACGTGCCTTAATCCATTTGAGCTACTGTAACAAAATGCCACAGATCAGACAGCTTGTAAACAACAGAAGTTCGGGGGCTGGATGTCTGAGATGAGGGGCCCGCCTGCTCGCGTGAGAGGGCGCTTCTGGAACACGGGCTTCTTGCCCCCACATGGGAAAGGGGTGAGGGAGCTCTCTCGGGCCTCTTTTACAAGGACATTGATCTTACTCGTGAGGGTTCTGTCCTGATGACTTGATTTACCTCTCAAAGACCCCATCTTCTAACACCGCAACACTGACTATTAGGATTTGAGTCTGGCAGGGACACATGGCAAGTTGGGAGAAGAGCATGAAGGGAGCAAAGAGGAAGTATTACTGTGTTTCCAGGAGGAGCAGCATCTCCGTGTGATAAGCCAAAGCAGCAAGGGGAACAGAATGAAGTTGTGTTTGATGAAAAAGATTTCCAGGTCAAAAGTAGGTGAGATTGAAGGGCCTGTGTCTAAGCCTGAGCCAGCTGGATTGAGTAGAAGCAAATCTCTTCTCCTCTCCTGACCAAACATTTTCATGTAGCACTAGAGAGAAGAAAACAAAACACTTGCATCCCCTCTAAAAGCTGTCCATCTCGAACCTCTCGCTGGTGTATCTTCCTTCCTTCACCTGCCAGAAGAGGAACATCAGTAGAAACTCAGGACAAACTTCCCTTCCATGGCCATATAACCAGTGCATGCCTATGAGCAAAACAGTAGAAATAGAAAATAAAAGTCTTCAAACATGGAGTAAGATGGGGAAAGTAATTCTATACTTATAATTGGCACTAGAGTCATCACTGGGGCGAGGGGACGACACCTTGCTGAGTGCTAATATAGGAGTTGAGACCTGAGGGCCAAGCAGTGCTCTGAGTAAGAGAAGGGAGAGAGATGTGTTTGTTTTTGCAGTGATGGGGGGAAGCTAGGGAGGGAAGTAGGTAGGGCCACAGAAGTGGCAGACGGCTATAGGGTGTACTATTTGACATTTTCCAAATTTTTGGTAAAACCCACAAAAAGGTCAGCAAATATTGATATGAGTGGGTTTCATATAGAAATCAATAAAGGAGCAAAATAGTAACTTGAAGAAAAACATCAAAGGCACCTTGCAAAGCTGGGAAGAGACTACTAAGTCATGAGCCAGCAACATGACCAGAAATCTTCAGGAAGCCTACCCTCTTAAAGGGCAGTGGGATTGGAGGTGAGAAGCAATCGTACCCTGCTCCCAAGTTTGGAGAGGTCCCTGGTGTCACCCTGGGCTAAGTTTTCCAAGGCACCCTTTGGCTTGCAAAGAACTCTTACAAGTCAATATGGAGAAAATGAATGAGGAACTTGAGGCATCACTTTTACAAGTACACTTTTCGGAGTGTAGGTACACCTTAAATATCATTTTAACTTTTTATGCTTGTGTAAATAGCTATTATTTCAGTTACTGGAATATTAGTCATAACATCTAATGATGTGGAGATTGTTGCCTTATAAAACTCACAGCTGGGTAGCTACATGGCTCAAGGCAAAAGCCTATTTTAAAATCCATTGCTTTAGGAGGAGAATGTTTATTAAAACATTATCTCTATTAAAAAAATATGATGCATCATTGGTCATTCCCTGTGTTGCTGTGCCAACCACAGTTTTTCCAGCAAGGCATTTTAAGTTGATACCTGAAAACCTGGCAAGGTCCATGGCCTCATAATTTACCAGTCCATCAAAAAATAAATAAATCCCAATAACCGGAAAGTAAATCACCAAAGATGCCTGCACAGCAGCCCATAAACTCATGTTTACACAGCCTTCATGGGGATAGCTGTGCTGTCCGTCAAATATTTCTAAGCTCGAAGGGAAGTGAATATTCAAAAGGGAATGAATGCTTGATCTCTTTGCAACAGACGCTAAATGAATTAATAATAAAGATATGGTGGGTGGGTTTGATTTGTAAAACATAAAAGTGAGACGGCAGAAAAAGGAAAGGCTAACAACTGGGTGAAAAGGCCTTACCGAGCATGTGGAAAGACTGGTAACTCGATGTAAAGTAGTCCTCACGCTGTTACTTAAGTTACAGAGGAAAATGGATTTTCAACAACTTAACAACAAACTAAATAACCTGTAGGGATAAAGAACTTCCAAAGAGAGTCTCCTGACCTTAATGTGCATTCAATCCATTCTTGCTGCACTTTAATTTAAAAAGATTACTTAATCTCCAGATTTTCTACCACCTAAAATAAATCATCAGTGAAGATAAATATTTGGTCTAGACAGAAATATATGTCACACTGAATTTAAGTCCATTACTTGTGTTTATTTGCTTTTTTTTTTTTAAGATTTTATTTATTTGAGAGAGAGTAAGAGAGAGAGCAGGGTTGCGGGGCACAGAGAGAGGGAGGAGCAGACTTCCTGGTGAGCAGGGAGTCCTATGTGGTGCTCATTCCCAGGACTTGATCCTGGACTCCATCCTGACTCGAGATCATGACCTGAACTGCGGGCAGACGCTTAACTGACTGAGCCACCTAGAGGCCCCTATTTTCCTTCCTTATGCCCAATTTTACACAATTACTTTGCTTAATACTATTTCAATCCCAGTAGATGAAGAAGGGCAAAGCTGAAAATGTTCAAGGAAGGTAAATGCGAGAAGGCCCAAGGAAATGCTTTTCATCAAGGTTGAAATCTGAGATTTAAAATAAGGCTGATCTTTGACTTTCGACTATCTGAATTCTACCTTCTTCACCTTCTTGGTGATATACAAGCAATGAAAAGGGTGATTGCTAGAAGTGGAATTAAGTAATTCAGCAAATACCTCTGTGAAGCCAATGGCGCAGAACTCTGAATCTTTCTTTTACTACTGATCTCAGTTTTGTGCTCTCTCCTTCTCCACACTCATTCACTCATCTGTACAATAGCTCTGGCGGAACCCCAGCCTCAGGACTGAGGCTCTCCTTTCCCTGCTGTCTGTTGTGCTAGCTGCCTGTGGGTCATAGCTGACTCTGGGGACTGTCCTCAGCAGAAGGGAGCTGCCTCACCCCAGATTAACCCCAGGGCAGCCAGACATCCAGTCACACTGGTCATTGTGGGGATACAAAGGCCCAGTCTTCTTTATGTGGTTTTGGAATCTAGGTGACATTTGGCGGGGTGGGGTCCGGAGCCAATGGCCAAGAAAAAATTCTTGAGACGCCTTCGGTGCAAAAAGGTGGCGTTATTAAAGCAAGGAGATGGGCAGAATGAGCTGCTGCCCCCGGGATTGTGAGGGGTGGTTGATTATATACTTGGGAGTTGGGGGAGGTAAAGAAAAAGGAGATTTCACAAGGATTTTCATATGTTAAAGAAGACATGGGATATTGGAGTCCTTGCCATTGTCTAGTTAAGGTTGTTTTCCCCTCTAGCAAACGTTAAGACAGTTGGGAGCTTCCTGAAAGAATGTCGCACATATCACACCCTGGGGGGTGGGGATAGTGCACGGTGTCAGCTTGTGCTTTGCCCGCAGTTAGCCTTCTGCTCCCTCAGTACCCTCAGCTCAATGCAGGACATCTCTGTGGGGCCTTTCAAGCTTGAGAGCTTCACGTGGGATCAGCTGAGGGCTCTGTTGCAACCCTTATTGCAACTGAATTGTCCTTCTGTCCAACCCTGCTTCTCAAATGAGTATTGTTCCTAAGGGATTCTCCAATAAATTTCATGCCCACAAATATCTGACTCACGGTTGACTACCCAGAACCCGACCTATAAAAGGATCTTTCTTACCTTACAGCAAAGTTAGACTGAAACCGAGAAAGGAAAAGCCCCACTGAGAACCACCCAGTGTCTGCCGTGGCAGTTGTGCTGTCAGTGACCCCTCCCTAGTGCTCCACCAGACCCCCTGTTGCTAACAGTCTCCTGCCTCTACCAAGGGAAAGAAACCTTACTAAGCTTTATAGAAAAGTGGGATTGGGGAAAGGAGATATAGTCTTAATACAATCTCGGTTCAATACTCAGTGGCCTTTCTGGGGCAATCTTGGTCATATTCCTGGAGCAGGAAGGGAAAATAAAGCTGGAACTGAAGCGCTTGTAAGGATTCCCAATAGGAAGCATATCCAGTCTAATTAATTTCCACCTCACTGACTCAGTAACTCCCCTGAATGAAGCTTTCCGCTGCAGCCTACTGAGACCCCACAGCACCTAAACATTTCAGACCTTTTTTTTTTTTAACCTCAAAGTGTTGAAGAGTCTAGGTCTCCTCCACTCCCCAAGTCCTTTCGCCAACCACCAAGTGTTAATAGGTAAAATTATTCTCCTGTCCTTAGAGCTGTTGATGCCTCCTTATCCGGAAGAAGAATAAACGTCTTAAGAGTGTTTCCTTCGGGGGCCACGGTGTATTACTTTCCTGTTGCTGCTTACTAAATTACTACAAATGCAGTGGTGTGAAACAATAGCAAGTTTTACAGGCTAAAAATCAAGATTTAGCAAGATTGTGTTCCTTTTGGAGGCTCTATGAGAGGGTTCATTTTCTTACCATTTCCAGCTTTTAGAGGCTGCCTACATTCCTTGGCTTGTGGACCCATCCTCCATCATCGATGTTAGCAGGATAATATCTTCAAGCCACCTCCCCAACCCCTAACCCCCTCTCTCCTTCTATCATTATATCACCATTTACTTACTCTGACTTTCCTGGCTCCTTCTGGTAAGTACCTTGTGCTTTTAAATTGGGCCCACATGGATAATCTCTCCATCGCAAAATCTTCAATGTAATCACACCTACAAAGTCCCTTTTGTCATATAAATTAACATATTCAGAGGTTTTAAGCCTAAGAAAATGGACATCCTGGGGGAGGGAGGGCTTTACTCAGTGCACCACACATGGGTATTCCTTTTTTCAAGGAAATGAAAAAGAATGATCTAAATCCTCCAGGAGAGCTAGTCTTAAAGTTCCTATCACAGTCCCACCTCATAAATACTGGTTCAGTCTCTTCTCCCCAGTGCTTCAGCTGCATAATCAAACATCACTGTGCTAATAGAAGCCCATCCATTCAGCTGCCTGGGTTTTGTTAAGTCAGTTGGAGGCAACAAATTCAGTCAAGCTGTATTTGTGAAAATCTTTCCCAGGTGTATGAGGTGGAGAGCTTTAGATGGGCAAAAACTGAAACAACTTTGTGCCTGAAAGTACAGTCAAATATTTTCATGTGTAATTCAAGAATCAAAGAAAATAGAGTTGTGGAGTTGGATAAGCTGCAGGGCTCCTAGGAGACTCACTTAATGAATTCTTTCCCTTTAACAGTGAGAAAACTAAGGAGCAGAAAGATTAAGTCAAGCTCACCAGCCTCTGAGTAGCAAACCTCAGACCTGATCTCCTTGCCTTCTGCCCTCCTGCCAAAGGGGAAGAAGGCAGGCAGGCAAGAAAGGAATTAAAATGATTTGACCATTCATCCTGTGCCAGACCTCACACAAGTTATTTTGCTGCATATTATTTTATGTCCTCTCTACAAATATCTGGGCTGATTGGGGTATTGGCTTCATTTTTATCAGAAGCCAAGGTTCAAAGAGATGTGGATAACCACTCCAGTTCAGACACCCAATACAGTCAGCTCTCCGTTAATGAGGATAAAAGGGGAGAGGAAAGAAAGTCATGTATAACCCAAAACCCTGATTAAAACTAAAACTAGTCAGAACCTGGTACCAAATGAATTTATATAAACATATTTCCTTGTAATTATATCTAATATTTAGGAACACATTTACCACGCCACAGATGTCCAGAATTGTAAAAATAATTTTAGGGCAACTCATTAGGAACACTAAATACCACACGTGTCACTTGATGAGAAACTGCTAAAAACTTGCTAAAATCTAATTTCTATTTGCTTCCTAGTTAATCCTTTTTTTAAAAACGTTAGAACAAAACAGAGTTGGGCAAAAAGTATTCTCGGTGCTTCAGTCTTCTTCTTCTTTTCTCTCACTTGCTCTCTCCCCCCGCCCTCCCGGTCTTTACAGTGCTTGAAACCATGGCCCTCCAAATTCTCTGTCTTTACTCAGAGTAAATGACACCTTCCTCTTTAAGGGCCCATTGGCTGAGCCCAGAACCAAACTAATTACCTAGCTGGAGGGGTTCGATGGTTCCCAGACAGCTTAAGCAAGGTAACTTTAGGTAATTTTTATATTTCATGCATTTTAATGCACCTTCTATTAATCCAGAAAATAGAGAACACAACCCCAAATAATTGAGAAATGACCCTGACTAAGAAGCTGGGATATGGACTTAGCTTTCCAGGATTCTCAAGCTCAGCTGTTGACCATTCACTGCCGATAAAGCAGGAAACACCAGGGGTACGTAAGCAACAGTTGGCTTAAAATCATATACAAATTCAGCAACATTCTGAATTATACTACAAAATAGGACCTGAAAGCTGTACATGAAGTGAATTTTCTTTAAAAGCATCACAAGTTGCCATTTGCTTTGAAAATATTTAGAGATGTGTTCCATTACATGCCCTACAAATGAGCTTCTCCCCCATCTGAAATGCTCCTGGAGTTCCTCAGCAGCCACCGACCCTATTATACACACACACACACACACACACACACACACACACACACACACCCCCTCACCTGGATAACTCTTTTCACCCTTCCTCATCTTCACCAGGCAAGTCTTCCCAGACCCTCCTGACTAGGCTCAATTCCCTCATCCTCTCACGGTCTCTGTAGTGCTCACCACACTTGTCAAGTGACTAATCACTCTTCATCGACTGGGGTAATATTTGGAACCAGGTTCTGGAGCTAGTCTTCCACGGTTCACATATCAGCTCTGCCCCTTACTAGCTGTGGGATCTCGGGCAAGTTTCTTAACCTTCTGTGCTTCAGTTTCCTCATCCATAAACTGGAGATCAGAGTACACACCTCTGAGGATCATCGAATGGAACAGGTATGACAACTCATGTAAAGCATTTGGGGAAGCATCTGGCACATAGCAAGTTCTAATGCAAGTGTTGTTTGCTGGTATTATCCATGAGCTGTTGGTCTTTCCTCACTACACTGTAAAGCGCATAAACGGCTAGAGCTATCTCTATATTATTCCCCACTATACTTCCAGGACCCAGAATCTGCGTTCAGTAATAGTTTTTGAAGAAATAAAAATGTGAAATCCCAGAGTCTCCTCTGTCATTACTAAATCTGTCTACCTCATTCATGGACTCAGCCCCGTTCTCCATTGCCACCACTATTGGAGCTACTACCACACTGTTACTGATATTTTTTGGTATCTTTAGTTCTGATGGCAATGCACTACAGACAGAAAATAGAAGGGTAGTTCCCAAATAGAGTCACTCCAATAGCAGCCCTCCTAACAAGTGTTTTGTGAATTCAGTTTCATTTCAAAGTTAACAACCAGGCATTGGTAGTTCAGTGGTAGAATTCTCGCCTACCATTTCAAAGGTAATAAAAAGCTCCAGCTAAGCCCAGGTGACAATCAGGAAGGCAGAAGCTAAAATAGTCAAATTTGGAAACAGACAGTGGAACGGTGGTTGCCAGGGAGGTGGGGGAAGTCAGGAAATAAAGTTTCAGTCATGCTTCATGAATAAGTGCTGAGAAATCTAAGGGACAGCGGGGCATTGTCGTTAATATGGTGTCTTATACACTTGAAATTTGCTTTTAAAGTAGATTTTAAGTGTTTTCACCACAAAAAAATAAATAAATAACCATGTGAGGTGATAGATATTTTAATTACCATGATTATGTTAACCATTTCACAATGTATATGTATATCAAAACACCAGATTGTTCACCTTAAATATATATTATTTTCATTGTCAAAAAAATCTCTTAAACTAAAAAAAAAAAAAAAAAGAAAGAAAGAAAAAAGAATGGCAGGGTTGGGGGGGGAAGGCAGGAGATTAAGCTTAGCAAGGACCAAGGGCTGTAGAAATCCAACAAATACAAGTTCACAGCCACAAACCACCAATGACATTTTAAAAATAAGAACAATAATAACAGACACAACAAGGTAAGTACTAAGATCCTTTCCGAGGAGGCAACATAGCAGAGATGTTATGAGCACAAGATCTAGATCCCGACTCTCTGGGCCCCAAACCAGCACCATCACTAACTAGCTATAAAATGCTAATAAAGTTTCTTTGCTTTTATGTTCGATAGCAGGAACCCCAACCACAGAGTACGGCTGCGTCTGCTTGTCAACACGTCACGTAGACATTCATCAAGTACCTGGGAGCACTACACTGAAGACTGAGGAAAGTCAGGAAATAGAAGAGGGAGACCCCTGAGGCATATAAGGTCTTCCCTAAAGGCAAGCAGCATCCCGATAAAGGTTGGGGTCAGGGCAGAGGAGCTGGAAGAAATTTGTCTGAGAATATCTGAGTTTTCACCTAAGTCAAGACAGTTGCAACCGAAACCAGAACTGAGACAGAAATGAAAGGAATTCCTGGAGGCTTTGTGAACCTTCATTAAGCACAATGCACTGGATGCCAAAGACTAGAAGCAGAGTGTCAGGAAGAAGAAAGACAATAAAACCAGGGTCAGGAAAACAAAGAGGACTCCCAAACAAACGAAATAGGCCAAAGTGTTAAGGGATTTCTAAAATTTTGCCAGTGCTGAAATTATAAGCCCTAATTGAAAAAGTACTGATTCTGTCTCAAAACATTTAAAATCAGTGGCCAGCCAATCTAAAACTAAAATAATAGTCACACATCTCAAACATATATCAGATTCACTCAGCCTTCCTAAACTAAGACTTGATAGAAAAATGGGTGTGTCCTTTTCTGGGGTAAATACTCATTATCTCAATCTCTACTTATTTTTTCTTTCACTCAAAATGGCCAATACACAGTTTAAAAAATTATGACACACACAAAGAAGCAAGAAAATGTGAGCAATTTAGTAAGAAAACAGTTAATAGAATCACTAAAGAACCAGGATGTTAAAATTTCCGGTAAATAATTTCATCATAAATATGATAACTATGTCAAAGAATTTAGTGGACAAGTTGGCAACATTCATGAACTGATGGAGAATTTCAGCAGAGACATGGAAACTGTAAAACGGAACCAAACTGAAATGCCAGAAATGAGAATATAGCATCAGCAATAAAAATACACTTATCGGGGCACCTGGGTGGCTCAGTCGGTTAAGCCTCTGCCTTCAGCTCAGGCCATGATCTCGGGATCCTGGGATTAGGCTCCCTCAGCAGGGAGCCTGCTTCCTCCTCTCTCTGCCTGCCTCTCTGCCTACTTGTGATCTCTGCCTGTCAAATAAATAAATAAAATCTTAAAAAAAAAAAAGAATACACTTATGAACTTAACAAGAGACAATCAAGAGTAAAGAAAAGCAGTAGACTTAAGACAAGTTTATCCCCCAAAAATGAACTAAAAGGGAAAGGAAAAGGTGGAAAAAAATGGAACGAGTCCGTGATCTGTTGGGCAATACTAAATAGCCTAATAAGCTTCCAAGTGAATTGGGAGGAATAGAAAATGGGTCAAAAGAAATATCTGAGGACATGCTGGTCAAGAATTTTTTTTTTAATTAGTGAAAAAAAATATAATAACTCCAAAAGAAGATAAACACACAAAAAACCCACACATATTACACTAGAGTCACAATGCTGAGCCAAAGATGGGTTTAAAAAAAAAAAAAAAGTTAAAAGCAGCCAGAAGGGGAAAAAAATTACATAGAGAACAATGATTAGAATTACATCTCTTCAAAAACAATGAATTCCAGAAGAAAATGGAATGACAAAATTTCAAAATCATAAACAATCAATTTGTTAGGAATACATAAGAATCGTGAACGTATATTCAACTCAACAGATTTTCAAAGTAAAGGAAACAAAAACTGATGGAACTAAAGAGAGAAATAGACAAATTTACATTCATAGTTTGAGATTTTAAAATCTCTCTCACAAAAAATTAATAGTATATATAAACCCCAAAATAAGAAGATCAGGAAGTATATAGAATATTTGAACAATACTATCAACCAGCTTGACTTAACTGACATTTATAAGACACAACACTCAACAATAGCAGAATATGCATTTCAGCACACACAGAACATACTCCAAAATAAACAATATGCTATTCCTTAAAATAAGTCCCAATAATTTTTAATGAGCCAAAGGCAGAGTATTTTCTCTGACCATGATGAAATAAGTTAGAATCAATAACAACAAAATATAATATCTGGAAAATAAGCATTACACTTTTAACCAACCCACAGATTAAAGAAACAACACATGGAAAATTAAAAATGCTTTGAAATTAAAAGACAAACACAGCATATCAAAACATGTGGGTACAACTAAAATAGTGCTTAAAAATCTGTAACTTAAACAGGTTTTTAAATAATCAGTGTAAAATCAAATATTAAATCTTTAATAAACTAGAAAAGAATAACAAATTATTCCTAAAGTAGATAAAAGAAAATAAACATTATAGCATAAATCAATGAATTAAAAGAGAAGATTAAACAATAAAGCCAAAGTTGGTTCTTTGAAAGGGTTAATAAATATATTCTTAGTAAGTTTGATCAAGTAAAAAGGAGAAAATGAAATTATCACTATCAGGAATTAAAAAAGGAATAGAAGGATAGATCTTCTAGATTTGAAAAAAAATGATACTGAAATACTATGAAAAAGATTTATGTCAATAAACACAGTTTCTTTCTATTCACAAAGAAAATGCTAAGCAAAGTTTGCTTGACACATACATCTTATTAGATATTAAGGAAGGAAAAAATACAGAAAACTCCTTTATGAAATAGCATCAACATTTTCCAACTCATTTTTATGAGACCAGCATAATTCTGGAACAAAAACCTGACAAAGAACCTGACAAACCTGACCAAAACAAAACAAACAAAATCAAAGGCCAATATTCTGTGTATATCCTGAAAATCTCCTAAAAAACTAAAACCAGCATTATTTTAAAAAATCATGGTCAAATGGTGTGTATGAAGTTAGCAGGAATCTGAAGAAATTCAAAGTTGGTTTGACATTCAAAAAATAACCTGGGTGGCTCAGTGGGTTAAGCCGCTGCCTTCGGCTCAGGTCATGATCTCAGGGTCCTGGGATCGAGTCCCCATCCGGCTCTCTGCTCAGCGGGGAGCCTGCTTCCCCCCCTCACTCTGCCTGTCTCTCTGCCTACTTGTGATCTCTGTCTGTCAAATAAATAAATAAAATCTTTTAAAAATAAATAAATAAATAAATAAATCAGTGTAAATCTGCTTCTCGCCAAGACAGAGTAACCAGGGACTAGATTTATCCTCCCGAGTAAAATGAATAGAATACAGACAAAATATATAAAACAATGGTTTGAAAGTCACTGTCAATAGAGAACAGAGATTCCTAGGGGGAAGAATGAGGCAAGCTTTAGGATTGGGACACATCTCAAGACAGAAATTCTTATGGGAGAAACCCAAGACAGAGACCTAGAGACACACTGAGTTCAGGAGGTAGCCTTGAAGGCCCAAGACCCTTAAGGTAGCAAGAACTTGTTGCAGAAAAGAAAGAGCTACACAGAGAGAAAACCCGAGATCCACTATGGGTTACACTGTGTATTCAGCAAAGTACTGATCAGCACAGATGTGAGGAAATTACCCAAGTCCGAGAAAAGAATCACTCTTAGGAAAGAGTACCTGGCTCCCACACAGGGCTGTAAGTAGTAATGCCTGTTCCCACCAGACAGACTGGAAAACTTCAAGATTCACAGAGCCTTGGATAGAGTATACAAGAAGGTCTTACCGAAGTAATGGAAAACAGCCTTAAAATGAGCACTACTCAAGCGCTCACCTAACAAATTTTAAGAGCAAGACCCAAAGGATTAAACTATTTCCAGGTAACTTAATGGAATCCTAAAACAATATTCAGGTATATTTAGAGAAAAAAATATCCAGGAAGCAAAAAGGTAAAACTCATACCCAACATGAAATCAAAATTTTCCAGGCATATAAAATAGTAGGAAACAGTTCATTGAATACTAATTAAAAATAGCACAGATTATAGAATTAAAAGACAAAGACATTTTAAGAGTTATTGTAAATGCATTCCATATGCTGAAAAATTGCACATAGATGTGCAACATATAGAAAAGATCCAAATCAAACTTTTAGAGGTGAAATATACAATGTGCACAGTGAAAAATATACCAGAGAGAATTAACTGCAGATTAAACAGTAACAGGGAAAAAGTTAACAGTGAACTTGAAGCTATAACTACTGTTTAACATAAAAACAGAGAAAAGAGAATTTTTAAAATATGAGTAGAGCATCCATGAACTATGGGACACCTTCAAGCAGCTTAGAATATGTGAAATTGGAGTTCACAAAGGAGAGGAGAGAAGCATGAGACAGAGTTTCAAGAAATTATGGCAAAAATTATCTAAATTTGATAAAAACAAACATCTTACAGATTTAAGTAGCTCAAGAAACATGAACAAACCTAAGCATAAGGAGTATAAAACACTACAACAAGGCCTGTCATAATCTCACTGCTCAAAATCAGTTATATGGAGGAAGTATTAAAAACGATCAAAATAAATGTGCACGCACACACACTACAGAGAAAGGTACAAAAATAAGGTTAGTGACAGATTTTCCATAGGAATCAATAAAGCAAGACAATAGTGAATCAACATCTTTATTAAAGAAAAGTGTGGATCTAGAATTCTATAACCAAGGTGCCTGGAAGGCTCAGCTAGTTAAATGTCCAGCTCTTCATTTTGGCTCAGGTCATGATCTCAGGGACACGACACTGAGCCCTGTGTCAGGCTCAAAGCTGGGTGTGGAGCCTGCTTAAGATTCTCTCTCTCCCTCTGTCCCTCCCCCACTCTCTCTCTCAAATAAAGAAAATAAAATCTTTAAATAAATAAATAATAATGAAATAAAATTCTATATCCGATGAAAATACCTTTCAAGAACAACGTGGAATAGAATTTTTCAATACAGAAAAGCTAAAAGAATTCATCACCAAGAAACCCACCATAGAAATGTTAAAGAAAGTCCTTCAGGAAGAAGGAAATTGATACCAGATGGAAATATGGATCTATATAAAAGAATAAAGAGCACAGAAAAGGTAACCACTTGACTTAATATGTTAGATATGTTTCTTATTTAAAATCTCTGAAAATTTAATTGACTATTACACAAAAATAATAATGATGTAGCATGCAGATTATAGCATATATGAAAGTAAAGTATATGCTAACCACCCAAAGATTAGTATTAAGCTATACACAATAGAATATTACTTAGCCATAAAAAAGAATGAAATCTTGCCATTTGCAATGATGTAACTGGAGCTTGTATGATGCTAAGTGAAATAAGTCAGTCATAGAAGACAAAACCTCGTATGATTTCACTCACATGTAGAATTTAAGAAAACAAACAAGCCAAGGGGGAAAAAAGACAGAGGGGCAATGCAAAAGAGTTTTTTTTAAAAAGAAATTGTATTTATTTATTAGAAAGAGGACGAGAGACGGCGGGGTGAGGGGGAGCGAGAACCAGCCTTCCCACCAAACAGGATGCCTAATGCAGGGCTTGATCCCGGGGCTTGGGGAACATGACTGCAGATGAAGGCAGACACTCGGGCAACTGAGCCACCCAGGTGGCCCCAAGAAACAGAGCCTTAACTCCAGAGAACAAACTGATGGTTACCAGAGGGGAGATGGGGGATGGGTCACATAGGTGAGGGAATTGAGGAGGACACTTGTGACGAGCACCAGGTGTTGTATGAAAGTGCTGAATCGCTATACAATAAACCTGAAACTAATATTGCACTGTATGTTAACTAACTGCAATTAAAATAAAAACTTAAAAAATAAGAAACAATGAGCAGGTAGAACAAATAGAAAACAAATAACAAGATGATAAGCTAAAACCTAACCACAGTAACAATCACACTGAAATAAATTGTCTAAACATTCTAGAGTTTGGCAAACTGAAATTTAAAGAAAAATCGAGTCCCAACTAAAATGTTGCCTACAAGAAACATTTGTTGAATATGAAGATATGAATAAGCTGAAAGTCAAAGAAAGTAAAAAGATAAAACGTACTAATAAAAACTAAAGTGGAGTAGATATATTTGTATCAGACAAAATAGGTTTCAGAAGGAAGAATATTACCAAAATTAAGATGATCATTTTGCAATGAGACTAAAATAATTAAAAAGACACAATAATCCTAACGTTTTATAGAACTAATGACAGAACTTCAAAATGCATGAGGCAAAACAGATAGAACCAAAAAAAAATTTAGACAGATGCACATTTGTAGATAAAGATCTAAATACTCCACTCTCCATAACTGGAAAATCACACAGAAAATCAGGATAAGAATAGAGGAGTTTTGGTCATGGATGAATATCAAAATAATTATACTTAATACAAGAAGCCAGACCCCCCCCCCAAAAAAAAGAAAAAAGAAAGAAAGAAGGAAAGGAAAGTTTAAACTATATGATTTTATTAAAGCAGAACTTGGGGGAAAATTAAAGTATTAAATATGTTATATTTGAAATAAAAATCTTTGGGGACAGCTGGGTTAGTTAAGTTAGCTAGTTAAAAATCTCTTGGGATGCTGAGTTAGTTAAGCCTCTGCCTTCAGCTCAGGTCGTGATCCCAGGGTCTTGGGATCAAGTCCTGCATCAGGCTCCTGTTCTGTGGGAAGCCTGCAGCTCCTTCTGCCTTCTGCTCTCCCTGACTGTGCATGCTCTCTCTAACAAATAAATAATTAACATCTTTTAAAAAAAGAAAGAAAGAAGGATCTCAAACCAATAATTTAAATTTCCACCTTAAGAATCCAAAAAAAATATGAGTTCAAATTAAGTTATTTAAGTAGAAAAAAACAAACACTAAAGCAATATTAGCGATGATGTTATACAAATTAAAATAATACTCAGGGAAAATTCTGAACAACTTTATGTCAGTGAATTTATCAAATAAGATGAATAAAACTTCTGAAAAATATAAACTATCAAAACTTACTCTAGAAGTCAATAATCTGGATAGTTCTATATTAAGTAAAGAAATTAAATTTATAGTTAAAAACCACTGTCCAAGGAAATTTCAGGCTTAGATGGTTTCACTGGGAATTCCATCAAGCATTTAAGAAGGAAATAATGCCAATGTTACATAATCTCTTCTAGAAAACTGAAAAGGAGACAATACTTCCCACATTATACTGAGACCAAAATAAAAGACACTACAAGAAAACTGCAGATCAATATTCTTCATAAAAATACATAAAATTCTAACAAAATTTTAGCAAATTGAATCTAATAATATATTAGAAAAGGGAGAACAAATGATGTTTATTCAGGGATCCAATGTTGCTTTAATATCTGAAATCTATCCACATAATTTATTATATTAACAAACATTAAAAAAAGGAAAAGAAAATAAACCATATAATCTTTGCAAAATAGGCACATAAAACATTTGACAAAAATCCAGTTTCCATTCATGATAAAATCACTCAACAAAGTAGAAATTGAAGGGAGTTTCCTCAATCTGATAAAAGACATCTGGGAAAAACTTAAAACTAAACATCATACGTAGGGGCACCTGGGTGGCTCAGTTGAAGCATCTGCCGGCAGCTCAGGTCATGATCTCAGGGTCCTGGGATTGGAGCCCTGCATCAGGCTCTCTGCTCAGCAGGAGGCCTGCTTCTCCTTCTCTCTCTCCCCCTGCTTTGTTCCCTCTCTTGCTGTGTCTCTGTCAAATAAATAAAATAAATTCTTTTAATAAATAAAAAAACAGACAAGAATCATACTTAAAGATGAAAAACTGGAACAACACAAGAATACCCACTCTCCAACTTTTTACTGAAGAGTCTAGCTGATGCAATAAGGAAAGAAAAAGAAACAAAAGGCATACAAATCAGATTAAAGGGCATATAAAGCTCCTACTCACAGAAAACTTGATCATCTGTATAAATATTTAATAGGACCTAAAGTAAAAGCTACTAAAAAGTGAATTTAGCAAAGTTCTGGGATACAAAATTAGCTTACAAAAATCAAGTGAATTCCTGCATACTAGCAAGTAACTAGAAATTCAATGTTTCAAAATCAAAAAAAATTTAAATACTTAAGGATTTATCACCCAAAAGATGTGGAAAACCTGTACACTAAACCTCAAAACACTATTGAGAGGAATTAAATAAAAACCAAAATAAACAGAAAGATAAAACATCTACATCGGCCGGAAGACTACGTATTGTTCAGGTGTCACTTCTCCCAGATTCATCTACAAATTCAAGGCAACTCCAATCAAAATTTCAGCAGGCTTTTTGTAGAAATTGACAAATTGGAAATCATAAAACACAAACGGAAATGCAAAGAACCTAAAATAGTTAACAGACTTGGAAAAGAACGGAGTTGAAGATTTAACACTACCTAACAGTAACACTTATAAGTAATCAAAAGAATGTGGTATTTGTATAAATATATACCAGTAGACCAATGAAAAAATGGATCAACACATACATGTTTTTCACACTGATGCAAAGGAAATCTAGTGGAGAAAAAATATTTTCAACAATGATGCTGGAACAACTGGATATCCCCAGGCAAAAAATAAACTATTCAAACCTTGTATCACATGAAAAAATTAACTCAAAATGGATCACTGACCTAACTATACAATCCTAAAATCATAAAACTTCTAGCAGAAAACATGGGAGAATAAATTCATGACCCTGTGATAGCCAGATTGCTTATTTACAACAAAAGCACAATCTGTGAAAGAAAAAAATTGATGAATTAGACTTATCAATATTAAAATTTTCTGTCTTAAAAAGATGCTGTTGGGCGCCTGGGTGGCTCAGTGGGTTAAGCCGCTGCCTTCGGCTCAGGTCATGATCTCAGGGTCCTGGGATCGAGTCCCGCATCGGGTTCTCTGCTCCGCGGGGAGCCTGCTTCCTCCTCTCTCTCTCTGCCTGCCTCTCTGCCTACTTGTGATCTCTCTGTGTCAAATGAATAAATAAAATCTTTAAAAAAAAAAAAAAAAAAAAAGATGCTGTTAACAAAGTGAGAAGATAAGCCACAGGCTGGGAGAATATAGTATCAAATGATATAGATGAATTAAAAAAAAACCTGTATCCAGAATACATAAAGATCCTCAAAATGTATAAGAAAACAATTAACTCAGTTTTTAAAAGGACTAAAGATTTGAACAGACACTTCAACAAAACATAAATATATGAATGGCAAATAAGCACATAAAAAGACGCTCAACATTGTTAGTAGTAAGAGAAATGCCAATTAAAACCACAATGAAATACTCCTATCCACCCATCTGAATGGCTAAAATTATGTATTAAAAGGAAGTAAAGAGAGATTGGTATAGCAAGTGTTGATGAAGGTATGAACTAGAACTCTTATACACGGATGCCAGAATTATAAAATAGTACAACTTTGAAAAACAGTTTTAAAGGTTATCACAAATCCAGCCATTTCATTCTTGGGTACTTATCCAAGATAAATGAAAGAATATATCCATATATAGATTTGTATATAGCAATATCTTTATTTTTGATCCCCTAACTAGAAAGAATCGAAATGTCCATCAATGGGTTCATGGACAAACTATGGCATAGTCACAAAATAGAATACTACATAGCAACAAAACTGAATAAACTGATACAAGCTACATCACGACCGAATCTCAAAATAATTATGCTGATGATGACAAAATTAATATAATCTATATGACTGTATGTATACAAAATTCTAGAAGTGCAAACTAATGTACAGTGACCAAAAGCAGATCGAAGATTGTACAGACATAAGGAAGGTAAGGTGGGTTTAAAGGAAGGAGCAATGGAAAACCCTGGAGCACAGCGTATTTCTTATTTTCTTTTTTAATTTATGTATTTGTTAGAGAGAGAGAGAGCGTGCACAAGCAGGCAGAGAGGCAGGCAGAGGCAGAGAGAGAAGCAAACTCCCCGCTGAGCAAGGAGCCCGATGTGGGACTCCATCCGAGGACCCTGGGATCATGACCTGAGCCAAAGGCATCGTCTTAACCGACTGAGCCACCCAGGCATCCCACACAATGTATTTCTTTTTTTTTTTTTATAATTTTTTATTTTTTTATAAACTTTTATTTTTATCCCCAGGAGTACAGGTCTGTGAATCGCCAGGTTTACACACTTCACAGCACTCACCAAAGCACATACCCTCCCCAGTGTCCATAACCCCACCCCTCTTCTCCCAACCCCCCTCCCCCCAGCAACCCTCGTTTGTATTTCTATATAAGCAATGGAAAAATAAAAATTTTAAAAAGCAGTATCATATAAAACAGCATCAAATAATATAAAATACCTAAGAAATTTATTGAAAGCTCTCAAGACCTCTACTCTGAAAACTATAAAACATTTCCAATAAGAATTAAAGATTTGAATAAATGGATATACCATATGCATATATTTGAATTTTCAACATTGCTATTTTCCATTCTACCCAAATAAATCTATCTACTCAAAGCAAATTCCTAGGATACCTTTTGGAGGAATTGAAAAATTGGTTCTAAAATTTACATGGAAATACAAATGACCCAAATTACATAAAATAGTATTTTAAAGGGACAAAGTTGCAAGGCTTACACTAGCTGATAAAGTATCAGTGTATGACATTGTAGTATGACAGTTGCAGTGTTGGCTTAGGGATAACATGGACAAAATAGTTCAGAAATACACCCACATGTATACAGTCAATTGATTATTGACCAATGTTGCATGAAAATTTACTGGGAAATAAAATCATTTTGTAAAATGTACTAGGAATAATTAGATATCCTTGTAGAAAAAAAAAAATTAAACCTCATCTCCTACATTGCTCTATGCACAAAAAAAAATCTAAGAGCTCTAAATAGAACTCCACATAAATACTAGAACCATGGTGTTTCTCAAAGAAACCATAGGACAGTATTTTCATAATCTTAGACTTGGTAAAGATTTCATAAAAAGAACAAATAAAATCACTAACCTTAAAAAAAAATCTTGTCCTTTTAAAATATGTAATATTATCAAAAAGTATATATTATTATCAAAAAGTTCCTCTGCCACCATCCAAAATACTGTCTCCCCACTCCCTTCTCCAATATAGTAAGCTCTTCATTGTTGTTGATAGTGGTATCGGTGTTGTGTTACTTGTGGTGGCAGATGCAGTGGTTACAACATTAGTGGAGAGGAGAAAGCAGAACCAGCAGAGCACTAGTAGAGGAGGAGAGGAGAAAGAAAAAGAAAGGAGGAGAAGGAGAATTTAGCTATTTGTTTATTAAAGGACAAATACAATTAATTCCAGTTTCTTGCTACTGCAAAGAAGACAATGAACAGCCTCATGTGTGTCTCATGTGTAAATATATTTACATAACAAGAACATCTTTAGAGGAGAAAAGTGAAATCTGATGATCATAAAAATTGCCCTCGAATGAACACAGGCAGCAATCTCTTCGATCTCAGCCACAGCAACTTCTTCCTAGAAATATTGCCAAAGGCAAGGGAAACAAGGGCAAAAATGAACTACTGGGACCTCATGAAGATAAAAAGGTTTTGCACAGCAAAGGAAGCAGTCAACAAAATCAAAAGAAAACCAACAGAATGGGGGAAGATATTTGCAAATGACATATCAGATGAAGGGCTAGTATTCAAAATCTATAAAGAACTTACCAAACTCAATACCCAAAGAACAAATTATTCAGTCAAGAAATGGGCAGAAGACATGAACAGACATTTCTACAAAAACATCCAAATGGCCAACAGACACATGAAAAAGTGCTCCACATCACTCGGCATCAGGAAAATACAAATCAAAACCACAATGAGATACCACCTCACACCAGTCAGAATGGCTAAAATCTTAGAAGAGGGAAAGAACATCACATATCCTTAAAAGGGTGGCTGCAACTGTTCCTTCAGATGACAGCTAGCTACAGGTTCCCCAGTAACTTCAGGAAAATCACAGATGCTAGTCAGAGCTGGAAGCTCTTCAGCCAACTTTACATTTTATAGATGATGCATCTGAAGCCCAAGCCCAGACAAACCTTCCCCAAACCATAAGCTTATTAAGTGGAAAAACTCAAGGGAAGAATTCAGGTCCACTTATTTTTAGTCCACTATTCTTTTAATTTATTTTCAGTGCTCCAGAATCCATTGTTTATGCACCACACCAGTGCTCCATGCAATATGTGCCCTCCACAATACCCACCACCAGGGTCACCCAACCTCTCAACCCCCTCCCCTCCAAAACCCTCAGTTTGTTTCTCAGAGTCCACAGTCTCTCATGGTTCATCTCCCTCTCCAATCTCCCTCAACTCCCATCTTCTCTCCATCTCCCCATGTCCTCTATGTTATTTCTTATGCTCCACAAATAAGTGAAACCATATGATAATTGACTCTCTCTGCTTGATTTATTTCACTCAGCATAATCTCTTCCAGTCCCATCCATGTTGATACAGAAGTTGGGTATTCATCCTTTCTGATGGAGGCATCATACTCCATAGTGTATATGGACCACATCATCTTTATCCACTCATCCATTGAAGGGCATCTTGGTTCTTTCCACAGTTTGGCGACTGTGGCCATTGCAGCTATGAATGTTGGGGTACAGATGGCCCTTCTTTTCACTACATCTGTATCTTTTGTGTAAATACCCAGCAGTGCAATTGCAGGGTCATAGGGAAGTTCTATTTTTACTTTCTTAAGGAATCTCCACACTGTTTTCCAAAGTGGCTGCACCAACTTGCATTCCCACCAACAGTGTAAGAGGGTTCCCCTTTCTCCACATCCTCTCCAACACATGTTGTTTCCTGTCTTGTTAATTTTGGCCATTCTAACTGGTATAAGGTGGTATCTCAGTGAGGTTTTGATTTGAAACTCCCTGATGGCTAGTGATGATGACCATTTTTTCACGTGTCTGTTAGACATTTGTATGTCTTCTTTGGAGAAATGTCTGTTCATCTTCTGCCCATTTTTTGATGTGATTATCTGTTTTGTGTGTGTTGAGTTTGAGGAGTTCTTTATAGATCTTGGATATCAGCCCCTTGTCTATAGTGTCATTTGTGAATATTTTCTCCCATTCCGTGGGTTGCCTGTTTTCTTGACTGTTTCCTTAGTACACTATTTTTCTACTACAATGAACTGCTTCCCTGAGGCAACAAGGATTTATTAAAATAAAAAAGTACTCCTATTGTGATAAATGTCCTTTTATCCCAAATACATCGGGTTCAAATAAATACTACTATTTTCAAACAATATACAAAGATAATTTTTTTGGTGCCTCTGTGGCCCTATAAAATTCTAAAAAGTCTTTGATTCAAAATGGTTTATTGTTAAATATGGTTCTTCAGTCTAATTTTTAAAAACTGACAATCTATGAGTGCAATGTAGAATAACTCTAGATTTATCAAAATATTATTAATAAGTAGAAGCTTAATAAACTATTTTTAAATCAACAAATTATATATTGAATATGTGCTATATGTAATATACAATATGAAGTGCTCTGGATCATACTAGAACACAAAAGACACTGTAACTTGACACCTGTTACCTACTTTGCAGTTTATTTGTGTCACTTGGGGCTTTAACTCATCAGACGTGACACTTGAGATATATAGGTGTATATTCTGGCTCCACTTACTTGCTATGGGACCTTGACCAAATAATCAAACCTCTTTTAAAAGCTTTGATTTCCTCCTCTGTAAAATGAAGTAATCCTGTTACCCAGTTTATGAGTTGTAGTGCATATTCAAAAAGCAGTCAGAGTACTGCTTGATGCATAGCAAGTAGTCATCACTAGGCATTGGCTGACATCACCATAATCACCATTTTTATCATCTTCATCTTTCCATGATGATCTAGGTGCTTCCATGTCTTGGCTTGGCCTCCTTAGAAAACCAAGCCTGAATCCAGATGAAGTGCTGGTACTTACTCTGGGGCAGGGAAAGTGAGGCCAAGGGGGAAGAGGCAAGGAAGGACAGAAAGCCATGGGAAGGGCTTGTCATTCTGCTGGCCACGGCTCCGTAATGAGCTGTAGAAAGACACAGCACATCTTTCAGCAGATGCTGCTTGACTCTGCAGGGCTTCTTTAGATGTGCTTGTGACTATGCAGATGGAACCACCCATGGGAAAGGCAAAGACGGGGACCAGAGCATTTATTTTCCCTCCCCTCTCCATTCTCCCATTGGTCAAAGTTTGTTCCATGGGCATTAGCACAGCACAATTCTGTGTTGTGGCATCTAGTGCTTTAGGTGGCCGCTTGAGATGCCAGATACTGCACCACTACTGTGGGATTTCTTTCAAGTCTAAAAGTGAAGGGAGATGCCAGAAACCGCTGAGTTGCGGCCGGGAATCTGATGGCACTGCAGCAATCACAGATAGAGAGAGTGTGCAGCACGGCCACACCTCTGACAGCACGGCCCAGCACTGTTGAGAGTCTGAGGCAGGACATATGGTCTGTGTCCCATAACACTCTTGTTCTCACACACCAACAGCCTGAAATTAGAGACCTCTCTAAAGGCGTATTCGTCAGGTTTTGCAACAATAATGCTGCATAACAAACAACTGCCAAATTTCAATGGTTTTAAACAAAAAACTGTATTTCTCCTTCACACATCTGCATGTCAACAGTGGACTGACTAGACTCAGTTAGGCTTGGCTTGATTCACGGTTAGGTTGGTTCCTTCTGTCTGACCCTGGGCCTGCAGGCAAAAGGAACTGTGGCTACTGGTGACATGTTCTTCTTATGGCCAATCGCAGGAGCACAAGAGAGGCTAACGGAAACCGGTCATGCCTCTTAGAGCCTCAGCTAAATGTTGCTATACTGTCACTTCCGTGAAAAACAGCAACAATAACTCACAAAACAAGCTTATGATCCACATTCACCTTCTAAAACCCCTAGCAACACTGCTAGGAAAACTATCCCCACTGCTGATATTTTCCATTTCTTTAGGATGATCTTTTTATTAACAACATAATCACATTCTGAATCCTCTGAAGTACCTCTTCTTCAAAGTCATCTTTCTTGGACTAAAATGGACTGTTGAACACAACTTGAAGTCGACTTCATTAGTGATACCATTTGTTCCTATTAACACCCCGAGAGACAGAGAACATCTAGAGAATTTCAGCACTCCAAGTCCTATGCATTCATGAACTGGAATAAAAAGTTCCTAAGCAATAGGATTCTTGATACCAAGAATAGCCTCGCTGTTCCCTAGCCTTCTTCCAAGCCCCATGTGTTTGCTTAGTTAACACACTAAACTTTTTTTTTCTTTTCTTTTTTTCTTTCTTTTTTTTTTTTTTTTACTACTGCCAGCATTGCAAAGTCAAAATAGCTGTGGAGGAACAAGCTGTTCTGCCTCATGTCTCATCAACATTCCTTGCTCAGTGTATCAAAACACGGAGAGCATACAGAGCAAATGCAACAACTCCGGAAAGTTCCGTATTGGGGTTTTTCTTACTGTGAAGCCATCCACAGCTGCCTACTCTGAGCATAGAAGGAAGGTGGGTCTCCTACTCCAACCCAAATGAAGTCACAGCAAGCATTCATTTCAACCCCCCTGTTGTCACTTGAAAAATAAAAACCTATCGTGTAGGCCTGCATGAATTAATCTCAAGATTAAACTTGCAAACAGGTTTACTTTCCAAAGGACTGATTTAAAATGATAAAGGGAAGTTACACTTCAGGTTGATTTTAAAAAGGGGCCACTGAACCAACAATAACCCAAATCTCCTTAGTCACCAAGGAAAGGTTTTAATTTCAAAGAGCAACCATATCACAAGCTGTCCTATATCAAGTATACAAGATAGGTCTATTTAAAGAAAGCTAAAAGGAAATGTTGATAAGATGATCAAAACCATTTCCATTCAGATCACAGTTCAGCTAATCACCTTTATCTTTTAAAACAGAAAAAGATCAATAAGAGACTAAACTAGTTGTCCACATTTGAACATATGAAAAATTGAATATGTAACTTCAAGTCTCTTATTCATGATCTTGTAATTAAGTTAATATCTATTCCAATGAAACAGTTCCTGTTTGCATAGTTAAAACAAATGGCATTTTCATTAAACATGAAAATAGTTCAGAGTTAGAATTAGGTTAATATCTAAACTAATATTCAGTACTTAATAACCACTTCCTAGTGGCAATGAAAAGAAGCCAAAGAGAACATTTGATAGAAAGTGGTGATTTTGTTTTTTTTTTGAGAAGTTAAGAAGTTGCTGCCTTTCCAATAAAGGCCAAGCTGATGTAAAACACCGTTCCCTGCTCCCGGTGTGTCTACCTTCCGACAGGTCTTTCCCAGGTCTTCCCAAATGTCCACCGGGCACAATCTGTGCAGATCCTGGGAAGAGAGCCACACACCCGGAATTCCAGAAAAGCACTAAGAACAGGGAGAGGAATAGCTGTAAGAGGAATAATGCAATAGGAAATACAACAGATCTAAAATTTGAACAGTTCTAAATAGAAAAACTGATTAATTCTCTGAAAGTAGACGTCATGCCTTTTTTAGAAAGGCCAATTTGGAGTGGCTTATAAGGATTGTTTTTTAATGCAGAACTTATGAGAGAAAATGGTACAGAACCCGGTGAGAAAAGAAGAGATTATTAACAAGATAGACCTTATCTTCTCAATATCTTCTTCTTGTTTTAAAATAGGTTACTTATATTTTAGTAATGAGGTATTAAAAGTAACACACTTATTTGTGGAGCATAAGAAATAACACAGAGGACATTGGAGATGGAGAGGAGAAGGGAATTGGGGGAAATTGGAGGAGGGAGGTGAACCATGAGAGACTGTGGACTCTGAAAAACAATCTGAGGGGTTTGGAGGGGCGGAGGGTGGGAGGTTGGGCCAGCCTGGTGGTGGGTATTGTGGAGGGCACGTATTGCATGGAGCACTGGGTGTGGTGCATACACATGAATTGTAGTACACTGAAGAGTAATTAAAGAAATAAATTTTTTTTTAAAAAAGAGTCAACACTAGGACTGTATACTGAGTATATAAGAATCTAATTTTTTTGAAGTTTGCTTTTTTAGTCATTATGTGGAGAATTCCTCTATTTACTATAGTAAAGGTTATGTATGCAGCTATAATAAAAACAACTAACAATATAATGACTAAAAGAAAAAAAAAGTTTATGTCTCTCACCAAAAACAGTTCTGAATTTGAGAAAGAAGACAGAGGATCATAGGGGAAGGGAGGGAAAAATGAAACAAGATGAAACCGGAAAGGGAGACAAACCATAAGAGACTCTTAATCTCAGGAAACAAACTGAGGGTTGCTGGAGGGGTGGGGGGTGGGGGGATGGGGCGGCTGCGTGGTGGACACCGAGGAAGGTATGTGCTATGGGGAGCGCTGTGCATTGTGTAAGACTGATGAGTCACAGACCTGTACTCCTGAAACAAATAATACATCATATGTTAAAAAAAGATTTACATTAAAATTTGTCTAAATAAGCACCACTGATACAAGGAAAAAAAAAAAGAAAGAAAAGAAAAGAAAAGAAAAGAAACAGCTCTCAGATAAGCAATCCAATTGGTGGGGCAGTTCTGCTCCCTTCCGTCATTTGAGGTTCTAGATTCCTTCCGTCCTATTGTCTGCCCTCCCCAAGGACATCTTTGTCACCTGCATGGTTAAAGCGAAATGACCAGGAATTCTAGCTACAAGAAACAGGAAAGAAAGTATGAAAAGAGAAATGCCCACTACCTTCAGGACTAGAATGAATTTAGACACTGCACTTTTCTTCACATTCTATCAGTGAGAACCTAATCACACCCAAATGTAAGGGAATATGGGAAATGTGGTCTAGTCTCATTTCTTTAAAAACACTCTTTTGCTGGGTCTTTCTAATAGAGCAACTTATCCTTTCATCCCAGTTAATGACCACACAGAAGAAGAGAACAAATTTTGTTGGGCAACTAACAATCTCCTCCATATTTATAAAAAATGGTATGAAAAAAGATAATTTTATATTAGTGCCTTTAAGAATCTATACATGAAAAATTCTTTCTTTCCCATTCTGGTATAAATCATATGGGAAAATTCAATGGAAGGAATTTTTGAAATAATGTAGTTTAAACTTCTAACACATAAGGAAATTGAGGCCCAGAGAAAAGAAGTTGCCCGTTCAAGCACCTGGTATGAGAATCAAGACTGGACTCCATGTATACAGACTGCCAGCCCAATGTTCTTCCCATCCTGACATGAATTACCTAAAATATACTCTTTCCTAAGTCATTTGGCACTCTAGACAATCAAGAAAGTCTGGGCTCCAAATGGATTTTTTCCCTTCCTGAATTAAGTGGTTTGGATTTGTAGTCAGTCCAGAAGTCCCAGATAACTGCTAATGCTCTACTTTCTATTTTAATATAAATAATTTATTTATGTGTAAGGAATTGGGAAGTATTTTTAAGTACCTCCCCTAGGAGAGACAGAATAATTTTGATGTAATGGTCAATCTGCCCTACCCAGTATTTCCTTTCCACTGTTGAATCTTTCACCATTCAAAAGCAAGACATTCTGTTCATTGCCTCCAAAGAATTTAACTGCAGAAAACAACGTAAAAAAGACCTATCTTTCTGACTCTTTTTGTTTCAAGGATCTAAGCTAGTTCTGGAGGCTAGCAATCTGATATTAAGATGTCAGCAGGGCGATAGTCTCTAGGAAAGAATCTTTACTTATGTCTTGCGACTTCTGATGGTTGCCAGCAATGCACATTATCCCCTTATTTGTAGAGCATCTCTCCAACTCGGCCTGCATCTTCACATTTCTCCAGCTTGTGTTCATATTCCCTTCTCATTAGTAGGGCCCACCTTAACCAGCACGACCTCATCTTAAGTTGATTATATCTGCAAAGACCCTATTTTTCAAATAAGGTCACACTCACATCCAAGGCAGGCATGAATCTGGGGAGACACTATTCAACACAGCTACAGGTTATAATAGAAGTTGGGCACAATTTAGAAAAATAAAATTATATCTTTTGCCTGTCTGAATTTGTGGGCTTATACTTTGTACCCGTTGTAGGCAATAAAGAAAAATTTCTCTGCTGTCGTTCTTTTTTTTCCCAAGATTTTATTTATTTTTGCAAGAGAGAGAGGGAGAAAGAGCAAGTGCATGAGCAGGAGGGAGAGGCAGAGGGTGAAGCAGGCTCCCTGCTGAGAAGGAGCCCAACGTGGGACTTAATCCCAGGACCCTGGGATCATGACCAGAGCCGAAGGAAGACACTTAACTGACTGAGCCACCCAGGTGCCCTTCACTATGGTTGTTAAGAAGACTTAGATTCTTCTTTCAGTGTAAGACAGCTGAATCATAACATGTGCTAACACATCCACTATAAAGGAAATCACTGTTGGGGTGCCTGGGTGGCTCAGTGGGTTCAGCCTCTGCCTTCGGCTCAGGTCATGATCTCAGGGTCCTGGGATCAAGCCCCGCATTGGGCTCTCTGCTCAGCAGGGAGCCTGCTTCCCCTCTCTCTCTGCCTGCTTCTCTGCCTACTTGTGATATGCTGTCAAATAAATAAAATATTTTTTAAAAATAAAGGAAATCAATGTCACATATAATTGGTACTTAAAACCTTTTCTGGAAAATTAGCTAAGGGGTTAAAATGAAAAGAAGAGAGTATGAGTAACTTTTACCCCTTTTGCTGTAGAAACCATTCTGTCTCAATGTGTGTTCTTCCCTTGCAAAGCTGATTAGGTATATCATGGTCCCAACACTAAGAAAGAGCACTCATGTTTAACGTGATTTTGAGCATGAGAAGAAAAGAAAAGCAAGAGGGAGAACACGGTTCTGCCAAAACTACACACTCATGTAACTCATAAACTCCAAAATATGCTCAAATTCACAGCAACTCATATTTCCTTGTATTTTTATCCAAATTGTTAAAAAAAAAAACATGCTAAATAAAAGAACATCAGCAATATATCAGCTGAATTCTGTGGGAAATTCCGATGGAAAGAGCACAGATTTTTTTTTTAATAGTGTTCAGCCTGTTTTGTATGGGTTTGGTTTGTTTACTTCTCTATTTGCACAGGGCAGGAGGATAAAAGATAAAAGTGCAGAACACAAAATTATCATTCCTCAACCAACAGGCTGCCTGGGTGGTGCCTGACGGAGGGCAGGAAACTGCTCTCCGCAGTCTACCCCGGCCAGCGCAGGACTGCTACGTCCACCGTCAAAGACATACACGTTTGCCAACTGCATGTACATACACTAGATGGACGGGATCTAGTTGGTCAACAAATGTTTTCTGAGTCTGTACTATGTACTGGGTCCTGTTCTGTACAAGTAAGACGGTAAAAATGGACATCGAGAGTCACAGTGATGTGGGAAAGAATCAGCCAAAGGAGAGGAGCCAAACGAAGCTGGCGGCACTGCTGCCTGGTGGAGACCCTCAGCTCCGTCATCGATACGGTAGTAAGTTGGTGACGAGAAGACTTAGTGTTATTGGGGTTAACATTTCAATTGCAAATGAGCTCCACAAATCTTTTTAGGACTTTTCCTCACTTACATCATCCTTGATTATGTCACTGTAGTGTTCTAATCACATAACCTTTTCACTAAAGGGACAAGAAATATAAAGAAATCTAATTGAGGCTTGTGATTGTGTCCTTTGCTAAGTCCTAGGTAGGATACTGGTAATATTTAAGACAAATGAATCCAAGGAAGCAGAGTTCATAAAATTTCTCAATCATATTCACCACTTATTTTGTGGTAATCCATCAGTCTGGTGGATTGTTGAAAAATGTGGCAAGCAGAATCAGTTTTTAATACATCCAAACAGAGCATCCAGATCAATTACCACAATCTCGTTGTCTGATCACCCAGATATGTCCTTAGTACCTGAAGTACGAAGTAGTAACCTAAGATAGCCTCCTACTCATAAGGAAAAACATAATCACGTGATTTATCTATCTATCCAGCAAGATACCCAGGCAGACAACAGTACTTATCATCTACTTGTTAAGAGCCAGACATTATCCTAAGCAATTAGGAATATCAAGAAGAAAAGAAATTATCCCTGTCCTCAAGTAATTCATAATACTGTATGGTAGTCTCAAATTTTTTTCTTGAATACCACCAACAGGAAAGATCTTCGAGCACATACACCCAGTACCAAAAATATGCATCTCCTTATTTAAAATTATAAATAATACTGTATTAATAAGGTGTGCATACATTATGCATAATAAGATCACCATATTCATATAATACCTCTACATAGAGATAAATTACATCAGAAAACAATATGCACAAAAATTAAAGTCAAAAGGACTAAAATGAGAAATAAATAGTTCTAAATAGAGTAAGTGAGTTCAAAGGGAAGAACCAAACTCTTAAATAAGTAACATCAGGAACTTCTGCCCCTCTGACCCAGGAGACAGGTCACAGCTCTCTTGCAAGGGTACTCCTAATGCGTGCTCTACAAAGCGCGTCGGTGGACTCCCTGTGGTCCCATCGATTGTTTATGCCCGACTTCCCCATTCCATGCAGCAGACAACATTTCCAGGCATCAGAGAGTAATGTCAGTTAGCTTGACCTAAATGATTTAGAACACAAACTTTAGGGATAGAGAAAAATCGTTTTGCTTTGCAAAATTCAAGACCACCTTAGTTTTAATTATCTGCAGAAATTTAAGAGAGATTTCAGAACCCTGACTGAAGCCTAAGTAGAAAATAACATATTACCCACAAGTTCTTTTTTGCAGTCATTAATAACATAACAATGAAAAGCCAAATTCTGCCACATTATTGGCAACCATCCTCGTATCACTAAAAAGAATGATCTTATCATTGACAGATGCTAAGACTCAGTGGTTTGAATCACACCATGTGTTACAAATTAAAAGGGCTAAAATCACAGTAATGTTAATATGGAAAAGAATAGAAAAAAAAACAATCGTTAGGAGCTACAGGACCAACATTTAAAAAGTAAAGTACGTATAAGCAACCCAAAAAAGCTGTGCAAAAAATTCAATGACACATTAGTCCAGACAGTGCTCTGAGCAAGTCAAGGGTCACTCCACGTAAAGTTTGCCATGAAGGAAAAAGTAGCCATGCTATGTTACTATTTCCATTGGAAAGATAGAGGTAGGTTTATACATAGGAAAGACTGTAAGAATACATACTGAGTTGTTAACATTACTTGTATGTGAAGGGATTGGAATGAGGAAAACTTTTACCTTTTTAAACATCCATGTCTCTAAATGTGAATTTTATAAGGATAATTTAACTATTATTGTAATCAGGAAGAATATGTAACTATTTTAACAAACAAACAAAAACCTTATTGAAAGCAAGCATAATAAAAAAATACATAATAAAATATAATAAAAAACATACTGAATTAGTGGACTTGGGTTCAAAAAATCAATGCTGCCACTCACCAGCCAAGAAAGAGGCGGTCATTGATATTGGTGCTGGTGCTGGCGCTCCCGTTACAGCGAAATGTTTCAACCAGCTGACTGCAAAGAAGCCCTTAAATTTGCCCAAGGCCCCTCTCAATAAATTCTGCCTCTTTCATATATATTGTGTCCCAGCATTGCCCCCTACCCTTTACATGTTGCATTACAGCCTGCTCAAAAAGATGGGGTTTTTCCCACCTGCGAAAGAATAACACACATACTAACAGTATCGTTTAATGGGTTTTAGCCTTTACAAAAGCCTCTTATATCCCTCCCCTAGACTACAGTCAGAGGATGGGCAAGCAAAACTGCTTGGTAGACGGTGACATGTGTGTACTGAATGGTCATCTCTGGAGAGTGAGAACCACCTAACGGTCTCTCTGCTCTGTGTCTGAATAATTCCTCTAAGCCTGAAGAGCCCTGCTTTCTAGTTTTCATCCCCTCTAAATAGTGCAGCACTCTAGACAAACCCCTTAAACTCTCTGTTTAGGAGAACATTCCAAGCACATATATAAAAATGAGGTTATCTTTTGTTGCTGTACTGCTTGATGTCACATAAATTAATTTGTGGGTAGCTTCTTGAGTTGTATTTCAACAAACATTTAGCCCATGTTATTATGTGCTAGTGTGCCAAGAACTAGATATCAATAAGATACGGCCCCTACCTTTAGAGTTCCACAAAATAGTAACTCAAGTTGGTATATGGAAAGAAAAATAAAAGATACACATAGGTTCATTTCTTCACACTAAAGGACAAAGAGCCCACATACCTAATCCTCGAGGAGCCTACTTGTTATTTGGTCTACATTGGTTTACAGGAACAGGAGTGGGAGGTGAGATTTTTAAAAAATCCTTTAGTGAGTCAACACACATTGATGAAGCATTCCCCATGTCCATGCCAGGGATACAAAGGCTCCATGCCAAGGACACAAAGAAGATGAAAACTACTTGATGTGAAACTGATGGGAAACAAACAGATTAAAGAAGGAGGCAGTAAGTGCTTGGCTCTGTAACTGGTCAACCACATATTTCTGGAGGATTTGAGGAATTTCCCCAAGAACAGACACTGGGACAATCTTGAAAGCTCATTTCTTGCTAGGTAAAGAATATAAAAGAAAAGGGATGGCTGGGAATACCACCAGACTAGCGAAAAGAAAGAACAGAAGCAAGCATGAAGTTCTGACTGTACAAGGTTTAGTATAGGATAAACATGCCGGCACTTAGGGTCCCCTGAAGCTAGTACTGGCAACATTATTAAAATGCACGGAACAGTGAGGGATTCTCAGATCATCTTTAGTAAATAAAGACCCTGGGGATAAACTCTGAGGATGAAGAATGTGGGAGAGCCCTTAAGAGAACCCCCAGTGAGAAGGGGCAGCAGTTGGAGACAAGGACCAAATCAGATTTCTGATCTGTTTGGGGAACTGTTAGCTCCTGAGAACACGGTCTGTCTTTCAGCAGTTTTCAAACCTTAGTGAGAGAAAGAATTGATGTTGTTTCTTATAAATTATCCAGAGAATCTAGTTCTACGCTTGTGAAGAGAGACAGGTCTAAGATTTTGCCCTCCTTTTTTTTTTTTAAATTTATTTTTTATTTTAAACAAACACTCTCGTAATGCAGATGCAGACCATCAACAGAGCACACTCGAAGCACTGCCTCAGAGCTCCACCAAGGGATCTGAGGAAAGAGAGAAAGATTTCACAGAATTTTTCTCTGGGATATGAAACCTTAAATGTTTCAAAAATGTATCAGAGAACTAGAGGCTGTCACTCATCGTGAATACTGAGTACTGGCCAGCCGAGCAGTGAGCAGTGCGGCAGAGCTAAGACCGGTTCTGTGCATTTGCCCAGAAGCATCAGGAGAGTCATGTGAGCCGAAAAGCATGTTTTTGCAAATGCCATGAGATAGTAAGAAAGAAAATGCTATTTTTCTGGGCATGAGGCTCATTCTGCTTCACTCTTCAATCCTGCAGCTGTGTGTTTCCAAAAGGCTGTGGAGATGGTGCCAGCTATGGCCACAAGCTGGAAGGAAAAGCTAAGGTCTGGGGGGAAATAAAGCTGATGGCTGGGATTCCACGAAGGAACAGTTGGCTTCAGCCACTTCCCCAAGGTCAGGCGCATACCCCCCACCAGAGGAGGAAAACAAGTCAGAAATGAGATAGGGCGACACAAAATGAAATACAGGGGAAGGGAGGAGCTTTCCATCCACTGTCTGAGCCGAAGACTGCCTTTCAAAAAAATTCTTTACTTACTGTTCCTGAGGGAAACAGGACAAAAAATTACCTTCTTTTATGATAAAGATAGAGGTAAAATGGAAAAGCCATTTAAAAAGTGTATGAATTGATCACCAAGTTTTCTACTTTAAAAGAACTTTTTATATGTAACTTTCTAGTGGGAAGGCCGATTCTTCTTTAGGAACGTCAATTCAAATATAGATAACATGCTGATTTTTTTGAATCTTAGCAAGTTGACTCTAAAATCACTTGTGTCTCAGCCCTATCTCAGTGTTAAGACTGTCTCAAGGGGTAACATTCTGCGGGGAAAGAGTGACATCTGCAGGAATACTGTGTTACTACACAGCGAAATCCACAAGAATTCTCAAAAATCCAGTAACTCATCAGCACACAGATGACACACTCAGCCCGCTGCCTGGCATACATTAAACGCTCAACAAATGTTACTGTCGCTTGTGTGATGGTAATGGTATAGCTTTTGCATTGCATTTCTTGAAATTAAAAAGCAAAACAAGCCCCAGGAAAAAAAGGGCCAGAGGCTATTCCATTTACTCAGATCAATGTTCTGTTTTTCATAGGAACCCTTCCAGACACATAAGCATCTATCTTCTTTTGACAGACCTTGTAGAAGGAAAATTCCACAGCCTCCCACGTCAGCACTATGGCTCTGTAATCTTCCACAGGGCCAAGCTTAGGGAAACTTAGTTACGGATGTAAATTTAGTTTAGAAACTCCCCTATCTCTCCTTTCAGAATAGACTCCGCCTTCCCATTTTAGAACATACCTTCCTTCATCTGTTCAGTGAACATTTGTTGTGCACCTACTATGTGCCGGGCACTGTCCTCTAACCTGAGTGCAGCGGTGAACCAGAAACATTTCCTGTCCTTGACGGGTTCACTGTCTGCTGATCATGCAAGACTTCAAGTGTTCCTGCCTCCTTTTCCCTGTCTCCCACCTCTTTTTTTTTATTTATTTTATTTTATTTTTGATAGGCAGTGAGAGAGAGAGCATGTGAGCAGGGGAAGGGGCACAGGGAAAGAATCAGACTCCCCATTAAGTGGGGAGTCCAACACAGGTCTTGACCTCGTGAACTGAGAGATCATGACCTGAGCCAAAACCAAGAGTCAGCCACGTAACTACTGAGCCACCCAGGACTCCTCTCACCTCTTTTTCAGCTCCTCATTTGATCTTCCTTATAAACACTGCATGCTGGGAACTTCTCATAATCTTCCTCACGCCCAGCAAAACTATCCTACCAAGGCCAACACTCCAGTGGAACACTAAAATAAAAATTATTTTCTACAGGAATAGAAAAAACAAATGAAAGGACTTATGGTTACATCTTGAATGTACATTCATGGCTAACAAGCTATGCATCATTTATGGGGGCTATTAAATATAATTTTCAATGTGCAGCCATTTGGAGATTAAAAATTTTAGTGTAGTGTCTCTATATCATTTGTGAGAAGTTAAACCTCACTATTGTTGTATACAGTTTAGCCTAAAAAACCCTGACCCCTAAAGTAATGAAATGCTTATCACATTCAAGCCTTACTGATTTCTGCTCTGTGGTATCTTCCAGTATATTCAGAATGTTCTAAATTCTAAATGAAATGTTCAGAGCAGTTACATTTATAATAGCCCAAAACTGGAAGTAACCCAAATATCCCTCAACAGGTGTCCGGTTAAACACATGGTGGCACATAAATGTCATGGAACACTACTCAGCAACTGAAAAAAAAATGAACTGGTCATACACACAACATCTTGGATGAATTTCTAAGTAACCATCCTGAATGAAAAAGGCCAGTTCCAAAAGTTATATACACAGCATTATTCCATTTATATAACATTTCTTGAATTGACAAAATCATAGAAATATCAGACAAGAGAGCAGATACTAGGGGTTAAGAAGAGAGTGAGAATAAGAGTGAAGTAGGTGTGGCTATAATAGGACAACAGGAAGGAGTCTGTGGTGATGGAAAGAGTCCAAATCAGGGCCGCATCAATGTAATATCGCGATTGTGACAGTGTCACCACTGTGGCAAAGGGCACAGGGCTATCTCCATATATTATTTCTTACAATTGCATATGAGTCTACAAAGACCTCAAAATAAAGAGTTTATTAAAAAAAAAAATCATACTGAACACCTAAGGCAATGGAACTACAAAGACCCCTTAAAGGACATAAAATACCTGTAGGAAAGAAGGCAATTGCCTTGGAGTACGGTAAATTCAATCCTATAGTTTGCACAGATGCCGGGGGACACAGAGGAAAAGCACTGAACCTATAGCTGGAATAAGGGGCACAAAGTTCCCCAGGTGTGTCTGGGCGGCTCTGTCCAGTGAGCACCTAACTCTTGATTTTGGCTCCGTCATGATCGCAGGGGTCTGAGAGTCAGCACCACATCAGGCTCAGCCCCGGGCACGGAGACTACTTAAGATTCCCTTTCTCCCTCTCCCTCTGCCGTGTGTGTGTGTGTGTGTGTGTGCGCGCGCGCGCGCGTGCCTCCCTCTCTTTCTCTCTCTCTCTTTCCTTCTTAAAAAAAAAAAAAAGAAAGAAAAGTTTCCTAGAAAAGTGATGCTGCAGTAGAGACCTCAAGTGTTAGTGGGAGTGTCCCGGCCCAGAAAGGAGAGAAAGGGTCAAGAGCCTCTAGCAGAGGGAACAACATGTGCAAAGGAGACTGCAATAATGTGGGGCATTCGGGAAACTCTGAGTAGTTCAGTATCTCATTTGAGTGGTGGGTGAGGCAGCTGAGTGAGACAGGGCTCACTGTAATCCAAACGCAAAGTCTAGGTCAAGCCCTCATTTTAAAGGGCTTGAAGTAAATCCAGTAGGGTATAGCTAGAAACTACAGGTTTGTCTCTCTGCTTGTTTATAGCAACAAATAAGATTTAGGTTTTAAAGGGCACAGGGGAAGAGACTGGATTGAGTTGAAGATGGGGACCAGAGGGAGCTGGTGAGACACGGCTGAGATTTAAATGACAGCAGTGATGACAGGAATGGAAAGGGGGTGGAACTGAGAGACTCAACAGGGACAGAATCCAGCAGTACACAGCGACTGTCTGAATGGGAGAAGGGAAAAGGCGGGAAGATTCTAGCACGCAGCTGCAAATGAGTGAAACTAGGATGCTACCCCCAACCCAGGGCAGACATCCCTATTAATAACTGTACTCTTCACAGCTCAAATCAACTCTCCCAGAAGCCCCTACGTATCTATTAGGGTCAGCAAGTAAGTTGTACTTATTTTTTACCTCTTACGTTAGCTGACTTCTGAATTTCTAGATGGATGGTGGTACCATCCATAAAAATAGGTGAAACAAGAATTGAAGAGAAAAATTTTGAACTTGTTTTGGTATGTTTCTGAGTCCAATGGTCATGAGAGACAAGTGGAAATATCTAGTAGGAAACTGGATATTGAGGTATGTTGCAAGGGTAGAGATTTGGGTATCAGTACCCATATACGTGGAAATTAAGCCATAGAATCCAGAAGATTAAAGTCTAATTACAGTGTACAAAGAGTGAAGGAAAAAAGGATCAGGAGCAGAACCCTCAGGAACACGGGTGTTTGAGAGACGGACAAAAGAAGTGACCACAAAAGAGAATGAGATAATATGCTAAGAAAAATAAAAAGAAAACCAGGAAAGCATGGTTGCTGACACCAAAGAAGGAAAGAAAGGCAAAGTGGTTAGAAATAAGTGCTGCAGATAAGTCAGTAAAATGAGGATTAAAAAGAACCTGTCGACAGAGACATAAAGAAGACGGCAGTGGTGTTCCCATCACAGATTTTGGGTTTTCTGCAATCTTTACAGAAAATGAGAAGAGCTAGAGAGCAAAACAAAAAATATATGAAAAGGTTATAAAAATAAATACATACTATAATATCCCTACAAATCTCAAAACATGAGCAAATCATAAGACTTTGTGTCCTTTTACAGGTATATGTGAAGGAAAAAGCAGAGGGAGGCCACAAGGCACCTGACAGACCGAGAGATATTCATTGGAAAGGATGCAGAACAAATTAAAAGCCACAGCTGAGCCCAGGAAGGACTCTGTCCAGCCCAGGGAACATAAGAGGTGTGCGGGATGACACAGAAGGGCTGGGGCATTCTAGCCCTTGTGTATGCTTAAGATTGACCCCCCAAGGCTCTCAGCCAGGACAGAGCTCCCACCCTATTTTGAGAGAGCTTGCCAAGAGCACAATAGAAATTAAGAAAGACAGATATAACCAGACAAAGAAAAGAAAAGATGCAGAGAAAAGTGCAAAAGATGAGCTGAGTCAGCAAAGGTCAGGAAAAGCTCTCCATTTTTGTATATAGAAACAACAGCAGAGGGAATTCCAAAACGTTAGGAACACTGTCTAAAACAAGCAGCCTTCTGAAGTTCAGGAAAAATAAATTTGCTTAAAAATGAACAATAAAAAATATAGAGGTCAAATCCCAAACAAAGTTACTGTAATAAAAAAAAAAAAGAGAGAGAGAGAAGAGGGGCACCTGGGTGGCTCAGTTGGTTAAGTAAGCATCTGCCTTTGGCTCAGGTCATGATCCCAGAGTCCTGGGATGGAGTCCCAGCATCGGGTTCCCTGCACCACACTGAGTCTGTTTCTCCCTCTCCCTCGGCCTCTCTGCCTGCTTGTTATCTCTTTCTAATATATAAATAAAAATCACAAAAAGAAAAAGAAAATAAAAAGAGAGGTACAGGCAGAGAGAGAAATCCCTGTAGTGCTGAATTTTAATTGGAAATATCAGTATGAACTCCTATGGTATCTAATCTTTAAATATATCAATGCACCATATTGTAGTCTTGAAACACTATTTTCTACTAAGGAAAACCAAGGCTGTGTTAGATTCCTAGGGCAGCTGTAACAAATTACCACAAACTTTCTGGCTTAAAAGGGTAGAAATGTATTCTTTCATAGTTCTGGAAGCTAGAAGTCTGAAATTGAAGCGTCAGCAGGACCAGACTTCCCATGAAAGTGCTAGGGGAGAATTACTCCTTGTCTCTTCCAAATTTCTGGTTCCTTCAGATCTTCCTTAGTTTCTGAAGCATAACTACAATCTCTACTTCTGTCTTCACATGGACTTCCCTATGTGTCTGTCTTATCCTCTTCTTTCTCTTACAGGGAAACGTATCACTGGACTGAAGGCCCAACTCAACCCAGAATGATCTCTTCTATCCTTTAACTTAATCACACCTACAAAGATTACTTTTCCAAGTAAGGTCACATTCACAGGATCCAGAAGGACATATCTTTTGAGGAGCCACCTCTCACCACACTAGTTTGCCCACTAAAATTCATGTCCACCAGCATACAAAATATGTTCACTCCATGCCAACATCCCCAAAAGTCTCATCCAATTACAGCATCAACTGTAAAAACTCATCTAACTATCATCTGCCCAAAAACCCCAAATCTCATCAAAATTAGGTATGAATGAGATGCTAGGTATGATCCACCCTGGGACAAAATTCCTCTCCATCTGTAGTCCTGTAAAAGTACAAAACAAATTATCTGCTTCCAAAACACAATGGTAGAACAGGCACGAGACAGACACTTGCACTGCAAAAGAGAGACGCTGGAAGGACAAAAGGGGTCACCAGTCCCAAGCAAATTCCAAAACCAGAAGGACAAATTCCTTTAGGTTTCAAGGCCTGAAAAGAATCCTCTATGGCCCAATGCTAAGCCTCTGAGCATATGATGGGAACTTACCAGTCTCTGTGCCATTGGGGCTCTGCCCTTGGAGATATTCTTCCTCTTTCTCAAAAAATAACACATGGGGGCATCTGGGTGGCTCAGTGGGTTAGGCCTCTGCCTTCGGCTCAGGTCATGATCTCGGGGTCCTGGGATCGAGCCCCACATCGGGCTCTCTGCTCAGCGGGGAGCCTGCTTTCCCCTGCTCTGCCTGCCTCTGCCTACTTGTGATCTCTCGCTCTCTGTCAAATAAATAAATAAAATCTTAAAAAAAAAAAAAAAAGATAACACATGTTTGCAGCCAAGTAACTCTACTGGGCAGTTTCCTACCTGTAGGATCTTGGAAGTCCAAAAGCCTTCCCTCATTTTCTCTCTCTCTGTGCCCTTCAGTCCAAGCTGTCAGTGTTTCTGCTAATGTTACATTTTCAAATGTAGCCCCCGTGGGTCCTGGTGGGCCACCTATCTATGTCACGGAGGTCTATTCCATTAGACAAGAGAGGGTTCTCCACAGATGTTTCCTGGATCATCCCATCTCTCTGCTCCTGGTTTCTGCTGAGTTGATTGAGTAAATCCACAAGTCACAAGCCTAATTACTTATTTATTTATTTATTTTAAGCAAAAGGCTGCCTGGCTACATCCCTGACCCTCTCTCTAGAATATATTTTTCCAACAATGAACTTTCTCATTTTGGTATCCTTGTGACCTAGACAGTAGGAGAACCTCCCCAAATCATCAGGGGCTTGAATCTTTTTTGCTTAACAGCTCCTTTCTTCCATTCATCTCCTTCCTTCACATTTTAAGCAACAATGAGAAACCAGGTTGGTCCTCTAACACTTCACATGCCTTCTTCTGGACCTCTGTCTTTACATGTTCATCCTCTGGGCCTGCATGTCTAAAATCCTCCTCTCCCTTCTCTCATAAAGACACAGTCATTGAATTTAAGGTCCTGGAGATCTTAAGCTTAACTGCATGCGCAAAGGTCCTATTTCCAAGTAAAGTCACATTCAGAGGTACCAACAATTAAGACTTGAATACATCTCTTGAAGGCTACAATTGATCCCTGTGCAAGGGCTTTCTGGGGAAATGACTGATTACAAATCTAGAGAAGTAAATTCACAAATCCACATGATGAGCCAGGACCATCTTGACACACCAGAAAGAAAGAAGCTATTAAGACTACTACAGTCACACCATAAGGACTGAGGAGCCAAATCTGCAGAGGTTCCCACTGATCAAAGATGAAACAATTTGAGTATCGATGAAGAAATGAACCATAATGAATTAAAATGATTAAATACCCTTAAATTCATGGGTTCAAGGTCATGTTTTTAATTAAATTGGTCCTTTTGAAGATAACAGGAACCAACTTGCTCTCTTGAAACCTAGGTAAATAAAATGAAAGAATCAACAATCTCCCTTTCCTTATTTGACCTATAACACTAAGTAACCAAATAGTAGATAAGGAGTATCTCCTTATGAACATTATTCCAGTTAACATATGGAAACAAAGTCACAAAATTTTATCATCACTATTTTACAAACACCATGAATTAATGGATGTAGGCACTGAACATCAATGACTGATAACATCAAAAAAGAACAAAACCGGACATTAGGTGTCTTCAGGTGAAAGAACACCTTACCACCTATAGTCTTGCCAAAAGGAACAAACAGGAATCTGAACAAGCTTCTGGATCTCACTGGCAGTTTGCAGAAAATACAGAGGACAGAGTAACATATGGAACTGTGCCATGGTTCTACAAACAGCAGAATTCACACTATGAGAAAATGTATTAGTTCTTTCACAGACAAACTGTAAGTAATGAAAGGAATGAAGGAAAACCTGTACATTTAAAAAAGGATTAAAAGATAGATCACATTTTTTTTTAATGGGCGGACTAAAGCTACAGGTCAAGGGATGTACACTTGGATAAAAAAAACATCAAAAAGCCCAAGGGGGTGACTTTTGCCTTTGGTTTTTTGGTTTTTTATTATGTTAGTCACCGTAGAGTGCATCATTAGTTTTTAATCTAGTGTACCAAGATTCATTGTTTGAACACCCAGTGCTCCATGCAATACGTGCCCTCCTTAATAACCACCAGCCGACTCATCCACCCTCCCCACCCCTCCCCTCTAAAAGCCTCCGTTTGTTTCTGGGAGTCCACAGTCTCTCATGAAAAGTCAGGGTTTGATTACTTTAGAGGAAGGTTAAAGACTGTGATTGGCATGAAGAACATGAAATGGATACTAGTGTGACTGGCCATTTTGTTGTGCTATGTTTGTTCCTGTATTTCTATTTTAGAATTAAGAGAGTTTTATTTATTTATTTATTTATTTATTAAAGAAAAACAGTACAAGTAGGCAGAGCAACAGATAGAGGGAGAAGGAGAAGTAGGCTCCCCGCTGAGCAGAGAGCCCGATGTGGGGCTCAATCCTAGGACCCTGAGACCATGACCTGAGCGGAAAGCAGTCGCCTGACTGAGCCACCCAGGCGCTCCTAGAGGTTTGTTTGTTTTGTTTTGTTTTTTAAGTGTCCAATGAGTTTAGCATTTCTGGAAAAAGAAGCTTCAATAAAACTGTAGAGCAAAAGTGAGACTGCCGTGAGATAAGGAACAAAAGGAAAGTAAGAAATGGGAACAACCAATGTAGACTTGTGTTGGTAGAAGTGCCGTTGAGAATGGAAGCAGAGAGAGGTGTAAGTTTAAGATGACATAGGGCAAAGAAAGAGGTTTTCTCTTTTCTTTTTGCTCACTTGGTTTATTTTTTTAATAATTTTTCTTAACATATAATGTGTTATTTGTTTCAGGGGTACAGGTCTGTGACTCATCAGTCTTACACAATGCACAGCGCTCCCCATAGCACATGCCCTCCCCAGTGTCCATCACGCAGCTGCCCCATCCCCCCACCCCCCACCCCTCCAGCAAACCCTCAGTTTGTTTCCTGAGACTAAGAGTCTCTCATGGTTTGTCTCCCTCTCTGGTTTCATCTTGTTTCATTTTTCTCTCCCTTCTCCTATGACCGTCTGTCTTATTTCTCAAATTCCTCCTATCAGTGAGATCATTTGGTTTAAAATGAATGAGACTTGAACAGGTTTATGTGCCAAAGGGAGATAAAAAATAAAGAGCAGGACATTGCAGATGCATTTGAGAGAAGGACAACTGACAGAGCAAAATCCAAGAGGAGACTAAAGGGAATGTGATACCAAAAACAGGTAGCAGGTTGACCCTAAGTAAGAGGCTAAAAGTGGTCATTTCTACGGAGACAATGGAAAGGAAACAAAAATCTGTGGTGAACGTAGAGATGGAGGGCTAACAGCAGAAAGCTGAGGAAATTCCCACTCTCTGTTCTCTATTTCCTCTGTGAAACAGGAAAGGGGTTATCTCCTGATATCGGGGGTGGGGGGGCCTAAAGTATTCCGTGAATGTTTAAAATATCCAAAGTGGTGTTGGAAGTTCCACAGAGATAGGAACCCATGCCCTTTTGTCCTTGTCTTCAGAAACCTGAGTGTCGGATTAAAGAAGATATAGTTAAATTGACGAACTCTTTGTTGTTCATTTGCATTTTCAGATCAGCCTAATGAGGCCGGGGAGATGACATCATTGGTGAGGAACTGCTAAAGGTGATGGGGAAAGGCAGAAAGCAAAATACTAATAAAATGGGGCCGGGGAGGAAATAACTCTGCGGCTTAAAACACTGAGTGAATAGGGATAAGGGAGAAAAAACAGATTTAGGAGAAAAGAGAATGAGTTCGGTTTTAGTATTTCAAGTTTCTATGTCCAGTTCTAAATGTGAACCCAGATGCCCAGAAAGGAGATCTGGCCTGAAACTCCAAATGTGAGCAGCGTTACCTTAAAGAAAATATAAACAGTAAAAATAGAATATTAAAAAAAAAAAAAAACTGAAGAAAGAATCCTGAGAAACACTGAGGCTTACAGATCAAGTAGAGAAATTGCAGGGATCACATTTTCTGTGACTTTCAAATGTCGATGCTGCTGGAACATGGGAAAACGCCTTAACTCCTGTGTTCTCCCCGTCTAGGAAACCTGTGGCGCCTAGTTGGACTCCTTGTGCCCATTTCGACAGCCGGGAGTCTCACTCGGCGCCGGGACGGCTGTAGAAATCGCAGAAAGGGTATACAGGAAGGAAGGAGGAAAGTCAAGGGCAAGAAAAGGGAAAAGAAAGAAAAAGAAATCTCACTCACCCAGATGCTCCACGGCGGTGGCCCGTCTCCGCGCCCGGCCCGGGACCGTCGAGGCTCGCGCACGTGCCCGGCACAGGCCGACGGCCCCACCGCAGCGGCGCAGCCCCTGGGCCCGGGCCCTGGCCCCGGCGAGGACGCAGGGCCTCCAGCCCCCGGGGGGCGCCCCCTCCCCCACCTCGAGTCTCTCCCCATGCGGGGACGCGTCTCCCGGCGCAGGGCGCGCGGCTGCCACTTTCCCAGTGCGTCTCCCTGGGGGGTTCAGGCCGAGCCGGCCACCTCGGGGGCGCCGAGCTCTCCGGCTGCGGCGGCTGCCCCCACCTCTCCGCGGGAGCCGGGGCCCGCCGGGGTGCGAGGCCTGCAGCAGGCCGCTCAGGCCGCCGTCGCACCGGCCGAAGGTCCGGAGGCCTCACGGTGCGGCCGCTGCCCGCCCTCTGTGGGGCCTTGCGCCCGTCCCTTCGGGCTCTGCCGTGCCCGACGGGCCCCCGGCCACGCGGCCGCTGGAAAAGGGAAAAGTCCGCGTCTTGCGCCCGGACCGTCCCGTCCGCGGGCCTCCCACGTGACTGCGGCGCCGGCCGGCTTCGCCCGTCCGTCCGCTCGCTTCCTCCTTCCGAGCGCCTGACCCGCACGAGGGCGGACGAGCGGCAACCGCGGGAGCGACCGGAGGGCGAGACGGGGCGCAAGCTGTGCGGCCCACGCGGGACTCAGTCGCGGCCCACGCGGGAGTCAGTCGCGGCGGCGGTCGGGCGGCCGCCCCTTCTCGGCTCTTCCCGCCGCCGTCCCGCGGCGCGTCTCGGCCTCTGACCGTCGCCGGGCACCGTCTGCTTCCGCCTCAAGCACCGGACCGCGGCCGCCGCCCGCGTCCAGCCCAGGGCCCAGGAAGGACACGGACTGCGCAGGCGCGGGCGCGGGGGGCTGCGTGGGTTGAGCCGCTGCCTCCGGCTCAGGTCGCGACCTCAGGGTCCTGGGATCGAGCCTCGCGTCGGGCTCTCTGCTGGGCGGGGAGCCCGCTTCCTCCTCTCTCTCTGCCGACATGTGAACTGTCAAATAAACAAATAAAATCTTAAAAAAAATAAAAAAGAAAGAGACGAACCCCCAGCGTCCCAGGCTCCCCGGACGCCTCCGCGACTTGCCCGCCCCGCCCCGCCCCGGCGCGGCCCGGCTTTGGCCTCGAGCCGTCGATGTCGTCCAGCGCGCACTGTGTCACGTCGGGGAACGCACCGGGGACGGCCGCCGCCGGGGCTCCTCCGGGGCTGGACCACACTCCGTCGTGCTGCGGGACCGCGGTGCGGTGGACCGACCGGCCGCGGCTCGGAGAACCGGTCCGTCGACGCTCCCCGCGGATTCCCACCGTGCAGCCCGGACGAGTCCGCTCTCGCTCTCCGTTCGCTCCCAGCGAGCTCTGTCCTCGGCCCCTGAGGAAAACGCCGCCGGTGCTCGTCCGCACGGCCCCGCGCTCTTCTCACCGACCGAGACAGACCCGCGCCTCGGCTTCGCGGGTCGGAAACCACCGGACGGCCCCGCGCGCGCATCCGTTCCCGCGTCCCGCCGGCCCCGCCCCTGACCCGCCCCCGGCCCGCCGGCCCCGCCCCTGACCCGCCCCCGGCCCGCCGGCCCCGCCCCAGCCCCAGCCGGCCCCGCCCCAGAAGAGGCCGAGGGGTGGGGCCGGCCGCGGCGTGCTGACGTCAGAGGAGGCTGCGACGCCGCCGGGTGCGCCGGGGCGCTGACGGCGGGGGCCGGCCGGTGTGATCGCCGAGCGGGGCCTGGGCGGCGGCGGGACCGTAGGACCTCGCGCCGCGTTCCCGGGCTCCGGGGCGGGGGCGGCGGCGGCGCGGCGAAGCCCCCTCCCCGGGGAGGCGGGGCCCGGACGAGCTCCCCGGCGCGGGGGCGGCGGCGCGGGAAGGATGCACCAGAAGCTGCTGAAGAGCGCGCACTACATCGAGCTGGGCAGCTACCAGTACTGGCCGGTCCTGGTGCCCCGCGGCATCCGCCTCTACACCTACGAGCAGATCCCCGTGTCGCTCAAGGACAACCCGTACATCACCGACGGCTACCGGGCCTACCTGCCCTCCAGGCTGTGTATCAAAAGGTACGGGGTCGCCGCCGCCGCGGGGGGCGCGCCGCGGGGGGCGCCGGGGCCCTCCTCCCCACCCGCCCCTTTTGTCGGGGGTCCGTGCGCCGCCCCGAGCCGGGCGTTCCCACCTGCGCCGCCCCGAGCCGGGCGTTCCCACCCGGCCCGTCCCTCCCATTCCTTCCCCCGCGTCTCCCCTCTCGTCCCCGGTCTTCTTGCCCCGCCCGGTGCTTGGCCCAGGAGCGCGAGTGACAGTTAGCAGGGCTTTCGTCGCCGGCGCAGCGGTCCCCCTGCGGCGCTCCGCCGCCCGTTCCGCGTTTGCTGCGGCTGGGAGCCCCCCCCGTCCCCCCATCCCCCGCCGACGACGGCCGGGTGGTCCTTGCCCGGCGCACACCCAAGCTTTGTCTGTTTGTAGATGAGCCCTGCGGAAATTCCGGTGGTTTGGGCCCAATGTGACGTGTGATAGGAAATTGTATTAATATAATAGGACACAGGTCACGGTGCTGCCATAGGCATGTGCGTAAATATGTATGTACACACACGTGCGTGCGTGTGCGTGTGCGTGTGTGCGTGTGTGTGTGTGTGCAGGTAGATGGACAGATGTCTCAGAGCAGCCCTGATTCATTCATTCTGCAGGTACCGGGAGCCCCTCCCAGGTGCCAGACCCTGTACCAGGCCATGCCCAGAACAGCAGATATTGCCCTGTTCTTGTGAAACTACTAAGGTTTGGTCCGAGTGACACACATTTCAGAGTGATTACTCTCTTGCATAATAACCGCTGTGGAAAACGCTGTGTAGGGAAAAGACGGAGCAGAGAGAAGCTGTCACCGACACCACCCTGCACCGGAGCACCCTAGAAGCACCTCTGAGAAAGGAATCTCTTTATCATCTAAACCTTTAAAACCTTGAGTCCCTTGAGTGCCTGGATTTTAAAAAAACAAAACCAAAAAATCAGTGTTCTGGTTGTTAGACTAGATTTACGTTAAAACTCACTATATGTACTTAAATACAGAGCCGCACTTTAAGGGAATGAAGGAACAGGTATCGGTTAGTTGTAGGATGTGGTAGTGACACACTGTGCTGGCATGTGGGCTGTTGAGTTGCTCGGGAAGCAGTTCCGCATCTGATGCTCGGTCTTCTTTTCAGCAAGGGCTTTCCCCAGATCTTCCCGCCCTGCCTTGAAAGTGTTCTGGACTCATCGCCACAAGGTGACATCACATTCCGCCCATCCCTACTCAGTGGATGGCCCACAGGCCTTCACAATTTGAATCCTAAGTACTATTTGCCTCCCCAATGTCTCCTTTGCATGAGTTATTATACAAGAAACCAGAGCCGGGCCCTGCTATGCAGGTGAAGTTCACAAGGACACAGCAGGTCGTGAATGCCCTTAAGTATTTTATTACCATGCAGCAGTCATCCTCTGGATTCTGGTACGAGGGTCCAAATCTCACGGACTGAGAAGTGAAATATGTGTAATGCTCTGGTCTTGGGCTGCGGAGTCAAAAAGTCCCGATCTGCCACTTTACCATTTCAGGACCTTGAACAAGGGCTGACCTCTCTGAATCTTACTTTACCCTTTTGTGAAAACGAGGGTAATCACAATTCCTGCTTCAAAAAGCAGTAAGGATTAAATGAGATTATGTATATAAAATGCTACACAGGGCATGACCCCTAACAGGCACTCAATTAATGGTGACTTGTTACCACCCTAATTACTGATGTTGAAGCTGAACAGAGAAGCAGAACTTCTCACAGAGTAAGAGTAGATTCTCCACAGGCAGTAAGTATTCTAACAAGTGCTCTTCCCACCAGCTTGGTCTTAGCCAAGCTCAGCTTTTGCTCTCTCTTAGCTGTCAGAGTGACCAGGACAGATTTTGGATGTAAGGAGAGGTTTTGCATGTCACAACTGTTCTGCCAGCACTCTGTTAGTTGGAAGGAGCGTGCCAAGGTTCTGCCTGTCGGTTCAGTCAGTCAGGTCACGCCGAGTTTCACAAAGTGAGAGGTTCTAAGGCAGAGGCAGAGCAGAGTGCTGACCATCGATCTAGTCCTGTAGTTAATACCCTCCGTCACATCCGTGCATCTCCAGCCCTGCCCCAGTGTAAGTAGTCCTTACGCCTGATGCTTGTACAGGATAAAGCCCAAAATTCATGATAAATAGATTCACCTTATTCTTGATGATCGTTTGCTAGTGTGAGACCCTGTTATGTTTATGGTGTGTAAAAACGGGAAAGTGAGAACCATGGTGATTCCTACAAATTCAGTAGGTTAGAGTGATACATTGATGCTTATTAATAAGGAATGTGAACCAGCAAATGTCAAAGACCTTAATTCAAACAAAAAGATTAGATTTCACAAGAGAAATGCAAGAGAATTTTAAACAATAAATAATCAGTTGCGTTCTGTCTATAGTTAGAGAAACATTTCACAAAGTGAAGGAGCTAGAAGGGACTTGCAGCAGCATCTCACTCACCTCCCTTGTTTTATAATTGAAGAAGCGGAAGCCAGAGAAGTTAGGTGACTTATGATCGCAGAGCTACTTTGTAGCGGAGGGTGAGAGTTGAGGGAGGGGCAGTGAGCCTCTGGACTCCTGGCTGCTGTGGTCCAGTCTCCAGCACCCTGTGCCGCTAAGACTGCTCAGACCAGCTGGGCATTCAGTGAGCAAACGGTACCGATACTCAAGGTAACCTATTGTTCCTAAAAAGGAGAAACTCATGCCACCTAGGAACTGTTTTGGTTTCACACAACCACAGCAAAGCTATTCCAGCACGCCTATCATAAGAGCCTTTCCAGTGGAACAGTTTGTATTTATTCTGCTTCTCTCGCGTCTGTTTAGCTTTGCGTTCGCCTGTAATGTGTGCTGAAAAGGTATTTTAAGTTTGTGGCTAACCTTATACTTAGCAGGTTTTCAGATACCTGTGTTTGAACATGAAAGTATGGTAGCGAACATCCAGTTTGAATCCGCACGTTCATTTCTGTAGACACCTAGCATCCGATCTGAGCCAAGTACTCTGCCGGGGACAGTGGTGTCATAAAGACGGCCGGTGCCAGCCGTAGGGAGAAGATGGGCTGGAGGGTGAGATGGGGTCCGGCATCAGTACCTCAGGGGAGGAAGGAAGTGGTGACTATGATAATAGAGGTGAGCCCCAAAAAGCCCCAAGACCTCAGGACTGGCGGAGACGTGGAAGAGCGTAAACTAAGCGAGAAATCCTGTTTACAGAGGCGGAGACACAGGTAAGGGCTTCAGTAGCGAGTGTTGGCTCACTGCCCCCAAAACTGTCCCTAGCCTTCTAGATGCTGATGGTGAGCAAGCCTGTATGAATCTGAGATGCATGTCTGTTTGTTTTCCAGTTTGTTTATCTTATCGAATGAGACCGTAAACATCTGGAGTCATTTGCTGGGTTTTTTCCTCTTCTTTACTCTGGGAATATATGACATGACATCAGTGTTACCTTCGGCAAGCGCGTCCAGAGAAGATTTTGTAATTTGTTCCATTTGTCTTTTCTGCTTCCAGGTAAGTCATTTCAGAAACATTATTACTGGTAAAGAGAGCAAAGAGGCTTGGGCAGGTGATCTTACAGCACAGCCACCACTTGATTTAAAGAGCCCCCCAAATAGCACATAGGTTAGCTTACTCATTTCCATAATACAAGCAGCAGAAGTGTTTTTATGAGAGTATATTTGGGCTTTACTGTTAGAGTATACTTGAAATCCAGTAAATTTTAAAGATTGAGATAATGCCTTTCCTTTTCTCCTTCCCTTTTTTGAGATTTCTGTTTTAAGAAACAGAAATGGGGGGGGGATAGGAACCTCTGTACTCTGTATTTTCTGGCTGAGATAGAACACTAGTTACTGCTTAAAACTTTTTTCAGAAGATTTCCCATCTTGTTCTTATTTATATGTCTGTGATTTCTTATTTGTCTTAATTTTATCTTTAAATTTAATAAATTTATGTAATTTATATACATATATAAATGTATTTGTCTTAATTTGAATGTCTTGTTTTGCTGGTAGTGATCTTTTCTATTGCTTTAGTGTTCATTTCCTTTGGTCTTTTTATGCTTGCCTGGTTTCAAATACTTTCAGTTTCTCCTTTCTACCTTTTATATTTGTTAGTTCCCTAGCACTTACAGTTTTCTTCAAGGATTGGTAAAATTCCTTTAAAAGTTATATAGAATAGTTTTAAAAACAATTCTAAAGAAGAAAACAAATGTGGGCTGAAATCCTGCTGACATTTTTAAAATTAAAAAAAAAAAAATGAAGCGAGTACAGAAAACATCCACATTATAAGCTTCACCCCCTCCCTGCTTCCTGCAAGTGCAGGCCAGCGCCCCCTGCAGTGAACCTGTGGCTCCCGTGCGCAAGGTGCTTCTGTACCAGACTGCAGCTGCTCAGATGTTGCTTTTGTGAGACATCATTTATTTCAGACCATCATTCAACTCAAGTTCACACTTCGGAGTTAAAAGACTAAGAACACATTGGGAACATCACCCTTCCCCTTTTTTCCCAATTCTAGTTTTTGGAATGATATGTTGAATTTCGTTGAGGGAAAGAATACTCTTGTATCTTCGTTATTATTATTATTTGATTATTTATACGTATAAGTATACGCACTTTGTCCGCATTGCAGCCTAAACCATCTCTGGTTTTAAAATGGAAATCGATCAATTTCTTTATACTTTAATTTTTAGATGTATCTTACTAACATGCTCTTAGTAACCATTAATAAGCAAAACTGCTTTATACTCTCCTGTTACTTCTATGAGTAGGATCTCCTTTGAAAATCCCACGTGTTCCTCTACCCCCGGGCCTGTCCTTTATTCCTTTACCATCCAGCCACGACTGACATTAGTTCAAGGAAAGCATATTAATCTTCATACTGGTTTAAGAAAACAATGCATTGCAGAACTGAAAAACAAATAATTACAACTGCCAATGAAGAAAAACCCAAAATATGTTACAGCGACTTGCTCAGGATTATTCAGCAGGACAGTAAAATAGTGCAGTGATCTTTGTTACACACTGCAGAAGTTGCTAAAGGCAACAAGATACTAAAGACAGATTTTCCCAACTAAAAGCTACCATCTCCATTATTTTTATTTTATTAAATTTATAACCTGTTGACTCCGTTTTCTCAAATTCTTAGAGTCAGCAGGCAGCATGGTAAACCACAAGTTAAGATTGATTTACATTTAGGGGCTCCTGAGCGGCTCAGTCAGTTAAGCGTCCGACTTTTGATGACTGCTCAGGTCATGACCTCCTGGTCTTAGCACCGAGCCCCATGTTGGGCATCTGCTCCTGGTGTGGAGCCTGCTTAGGATTCTCTCTCTCTCCCTCTCCTTCTCTCACTTTCCCCTTCTCTCTCTCCCCTCGCTCTCTCAAAAAAGGAAAAAAAAATAATAATTGATTTACATTTAATTTTAATTTAAAAGACATAATATTTTTTTTCTCTTTCACTTCTACCATTTTATTATATGCTTAGTACCTTCCCACGAACCAGATTTAATAGAGTACATCCTGAATAGTAGAATGAAATTTCAGGGGCTTTGAACTTTCCCAGAGGTCTTTCTGACTCAGGCCCTGAGTAGAGCCCAGGAATGCCTTTCCCTAGATTCAGTTCATTTGCATTAAGTTCCATAATGTACAGTTAGGCATTAAGCTAGGCGTCATGCATGTAGAGCTGAACAAAACCAGCCTGTCCTAGCGACTGAGTCACTTAGGTAGGAGGGCGGAAGGGAGAGCAAGGCAGGGACTTAAGCAGGTAAGAGTAGTTTGTGTAAAGGCCCGGAAGCAAGAGACTGTCCAACAGTTTCTGGACTGGTAGGGGTTGGCGTTTGCGGTCAGCTCGTGGGGGCTGAAGATAGTTGAGGCTGGAGGGAGGAAGGAGCCCGAGAGGACTTGGAAAGTGTTTGGTGATCATGCCAAGGAGACTAGACTAGGATGTCGCCCTCCGGTTATCTCTCTGCCTTGATGGAGTGAGATCGTCCACAGAAGGGAAGTTTCCAGAAAACTTGGTCTAAATTCAGTTTGCCAGATAATGTTTCAGTTTTTTTTTTTAAGGAATTCTGATAATAGCACATTTCTTTTAAAATGGATTTCTTTTCATTTTTAGAACAGATACTAAGTATAGGTTTACTTTTTAAAAACTCAGTGCTCTCTGTTAACACTATGTATTTTAATTTCCTTTTAAAAAGTATAACTTTTCTCTTTATTTTCCTTTTCACAATGAAATTAGCCTTATTGTTGTTTCTTACTATTACTATAAAATATACTCATGTCGGAATTCAAACAAAACAGTGTATGCGGAAAAGTAAAAGCCATTCCGCTTTGCAGAGGTGGCCGTATTCGGCATTTGTGTACGCACAGCTGCCTCCCATCTACCTGCCTACCTATTTCTGAGCTCTGATCATCTCTGCTTGCTTTTTTGTGTCACTCAGCATTGTGACAATGAGATCTTTCGTTGTCAACAAGAATACACACCGTGGTGTCCTCTAGACTTAACGGTGTTTAATCTCAAGGGTAATCTGAGAAAACAATAACCAAACTTCCGAGAGCTGTGTTTCATTGGGTCAGGAACTCGGATCTGTGGCTTCCTAGCCTAAGCCACAGACTGATGAAGACTTCCGACTGTGGACGAAGAAATGACATTGTGGCTAGGAATGTTGTTTTGAGTATTGATCTCGGAGCTGTGGGGCCTGATTAGGTTTGTTTAATGACCAGACTACAGACTGGCTAGCTGACCATTTTTCTACCTGAGCAGCTGCTTACAAAACATTTATTTGATCTACTTCCTATCATTTATGCTTCATATTGCCGCCCCCCTGCCGTCACTGGCTGAGTAGGCTCTTGTCGTCGCTCTCCAGGGCTACTCTGGCTACTCCTGGAACCTCCCATCTCAGCCTTTCTAGAAGGTGGCACTTAAATCTTCAATAGGATCACACTTTGTCCATAATATTGACGTTAAAACTCTGTCACAATTGTATTATGAGGGGCCACACGACATTCCTTAATGGTTCTGTGTCTCTCAACTCTGCTTTTCCTGTGGCCCCTCCAGCACACACGGGGCGCCTGTGTTTGTATTTATTCTAGATGACGGCTGCCACTGCCTTGCAGGATCCCGCTCCGGTGGCAGCCCTTCTGTGAAGCTCTTCTCCCCACCACGTCCCGCACCAGACAAGTGCACACACACCCACAGACCCAGGCCCCTCCCTGCTGGGTGCCCTCACTGTGACTTCTGGAGCGCCACTCGTTTGTCCACTTGTTTCCCGAAAACCTTTCTGGCAGTAGAAGTCTCATCCTTGTATCCGCAGGGCCCGCCTCACGGCAGGTGTTGAATGGCTGGAGGGAGTTCGGCCGTGGAAACCTGATCAGTCTTCAGAGCAGCTGCTCCAGTCACACTGGCTTTGCTCTCAATTTGGCAGCCTAAAAAGTCAGCATAAGTCAGTTATTTTTTTCTTGGACACAACAAAGCTGTGCATAACTTACATCCCAAAAGTAAACTGTAGACAATGAAATTTCATATGGACACGGGAAGTCTTAAGCGTAAAAAGCAAAATTGTAGAACAGAATGTATTATGTGATTCCATTTGATTAAAAAGTATACAGCGTGTGTTTGAATGTGTGGCCTTGTAGATCGTAGGTGTTCGATACCTTCGACGAAGGTATCTGGGACACGTAACAGATGTTATCAGGAGCTGCTGCTGGGGAGCAGCTAAGTAGGAGGACCTTATGGTTTTACATCACACAATCTGATGTCCTTTGATCTTCTAGTGGGTGCTTTTTAAAAAGGAAACTCATTCGTGAATCCAAATAAGCTTTCAAATATTTTAAAAACATTAACATTATATCATTTTCCCACTGCTGTGCTACTTATTTAAAATTTCATGTTGTAAAACAGCTACCATTTTAAATTTCTTTATTACTGTTAGCCTCATTTTACCCATAAGGAACCTGAGACCTAGAAAAATGACATGGCTGGCCTTATGGCACAAAGCCAGAATCCAGGTTCAAGTTTGTTTGGCCAGAAAGTCTGGACTTGACCTAACCACTTCACTGAATATCACACATGAGTTGCTTTCATTCCTTTTTGTTTCACTTCGCTAAGATTTGTTTTATTGTCCATAGGTCTGTATGCTTTGCTCTGTGGGCTATCATCTTTTTTCCTGCCATCGATCAGAAAAAACCTGTCGAAGATGGATGGCATTAGATTATGCAGGAATTTCTATTGGAATACTGGGATGCTACGTCTCTGGGGTGTTCTATGCATTTTATTGTAATAACGTAAGTAACTTAAAACATTTTACATTCTACTTTTCTGGTAGGTCTTCTGTTTTCTTGCCATGGTTCCTTTGAACTTCCGAATAAACACATAATTAACTTATAGAAGAAATATGAGTCTTATATATGTATAAACTCATTTTTTAGAAGGTCCCTGTGATCTCTAATATCTATTACTAGATCCAAACTCATTTTACTGATTTTCCATTGAAATATATATTTAAAGATTATTTCTGAAAATGGATGTAAACAGTAAGTTATTAATGTTTCCACTAAATCCCTGTAACTACATGATTCTTCAGATGCACATTACATGTCTTTTATGTGTATAGAGCTGAAGTTAAAGTTAGTGCTTGATAAAATTATGAAGCCGCCTGCTGCTTCCCATTTTCTCTGATCCTTTAGTCCTCTCTCAGTGAAAAGAATAAAGAGCTTGTCTGTGAGCGTGTCGACTAAGTTCTTTGTAAGAAATACGTTTTCCTTTCTTTAGTCTTATATTTGGAGGTAAGCATGGAGACAGACCAGCTGGGTGATGAGTGACTTAAATAGGTGTCTCTTCTGAGTTAGAGATCAACTCTGCTTTTGATTCTGATGTCACAAAAGTTACTTGTTGCCCTGTGCAAGGCAGCATTTGAAACACTGCTTTCGGATTATGTTGGCCCAGCGAACAGGAATATAATCCTGTCCCATCACCTCATGTCCCCGCCAAGGGGGTAAACAGTCTTCCCCTGGGCCCGGTACTTCCGAAGGCCTCCCATTCCGGAAGCCCTCAGCAGCTCTGTTCTCTCTTCCTGCTCGCCTACACTTACCCTTTTCGTTTGCTTTTGTCTTTTAGTTCCCTCCCTTTCAGAGCCAGGACAGAGCTGTGCAGGGACAGCGTACATTCTAGGTGCTGGTAGTCCTGTTCGCAAAAGACCGGAGCCTTCCTCCCCACGAGCCCTCACATGTAACAGGTGCTCCGAGCCGTCCCCCCGGCCTTCACGTCCTGGGAAGATCGGCTGTAGTGCAGGATCCCTCTGAACTGAGAATTCCTAAGTGGGACCTTTGTCTCTGCACAGTCATAGAACTGAGCTGAAGTGTAAAACTAGCAAAGAGAAAAATCATGAATTTGGTTTGAAGTAAGAATTATTGATTATAGCTACTTAACATATGAGCCATTTGCTTTTTAGGCCTAATTACTTTGGAACATAAGCATCTAATTAAATATATGTGCAGTTAACCTTGTAAATTGATTTGATTTGAATGGTAAGTTGTTCGTATCTGCTCAGGTTTCACTTACTCGTTTTGCAGGAAACCATTTATATCTTTTAGAAAATTCGGTATAAGCCAGTCCGTAGGAGCTTGTGAGTGCAGTCATGTCATATTGGAATTATTTTACTTATTTTAGTCTTTCTTTGAAAGCTGACCTGTTTTCTGTTTACCTTTTCCCACATATACCCAATAATTCAGGAGGGTAGTGGGACTAAATCTCTTTTCAGAAAAGCTCGGTTTCCAAGAGCAAAGAGAACCACCAGGGTTAATGATCATTTAAAGGAAAATCATTTTCTTTCCTCTGGTGCCTAATCATTTCTGAATACACAGCTGCCGTAGCAGCTCTTTATTTTTGAAGGAACGCAGGCTGCTTTGAGAGTGAGACTGAAAACTCTGAACCCCATCCGGGGGGTGTGCACGTGGGTACAGGTGAACCAGACGGTCGGACGTGCGGTTTCAGGAAGCGCACTGCCTCCCAGCGGCCCCTGCAGCCCAGCGGCCCCTGCAGCCCAGCGGGAGGACTCCGGCCACCTCACGGCCGAGCTTCAGCTGCTCGGCTCCATACCCGAGTACTCTGTGCGCCCTTCCGACGTAGCCCACTGCAGAACGCACGTGCACGCCTTCCCCTTCTCTCTCCCCCAGCGCGCAAACACCGCACCCGGCTTACCTGCTCGTTCGCTCCGTGAGCAGAAGCCGCGCGCTCGGCCTCTCGTGATGGAGACAGCCTGGCCACCCTCTCCTGCCTTCTCACACATCCCGTTTAGTTTTAAAAAGTCTCCGGACTCTGCTGCTCACATCCGTATTTCCTCGTTCAACGGGAGTCCAAGCCTCCATTCTCTTCTTGAGTCGGTTGTTCTAGTATCTTCCAGCTGGCTTCCCGTCCCCACTTTCTTCTTCACAGCGATGTCAGCGTCACCTGGCCAGTCAGTGTGAGAAGCAGGCCTGTCCTCATCCTGGAAGACCCTGCTCCGGCGCGTTAGCGCTCCAAGTCCCGGGCCTCACGGTCCTCCGCCTTCAGCCTGGCTTCTTGAACCGGTCCCGCGGCACGAGCTGTTCCTGTGCCTTGGGGACTCCCTCTTCCCACGCAGTCGTGTGTACTCCTCAGGCATCCCCTGCTTGGACGCCCTCTCTCCTGTGGAGCGTTTATTCGCTGCTGCAGGGAGCAAGTGCCCCGGCCCCGGCCCCCGGGGCTCTGCAGCGTTGTCTCCCAGCTCGGTTACAGTACGTCCCGTCGGATCCTGGGGATTCTGACCGTCTGTCCGCGTCGGCCGCTCCCACAGGCTCTGAGCTCACCCCCTGGGAGAGGCCGTGTCCTCGTCAGCGTCGCCTGCGGGACTTAAATCGTCCCCGGCATGTGGCAGGTCCTCCGAAAATGCTTTTGTGTCTATCAGTGTGGTTTCTACCGGCTCTCTGTCGTCCTGAGAGACCTAGTGGTCGTGGGGAACACGCTGTGTTTTAAGGAAGGAAGTTAGTTATGTCTAGAAAGGGAAAAAAAACATAAATAAGTTTGGGATGTGTAATGTAAAACCCGGGACGGCTCTTTCCTTCTCTTACGTTGCGTGACAACTAAAACTCGGTTTCCTTGCGCCCAGTACTGGCGTCAGGTGTACCTGGTCACCGCGCTCGCCATGATCCTGGCCGTGTTCTTCGCACAGACCCACCCCAGTTACCTCACGCAGCAGTGGCAGAGGCTGCGCTCTGTCATCTTCTGTTCCGTTTCGGGGTACGGAGTGATCCCTACGCTTCACTGGGTTTGGCTCAATGGAGGCTTCGGGGCTCCTATTGTCCAGGTGGGTTGAGTGTGGTCAATGTTCTTCTTTTTTTTGTCCTTTCCATTGTATTCATTTTGGGTAAAGTACTGTAATCAGACCAGGTGGGTGGGTCTCTGTCCTTTGAGAAAATGCATGTATTTGCGTATTAATACCATCATGTTCACATCTTTATAAATTAGCGTGCCTTGCAGGAAAGAGAAGTATAACTGCTGCTTTTTTCCCAGATGTCTTTATGTGAAATGATAACATTCTTAGTTCTCCTTCTGCTACCCTCAGGGTATTAATGCCCAAGTGCTTATCAGTGCAGGGGAACTTCTAAGTTTCCAACTTTGTTACCTGTGGCGAGGGTAATGCCAGTGAGAACTGGCAAATATGCAATAAGGGATTGATTGATTGATTGATTGATTGATTTGATTGATTGAATTGGGGGAGGAAAAGGAACTGGAAAAGATTTTTCCCTGGACCTGTTGAGTTGGAGGCACCTGTGGGACTTAAAGGTGGAGATGAAATTGGAACTCAGGTCACAGTTGGAGACCAGTGATCAAGATTTGAAAATCATTACTGTATTGGAGCCCTGAGAGCATGTCCCACCCACCAAGGACAACATACTGGCAAGTAAAAGAAGAGCTTTTAGAGTTAGGTATTACGGGGCACCTCGTGAGAATGCCTCCATATTCTGGAGAAGAGGATTAGAAATAAGACTTAAGATCTCAGAGATCCACATAAAAATGCTTTAAGAAAGCACTTGAGAGTAAACTTAAGAATTTTTAACATCACGGGGCGCCAGGGTGGCTCAGTGGGTTAAGCCTCTGCTCCGGCTCAGGTCATGATCTCTGGGTCCTGGGATCGAGCCTGCTTCCCTCTCTCTCTGTGCCTGCCTCTCTGCCTACTTGTGATCTCTCTCTGTCTGTCAAATAAATAAATAAAATATATTTTTTTTTTTAAAGAAAAGGAATTTTTAACATCAGTAAATATGCCAGGAAATCTAGCAGAAGTAATACACTTGTTGCAATGGGGTCTTTTCTGGAATATGGGGATTTAACTGCAGGTTTTATACAAAAGAATCACATATTTTTTAAAAGACAGAACTAATAGTAGGCTTACATGTGCTTGAATGAAGTTGGCAACAGCGTGGTGGAAAGCATTTGGGTATAAAACTAGAAAGAAAGGAAGTTCTGTGATCTGGCAAATCGAGTGCTATGACTTGGCCAGCCACTTTGTCAGCTGGAGAACAGGGTGATGCTTTCTTCATACCATTAAGAAATCTTGGGAGAAGGTGAGACAGTGGTGATGAACTTCAGTGATCCTGATAACTGAAAACCTCATTTCTCTGCCAATTTCAATTCCCTGAATATAAGTTAAAGAAAGTACGATGGTGAACTACAATCTAGATTTAATTCTAACCCGAAATGAATAACTGGTTATTGACAGAGAAGGGACCAGAATTTGACATGACATAAACACATCCTTTTTAAGCTTATAATGAGGAGAACCAGACCTATTGAGCCAGTACATTTTTGAGAAATTCAGAAAAATATGGTTTTCTGGTTTCAGAAATCTTACAATAGAAATAGGTTTGAGGAAAAAAGTGGTTCTGAAAGATAGAAATCTAATGTGATCACAGATCATTCCAGTGAAGAAGCAGAGGTTGACTTCCTGAGAAATTCTCCAGTAAGCTGTAATTTTTAAAAGATGGGGAAAGAGAGAGAGACTTAACCAAAGATAAAAAATTCCAGAAGGGCAAATTCTGGGAAGCAGGGTATGGTTGTGTTCTCGTGTTGATCGTTCTAAGAATGTAGGATTTCGGGAGGGCCAGGATAATTGTCAGCCATGTGTAGACAGAAGTAATTTGTCTTTATTTCTTTTTTGTTGTTTTTGGTTTTTAAAGATTTTTATTTATTTACTTGACAGACAGAGGTCACAAGTAGGCAGAGAGGCAGGCAGAGAGAGGGGGAAGCAGGCTCCCCACTGAGCAGAGAGCCCGATGTGGGGCTCGATCCCAGGACCCTGGGACCATGACCTGAGCCGAAGGCAGAGGCTTTAACCCACTGAGCTTTTTAACCCAGGCGCCCCTTGTCTTTATTTCTTAAATGGCTTCTTGTGAATTTACAACCAGAATTAGGATCAATATGAATTGATCCTATTTTATTTTAGCTGGCTAATTTTCTTAGGGCAAGGAAAAGCTTCCAGTTAGAGCTGAGAGAGGGACCGCTTCACACAGCAGTTTCGGGAGGGCCACTTACCCGGGTCGGTGACCACAGTTCATTGTTGGGCCCAACCTCTTTTTTTTTTTTTTTAAAGATTTTATTTATTTATTTATTTATTTATTTGAGAGCGAGAGGGAGAAAGAGCACAAGTAGGGGCAGAGGGAGAGGAAGAAGGAGGTTCTCCGCTGAGCAGGGAGCCTGACATGGAGCTGGGTCCTAGGACACTGGGATCATGACCTGAGCTGAAGGCAGAGGCTTAACCAACTGAGCCACCCAGATGCTCCCAACACTCTTGTGTCTTTTTAACCACAACTCCCTGATCTTCAGTTTTGTTTTTTTGTTTGTTTGTTGTAAAGATTTTATTTATTTATTTGACAGAGACCACAAGTAGGCAGAGAGAGAGGAAGGGCAGCAGGCTCCCCGCCGAGCAGAGAGCCCAATGTGGGGCTCGATCCCGGGACCCGGGATCATGACCTGAGCTGAAGGCAGAGGCTTTAACCCACTGAGCCACCCAGGCGCTGCTCATCTTCAGTTTTTGCTTATTCCGCTGGTACCTCCAGTCCATATGCGTTCCACCTGCACACCTCTAGTTGGGGTGTCCGTAGGACCTTCAGCCGCGGTACAGTTCTGGCTCCCTTAGTTCCCTCACCGTTAGAGCACTCCGCTCCACTTCTGCGGGCCATTTCCTACAGGGAGGAAGAAGGAAAGGGAGGGAATCCCAAGTAGACTCTGTGCGGAGCAGGGAGCCCCACAAGGGCTTAGTCTCACAACCCTGAGACCGTGACCGGAGCCACAACCAAGAGTCAGACGCTTCACGGACGAAGCCGGCCCGGCGCCCGTCTCCTACAGTAGCGAGAACAAGACTTCCGTGATTGGACACTGTCCTCGATTAAGATTTAACAAGGCTAAATTCCACCTATGACTTCTACCTAGTCTGTGAATTAGATTCCTAATAAATGAGGAATTCAGTCACAGGAAAAAGATCTGTGAAAAAATGTTTTGCTTTTTAGGACTTTGCACCCCGTGTGATTGTGATGTATGTAATCGCTCTTCTGGCTTTCCTGTTCTACATCTCCAAAGTTCCAGAGCGGTACTTTCCAGGTGAGTCTCACTTTCATGGTGCTCTCGAGACTTTCTTCTAAATATATGGTAGAAGTATATGCTTGAGTATCAAAAGTTAGCTTTTTTCAATATTATTGGTTACAGAATAGCTCTCCTATTGTCAAATGTTATCTAAAAGCTTAACTTTCAATGGACTTTCACAAACTCGAGTGCAGTAGATGAGTTCCCACCATTTCCTGATGATGAGCTAGTGACAGAGCTAGGAGTCTTCTGACTCCCAAACTCTGCTTTTTTTGTGGAATGCTATTATCAGTTACCATTGACTTCTTTAATAAACCAGCTCAGCTTAAAAAGTAATTTATGTATATAGAGATCCACAAAACAAGAAATAAGAAAAGAGAGGAAAATAAGATAACAAAAAGAAGCCAGGGTTAGGATCACTTCACCATATATCCATCCTGAGGTTCTAAAAGTAGATAAAGGCCGCCAATCTGCCTTTCAGCTTCCTAATACCCAGTGCTAAAGGGAATATAACGTAAGTGAAGGGTCTTCACGTCCGCAAGATAGACACAAGCTAGTACCTCAATAGGACAGATTGCCCTGATTCTTCAGTCCAGAAAAAAAAACCACCTTTGATAGAAAATAACCAAGAGGACACTGGGTAGAATGAATAATGTTGTCCAGAATCTGTCTTTGCTTGTTTAGGATCTTAGGTCTGGAGTCAGACTGCTGGGCTTCAAATCCACGTCACCCTCTTACTAGCTGCACGAGCTAAAGAAACTACTCGTGCTTTTTCGGGTCATTTCCTCATCTGAGCCCGGAGATCATACTTTCTCTCATGGTGTTACTGCGAGGATTATGTGAGAAGGTGTACATGAACCGTTTAGCAGGGTTCCTCACAAGTAGTAAGCACTCAGTACAAGTCAGCAGCTATTGTGATGGTCCTTCCTCGACCTCAGTCCCGGAAGTGGAGGTTGCGGTTGGGTAAGGGGCAGCGAGATAGAAGTCTAGGGATCTTTGGCTTGAGTCAAGAGAACAGAGCGCGTAGAGCAGTGATTTTTTGGTGTGAGGAGCTAGACGTCGGACAGTGTTCACTTGCAAACCGCAGACTTGTCGCTCCTTCCTGGGCTAAGAATGTCTTCCACAGTGAATTGAAGATAGGATTATGCTACTCATAGTGCATGTTGGGAAGAAAAAGGATGAGAAACCCTGATCTAGAGAATGTATAGATCACAGGCTTTCTTCCGTGAACTTGGTTGTCACGTGAGTTTTAAATAAGAGTAAGACGAACCTGAGGGTAAACATTCCGATTCCACAGCCTAACTGAGACGTGACCCTACACTGAAGACCAGCCCTCCTTCAGGGAGAGCCACAGTTTTCCTCAGGAAACGGTTCTAGCAAAATAGATTTTTGTGGCACCTTAATAATAATTCTTTTTATTTTTTTTTTAAGATTTTTTATTTCCTTATTTGACAGAGATCACAAGTAGGCAGAGAGGGGGAAGCAGGCTCCTCATTGAGCAGAGAGCCCGATGCGGGGCTCGATCCCAGGACCCTGGGATCATGACCTGAGCCGAAGGCAGAGGCTTTAACCCACTGAGCCACCCAAGCGCCCCTAATAATTCTTTTATTACTTATTTTTTCATGACAAGTACATGTAGAAAACTGAACCGTGTCATTTTTCTACATTATATAATTGTAGCCATAGTATTTTTATGCCAGAAGTTTATGCCAGAACTTTGATACCGAAGTTTCCATTTGTCTAACATAGGATCCCGGTAAAAGGCCAAATGTTACACAACTTAACATTTCTCCCAGATGAGCTTGACTTAAACTGTGCCGCCATGTAGCTGAGTGTGTGGCGGTGCAGGCACGGCAGGAGCAGCAGACATCCGGAGACCCTACGAGATGAAAAGCTTCACGGATAAAAGTGATAGCTCAGATGCTCTTGAAGGAGTGGCTTAGAAACCGGGTCTCCCCAGTCCCCATTTGTGACCTGGCTGTAGAGAGAACCGTGCAGTGGTGAGAATGGTGGCTGACTACTATGAAAGCAACAGGTTGACACCGAAGAACTTACTTTCAGCTCAGTTACAGCTTTACGGATGTAGAAACAGCACAGTGGTATCTGACGGCGTCCAAGGATCCCCAAAGGTGTCCGTGAACACAATTAAATATATCTATGATATTTATCTGACAATGTGATCGGTTTTCTTTGTAATCCTCTGTGTTTTGTGCTTTTGAAAATGAATCTGTGGGTTTCACTAGACTGTCACAGTACACCGTGGCACCAAAAAAAGGCTAGGAAGTCCTACAGAAAGGATTGTGTGGACTTACACTTTAAAATCTACGCACTGTACTATTTCTCTTGGTAAGAAGAGACAGGGGTGGTGACTGTGAGAATGTTTACATGACATGACCACAGAAGCACCAGTGAGTAAGGAAAAGAGAGTTAATCTAAATTTCTACAGCTCTGGATTTCATTTATTTTGTTCTTTTTCAAGAAGCTTTCGCATGTTAATTACCTAATCCCCTTGGAATCTAAGCATAAAGAGAAATAGTTCTAAGTTGTGTGTGTGTGTGTGTGTGTGTGTGTGTGTGTGTATCTATGAACTAATCAACCTCAGTAACGATGAAGCCATAGTAATTACATTTTGTGGATGAGTCCATGACACATATATCCAGATAAGTAACACAGGAGACCCAGGAGACGAAAAATCAGATTCCTGAAATTAACCAAATTAGTTTGGAAGACACATTTGGAATAGTATTTCCAGAATTCACCAGTGTCCTTAAAGTAGACCCAAATATGAATTCATCCTTTTAAAAAAAAGCCTTTGGGTTTGAATGAATCTCCTGTCAGTCTCCAGGTGCTCTGACGCTGCCGAAATCTTTTTGTGAAGCCGTATTTCCAAGTCCAGAGATAAAAATACATTCATATTTTAATATCAAAATATTAGTCAGTATTCTTGTCTCTCTGCCTTCCCTTCTAGGACAACTAAACTACCTCGGATCAAGCCACCAGATCTGGCACGTCCTTGCCGTAGTGATGTTATACTGGTGGCATCAGTCTACGGTGTACGTCATGCAGTACAGACACAGCAAGCCATGCCCGGACTATGCTTCACATTTGTGAATGCAGGAATGGCCGCCTGCTGTATACAGTTGGTAAGCAATATGTCACGGGGAGTTGTCTACCCCACTGTTTCTAAGATTCATGTTAGCTTTTCCTTTATTCTCCTATTTAATATATCATGAGTAGTACTTTATAAAAATGGAAAAATATACTTGGGAATCTGTAATAACTGCTTTCCAGCCCTTAAAACTACTAGTTTGCTGCTTGTACAGAAAGTGAAAATTAGTTGACAGTTACAACAATGAACATGAAAGCAGTGTAGAAATAGTATTAGTTTTGCTTTACACCAGCTTCATTTCCTTAGGAAGGGCTTCACCTCCGTTATAAAACGGAGTCATCCTGTGTGGTTCCTTTAATAGAAGATACTTACAGTAGTGGATCCAGTCGAAGTGCCTCCTCAAGGCCAGGGTTGCAGTAGCCTGTGCTTAGCACAGCCAGGAGCGCCGTCCTGAGTCATCACTCGCCTTTAAATACACGGGTTGTGAGAACTGGCACTTAAGGTATGACTGATCTCCTTTAGCTGTAGGCTCCCTTCTCCTTGGGAGCTTTGGATTTGTTAGTTTGCTAGAACAAAAACTTGAAACCTTCCCTCCTCTGAGCTGAGAGAGGCATTAAGAGGAAAAGAGCTTGCATTGTCATTTCCCAACCCATGAGAATCACATTAAAAACTGATACGATCAGGCCACAGATTCTGTGGTCTAATAACCAAGGCTTTTCAGCTTTTTTTTAAGCTTTTTAATTTCAAGGACTATTACTAAGTTCCATGTAATAATGGCACTCTTGCCAGTGGATTACAGATTTTTCGTTCTAAAATTCCTGTAGCAAAATAGAGAGTTTCACCTCTCCGAATTTGCAGTCCTGCTAAATTTCTTGACGGGTGGGGGTTCCCAGTTATATGGGTGCTACTTTCTAGGCCACAGAGTCCAGATGGCCCAGGGCTGACCCTGAAATGAACGTTAAGCCTTAGAATAATAAAGTCATGTAGATGCCCCAGTTGGTGACAGGAGTATTGCCCGTACTCTAGTCTTTCTGTGTTCCCTTGCGTGAGAGCATTTTACTGACCGCGCAGAGTGCTGGTAAACACGATCTCATACTTGGGCCTGAAGCATTGATTCATCTTTATGTATACACCTAAGAAATACATCTCACACCCCAGCATACATAGTCTTCTCGTTCCTTGGTCTTTTCATGTGTGTAAATTAGATCCCTTTGGACGCATTCACAAAAACACGTTCATCGGGATATAAAATATTAGCCAGATTTCTTAATGGGTTCACATGAGCTGCTTTAAATACTGGTGTAGCTTCAGAGCACTGGAATTCGTGTTGATTGAGGGTGAAGCCTACTTCCACATTGCCATTTCTGTATCTCATATTAGGGATGTTACTTTAATGTGCCTCAGTTTATATATCTGTAAAATTTTGGTTTCTTTTCAGTATAGTGTTTTTGGAGTATAAATTCCCCATGCTAGCATCTCAGCACGGAGAATCTTCCCGGTAGGCTAAGGGCACTGTATTGTACCATTATGGTGATGAACACACTACTTTGAAAATGGCTACTTTGCCTCATAAGGCCACAAATTTGATTCCTATGCTGTGTGATAAAAAAAGACTTTGCTGTAATGATAATAGGATGTATTTTCCCCAAAACAACGCTTAGGGGTCTAACGTGGCATTGTTGATTTTAAATAAGATATTTTGTCATTTTGGCCCAATAAAATACACTGAGAATAGTTAGAATTAATTTAAAAATAGAAAAGTCGAGTTATTTTAGGCCTGGTACCATTTTTACTATAAAATCTTCTCAAAATAGAAACCCTGAACTTTAAGCTCTCTTTTCTCTAAATTTTTTAAAAACATTCCTGGTGTTTTGTTCGAGTGTATGAATTATCTAATACTTGCCATCCAAATTAATGGGTTAAAAAGGCATACTATGTTTGACTGTATTTTTTTTTTTTTTTTAATTTAAAAGGCCTACAAGTCTGACTGTAGGGAGAATTCTACCATGGGAACATTTCATCTTTTTATGAAAGTGTTAAATACTGTAAGAAACCTATCCTCTCTCATTTTCATCTTTACTGTAAAATATTTTATTATGAAGTAGGAAATGAGTGGATGAGTGTGGATCGCTGCCGGCTATAAACACTTCTGTATGTCAGCGTTTACGGACCACCTACTGTGTGCATACCACTACTGGCAAAATTTGTAAGACATTGTTAACATGAGAGAATATTTAAAAATTGCCTACAAATCTGAGCCTTGTAATAATGTATATTTAAGTTATTTTTGGTTTTATAGATTTACTGAAATAAGATTAAAAGTACACTATTCAGCTACCATACTAAAAAAACTGGTTTTAATTTTACAGTGTGTAAACTAGAAAAGCTCTTTACCTACAGACTTTACACGTGCATTTTAAAACTATCCGTGGAGGTTTTAAACTGTCTATTGTGATTTATAAGGTTGTAGTTAATTCATTGGAGGCAATTATCTTTCTATATAAAGCCATTTTCAAAAGATAGTGCTTGTCTTTTTTTGTTATGACACAGAGTGCAATTCAGTAAGCTGCATGGCAGATACGTGTGATGTAAATAAACTGGTTTACTAAATGTATTACGTGCTGCTTGTCATTCTTTATAATACGTAACGGCTTCAAAATCATATTTTAGAATCAGGAATGAAGACTCAGGGAGTCTCTGTCCCATCCGCTGGCATCCTGCCCGAACAGAGTAACCGATTTGAAGATTGTGACCGACTGGCATAAAGCTGTGCAGCGCCATTCGGCAGGTACCTCCCTAGAGCTATCCTTTGCCCTGTAGTCCAGGTCAAGGGGCAAAGCCTGCACTTCTGGGTTCCTGCCAGCTGCTGAGCTGAGCAGATGTGTATCCACCTGAACGTCGTCGTTCTGGGTAGTCCCAGCCCTGCCAAAATGCGTGAAGCAAGAGCTCAGCTGTTCGGGGAGGGACGGAATGTCTTTCTCGCAGCATCAGCACAGTTACTCTGTGTCCTCAGAAGAGGTGCAGAGGCCGTTGGTACCGATGTCCCCGGAAATTCCCGATACGTCCTGAGTAGGGAGTGAGGGAGTGACCCAAAACCGAAACTACCTTTAAGGAAACACTTTCACAAGGGACAGGTGACAGCAGTAGGTAGGGGTCTCTAGTGAAAAGTGGCAACTCTCGCCTTAGAGGGTAGGAATGGCAGCCACCAAAGCCCTCGCCCAGCTGCGAAGTCTGGGATCAGAAACTCTGTCCGGAACATGCGTGTAACTGCAGTCGCGCCGGCCGTCTGTGGCAGAGGCCGCTGTTTGTAAATGTGCAACAGAAAACTCCACTACGAGAATGACTGACTACATCTTACCGATGATGCCCGAGCTGGCAGCATTTATATTCTTTATATCATTTTATAACCTTAAAGGGGATATAAATAGTTCTAATCGCGGGCTATGTTTTTCTCTAAAGAAGTGAACCGTAACTCAGCTGGAACAGTGGTGCATTCCACACTCTGTACCATTTGTACCATAAAAAGACCCAGGGCCCTTATTCTTCCGTGGAACTTTAGATGTTACTAAGTCAAAAAAAGAAAAAAAGTTCATAACAAGACGAATCTTTCCACAAGCCGCCAGTCTAAGGGCCCCTGTTTGTGAAATACAACCTAAGATGATGTGGTCTTGACGCCAGACATAACCCCCACCAGCACCAGGCCAATAAACAGGTTTTCTCTTTAACATCCCAAAGCCTCTTTTCTGATATAATCAAGGATTACAGTATTTTATTTAACCAAGTAATTTTTAAGTTATATATGTTACCAGATTTTAAAAGCTTCAATAAATTAGACACAATGCAAAAACAATGTCGGACGTTCACAAGGTACTTCAGAGTCAGGCTTTGCCTTACCTTCGTCATTGTAATAATCCGTAATTGTAGTTCCTGAACAGATTGTGCTATGAAGTATTTTTGCTTCAAGAATGCTAGGTTATGGGGCGCCTGGGTGGCTCAGTGGGTTAAGCCGCTGCCTTCGGCTCAGGTCATGATCTCAGGGTCCTGGGATCGAGTCCCGCATCGGGCTGTCTGCTCGGCAGGGAGCCTGCTTCCTCCTCTCTCTCTCTGCCTGCCTCTCTGCCTATTTGTGATCTCTGTCTGTCAGATAAATAAATAAAAATCTTTGGGGAAAAAAAAAAAAAAGAATGCTAGGTTACAATGTTTTCCTACTTAAATCCCACACTGTGAGCTTTACCCTAAGAACAGAAATCTAATCCTGTTCATTTTTCTATTCCACTAGTTGGAGCACAGTAGGTGCTTTCATGTCTGTAGTGTGAATAAAAGAGCTGAATCAAAGTCTACACCCAAAACACTGAAGACAAATAATGAAAAACTCCAGTCACTAATTACAAAGAATATGCCATCCATTTGGGATTTATTGCATTTAAAGAAAGCAGATTATTAAAACAGTAGGTATGATAAATACAGTAAGAAAATAATTTTAAATTTCAAACAAAACAAAGTGAATGAGGGACAGAATTCAGTCAATAATAAGCAATGTAAAGGCAATCAAGTAGTAAAATCAGTCAGTGCTTAATTAGATGCAGACAGAAAAAAATCAATTGATTCTATCTCATAAACAATTTCCCAGCTAGATTTGAGGACTGAAGTTACTTTAGAAATATAATAAACATGTAAATCAGGTTTATTAAAAGTTAAAGTTATCTGCTTAGTGGTACATAAAAGGCTTCAGAAAATTCAAGTTTAACAAAAAATGGAAGTGTAATCAAAGAAAGTGCACTTAAAGCTGTTTGCCAGCAATTTAAAAAGTAGCTTCCTATTACTATACTGCTTACTATTAGATGACCTTTCAATCACAAAAAGAGAGTAGTAATAAAAACAATTTTCAAAAGTAGCACAATTTTTAAATAAAAATAACCCCAAATGACAACCCATTGCATTTTCATCTACCTCATTCTTTTAGTGGCTTTTGTAAAACCTCCCTAGGAGTGAATGTTCTTTTAGTAATGATTGTGGTTGCAATTCCATTTAAAATTAAAAGTTCACATTAACTCCACAGAAGAGAGATGTGACATTTGCATGCATGCGTGTGTTTATATATTTTCCTCAATATATAAACACCCTGGTGCATAAAAGTTTTTAAACATAATTTTTATTCTCACAGTAGATACGTCATCTCATTGTCACAGTAGATCTGTCAGCTCAGTATCAGACCTAACAATGATGAGTGAGTTTGCTAAAAGGAAGAAAAAGTTTACTGCACATTCTACACATATTAAAACAAATGTACCAAACTCCTCAGAACTAGTGATACTAATACATGTGTGTACCTTCTAGCAATGCTTATATGAAGTACCAAAACTTGAACTAAGCAGAAAATGGCTCTGCCTTATGAACATCAGAGCAGAGGAGGGGTTCCACCTGACTCTTCTCCACCAGCCTCAGGACAACAATCTATCACTGTTAGAACAATAAGTGGGTGCGATCAGAAGGTGTATCTGTCTACAACTCCAAAAAAGGTCATAACTGCGCCCAAATACACATGCAGGGAGGGCGTGGGTCTTCTGAATTTCCCAATCAATACTTCTGAATAATAGTTAACTTTTCATCTGGCCTAAAACCCTTCTTCCTCTACCTAATACATACACCAAGCAACTTTCATTCTCAGCAGATACATTCTTCAGTGCCATAAAAGCTGATCTTTTAAACACAGTTGTGCTGAAGTGACATTTAAAAAGTTAACTTAATGGTCCACTTTTAAACAACGATTATTCAAAATCAACAAGCATTATTAAAGCTGTTAGGACAGAAATAACTTTGGCCTCAGATTTTTGCTAGTTTCATAATTTACTTCCCTTAGTGATGTTCAAGTATTACAGGTTGTTAGGACTACGTACAAAAGCACAGAGGACACCTGATTAATAACAGGAAAAACAATTTCAACTTTCCTTCCTTAAACGAGCATTGGGCCACCCCAGAACAGTAGCAAACGTTTACTGAGAGCTGTGTCCCAGGTATGGGTTAGGCTCTTTCCCGTGCCTTGGGAGCTCCAGCCTCCTAATTCTCATGAGGGAACCACCTGGGCATTGCTTGAGTGGCCTACGTCCTAACAATAGTGGGAGGAGATAATGAAAAATGGAACGCAACCCAAATCCTCTACTCCTTGGAAAATGCCTTTACGTCAGCACACGGGAATCTCCCCATGTCTATCCTGTTAGGTCACCTGTTGAGTCCTAATAGTTCCTCTGAGCTACAATCTCAAGAGAGGAAAGTCACTGGGCTGTGATACAAGAAACACAAGGATGGGAATATTTTAAACCATGTCAAAACTACTTCCTTAGAATCCATCCAACTTTGTAAGCCCGAAGCGTCTACATCAGTGTCTAAGTCACTTACAATTGTTCAGTGTATTAAAAAGCAAGTGTAAGCAAGGCCTTGGTATCAGACACAATCTAAGTATTTCATGTTTACATCCCAAGGAGACCACATTGATTCATCTACTGCCTCTTTTAAATTAAGAAACTCATGAGGTCTAGCAGAGACCAAGGCCAAGGGACTAAAATAGTCAACATACTGTGTACACATCCACCAACAAATTTTCATTAAAAAAAAATCTGTTTGATACAAACCTACTATATATATAGTTCATGAATTTACTAAATGAAAGAAAAGTATCACTTGAGTCTACCTTGTAAAGTTTTGAAAAATATCTACTTGAGCATTTGCATTAGCAGTATTAATCAACCTGAGAATCGGGGGGAAGAAGGTGCAAACATAGTATTTGCCTTTGGCACAAGGACAAGTAATTGGTGCAGTCGGGGCTCTAAAAATACGATTCTTAAGCAGTAACACAATGCTTGGTCTGCCTCTGCTACACTGTGATTCACATATTGCTTCCCTATTTGTCCACAAATTTATATCTGATTTCAAACATCAAAGAAAAAAAACAATAAACATGAATATATAGTTTAGTCACATATACTTTGCTTCTTTCCAAGTTTAGAACTGTGAAAACAGGCAAACAGCTCATTCCGTCTGGGGCACTATAATTAAGAGATTCTAATAAGATTACTCATAAAATAGACTTTAATTGGGTTCAAAAAAAGTTCATTTAAGGTATAGCAATCAAGAAGAGTGCCAGTTAATTAGTTTCCACCCCTTTTTGTAAATAGCTTTAACAGTTCTAGAAACTTCTAAATGTTGACAGGGAAGAACAGTTAATTATAACTTAAAATAGCCGGAGACACAGGAAGCACAGAGACCGGATTCACATTAATTCATATAGTAATTTCTATCTTATTAAACAATTTCTATAAAATCTCAAGTTTCTAATTAGGATTTGGGGTGTAAAAAAAAAGGCAATTTGGTAGCTGCGTTCTCTGGTCACCGGAGACGGACGCGTCAGCCCGCGGACCCCTGGAGCCGCCCGAGCGTCCGCCGGGTCAGCGCAGAGGTACTCGCGGCAGGACACGGGGTCCGGCCCGTAAGGCTTCGTGGGTTCCGGTCCGCGCTGCAGGACTCGCGCCCGAACCGAGCCGGGGAGCTGCTGCTCAGGACTGGGGCACGTCCCGGGACAGTCCATTTCTCGATGCAACACGATTTCATGTTGTAAAAGGCTCAAAAGCTCGGGGTTTCGGTACCTGTGTTTGTCCTGGAGCACAGTGTCCCTGCAACCCTGTCCTCACTCCCCGTTTCCCAGCGATCGGCTTTATTCCGGCACGACGGCGACCCTGGGAGCAAGCAGCCGTTCGGGAACCAGAGTGTCCTGAAGTTCCCGGTCTCCCTCCCCCGTGCGCACCCCGTGATCCCCGGGCTTGTCGGGGACGCCCGCGGGGTGCTCCGTCCTAATGGCACTTGTCTTGGAAAATGCGACCGTCCGAGGCGCCACAGTCCGTCGCTCTAGCTCCGCGACGACGCCGGGGACAGCGCGGGGACCGGCATCTCCGCTCCCGCAGACGGAGCTCGGCGCTTCTCCGGAGAACCGGGGTCTACACCGCGTGCAGGGGGAGAGACCGACAGCTCCGCGAGCGCAGCCGGTGCTCGGGCCCACGCGCTCCGTCTTCACGGCCGGATCGAGCCAGGAGCCCGCAGCGCGCACACCCGGGGACGCGCCGCTCGGAGACGAGGGACCGTCCAGGCCCGCTCCGGGGCGACACGGCTGCGGAGGTGGCCCGCGCCGTCCGTGCATGCGGGGGCCCGGCTCTCCTGGCGCCCCGGCCCGCGCGCAGCCTTCCTCTCTCCATGTGGCTTATTGGAAATGGCCTGTTCCGACGGGCTGGGGACGACGGACCCACGGACAGACGCGTTTTCTCGCGGATCCGCACAACCACCCACGCTCTGGCGACGGGCGTGCGGGCCCGCGCGCGTCCGGCCGCTACTGCTTGGAGGGGAACGGCGCGGCCCCGAACGGGTCCAGCTCGGCCGGCGCGGCCCGCAGCACCAGCTCGGTGAAGGGCACCGCGCCGAAGTCGTCGGTCCGCAGCGCCTCGGGGCTGTGCAGCGCGCCGGGCCGCGAGCTCGCCCTGGGCCGCCCGGGCAGGACGGGGCCGTGGTCGGCCCGCGGGTCGCTCAGGCCCGGGTGCGGCGGGTGGTGCGGGGCGAGCCAGGGCAGCTCGGGCGGACGGAAGGGCTTGGCGCCGAAGGGGTCCAGCAGGCTGTCCTCGGGCTGCAGGCCGCCGCCGCGGTCCCTGCCGTCGGGCATGGCCACGCTGATGTTCTCCTTGGAGTCCGAGATGGTCAGGAACTCGTTGCTGCTCTGGGAGTCGCGGCGGCCCGCCCTGCGGGGCCGGCGTGCGCGCTCGGGGGTGCGGAAGGCGGGCTTGGCGGGCTTCCTGGCGGCGGCGGCCGCGCCGTGGTGCCGCTTGCCATTGGCCCTGGCCGCCTCGGGCTTGGGGCGCCGCTGGCGGGACGACAGCTTCTGCAGGCCGCGCGGCTTGGCCCGGGGCGGCGGGGCCCCCGCGAGCTCCTCGAACGGCACGAGCCCGAACAGGTCCTCGCGGCTGCCGCTGCCGCCCGCGGGCGCGGGGACCGGCTGGAAGGGCGTCTGGCCGAAGGCGTCCACGCTCCGCGGGCGGCCGGGGCCGTCGTCCTCGCCCCCCCGGCGGCCGAACGGCGCCTTCGTGAACACGTCGGGCTCCTCGGGCTCGGGGCGCGCGGCGGCACCGGCGTCCGGCGGGCGCGGCTCCCCGCGCGGGCCCGGGCGCGGCTGCAGGGCGCGCACCGCGAGGAAGGGGACGGCGCCGAACACGTCCACCTCCGGCCTCGCGGCGTCCGCGGCCCCGTCCGAGGGCGAATGGCCGCGGCCGACGAGCGCGGCTCCACGGCCGCCCCGCACCTCGGCGCGCTCGTCGTCGGAGTCGGAGCTGCGCTTCTCGTCGTCGTCCTCGTCCGAGTCCATGAGCAGAGGCCGGTGACCCAGGTTCTCCGGCTCCGTGTCGTCGTCGTGGAAATCGCCCTGCTCCCCCTGGAGGGCCTCTTCGTCCTCCTGCTCGTCCTCCTCGCTGCTCTTCGGGGACGGCGGGTCCGACTCAAAGTCACTGTCGGACTCCTCGGTCCGCCGCGGCACCGGACCCCGCAGCGAGGGGCTCTCTGCGCTCTTCTTCCCGGCCCGCGGGTCCTTACCCACCGGACTGGCTCGTCTGTGCCTGATGGGGTCCGCGGAGCCGTCTTCGCCCCCCACGGATGAGCGCTCCGTTTTCTTCTCCGGGGAACCTGCAGGGTCAGAGAACAGTTACTCCGGCATTCCAGCACACCTCGGGCCCCAGCGGCTCCAAACCCAAGGCGAGGACACATGCCTCCTTCCCGCTCACGTACAGCAAACGACAGTTCCCTCTTCCCTCACTGGGCTCAGGTCCTCTAGTGCAGCCGCATTTACTTGCCTCTGTGCCCTACACACCTCCCACTCACCACAGGCCCTCCCTGATGGCTGGCTTTGATTGACGGTACCCACAAGGGGCCTCTGAATATAGCACAGGCAGATTTTCTTCTCCCACCTTCGAAGTAGGATTATTCAGCAAATCGCCCCTCCTCAGAATCCCACATTTACCAAACCCCCTTCTGTTCATATTTCAAGGCCGTTACAAAGTTTTCCCAGAGAGATCAACAAGCAGGAAGAGCTTGTCTGCTCAGTCATGTTTCACTGTAATTTTTTAAATCAGCCTCTGGTCATCTTAAGACTTGAGCTAACATGAGTGCAATCCCTTAATCTGATCAAAGACAAGGACCAGGTACTGAACTGAGACCGTACCAAGGACACCTACCTTCTCTATAGGCCACATCTTCCTTTAACTATCATATCTTCACTACTATACATTCCATTAAAAGCATGCTACCTTTAAAAAAAAAAACTTACCTACCAATATGTTCACTGTACGATGCATCATAAAACTGCATCAAATATAGTGCCTTACGATTTCACTGTATGGCATATAATAAAGACTGCATTAGTGACATGAAGATATCCTGCCACCCCAAGACACTGATGTATTGAATTGATTTTCCAGATGTAGGGATCAGTTTTAACTGATCCAACCACAGGTCACTTTCCCGTTATTAACGTGGTCCCTGTGGCATAGGACACTCTGAGTTCTTACCTTCTCTTTAGGAGTCAGTACTACTGTCTTCCCACCTCCCTGACTATTCCTTGCGGATCACACACACAGAGACTTCTCTTTCACGAACATCTCCAAAGGCATGGATGTTCCCCTGGGTTCCATCCTTGGCTCTCTCCTTCTGTATGTCCTCCTGTGGTCTTAAATACTTACATGCTAACCATCACGACTGGATCTCTCTACTACTGACCATGAATACTCTCTACTACTGACCATGAATACTTATCTTACTTATCTAATACTTATGAATATATATCCTACTATTACTCCAAACTCAGCAATTTCAAGAGAGCATCTTTCCTCTTAAAATGTGCTCCTCACCAGTTCCTACTAAATTAGTAAACAACACGTCTAACTAGTTCTGCAAATCAACAGAAGTCTGGAAATCATCTTCCTTCCTCACCAAAGAGTGTTTTTAAACTCTTGAATCTATTCCCTCCAGTATGGCATCCCTCAAACTGCTCCTCTATCCTGCCACCAGAATGACTTTTCTGAAACACTAATTATGTGGCTCCAGCCTAAACCCATTCAGTGGCTCTCTAAAGCCGTAACCCTTAGCCCAGCACAGGGCGCCCTTCTATAGATCCTGTGCTCCCACATCTTTAGCCTCAGACCCTGATGTCTTCCACGGGTCTATAGCTCTACCTGAGTTCTCCTGCTACCCAACCTCTACGTTTGCTCTCCGAGACTGAGGAACCCAACAGGTCTGGGTTTCAAGCGGCCCACTGCTGCTGTCTGAACATCTTCCTACGATGTCCTACTGCCCCTTGCAGGAACGTCCTTCTGGCACTCCCACTCCCAGATGACTGGCCTCGGGGACCCGGCTGTGTTTCAAGACCCAGCGGATGCCAGGGCCCTGCAAAGACACCCTTAGAAAAACGCCCATATTGGGGGCTCGTGATGAACTCAGAACCAGCCTCAGTGGCACTGTATTAGGATTCCTGTCTGCTTGTCTGTTTTCCCTCCTTGATTATGGGCTCCTAGACACGGTCCTATCTGTCATCCACCTCGCTTAGCATGAACCGGCACTTGTCGAATGAACAGTAGTGACTGCTCTGCGCTCAGAGCCACGGGCGCACCCAATACACTCGGAACACAAGAAAGAAAGACACATTCAAAAATGAACTCTTTACATTTGCAGATTTTTTTCAGCTCAGGATTCAGTCACTGCATTTTTTTAGGTTTAATTTAAAAAAAAAATGTTGGTTACACGGAGAATGTTGGTTACCCCAGTCTGCCTTCCGGGGTATACCGTCGAGGGTGGGAGCCAGCGCAAGCACAGAGACACGAGTCCAAGCTCGCTCCGCAGTAACCGGGCAGTGGCGGGGGGGGGGGGGGGGGGGGGGGGGGGGCAGGGGTCCACAGACGCCTACTCTGGAAAGTCAGCAAAGGCTTCCCTGAGAGAGGACGGTTGACACTGAGCAGTAACAAGGAGCCAGCCATGCAAAGGACAGGCAGCAAGCTGCTCCGAGGAGGAGCCAGGGCGAGCGTGACGGCGACTGCAAGAAAGCAGTGGGCTCGTTCGAGGACAACAGGCAGCGCGCAGCCACGGTGGAAGGGACAGGCCACGGAAGATGCCACGAAAGATGCCACGGAAGACGGGGCAGGAAGCGGAGGGGAAACCCCCGGCCTGTGAGGGTGCCTTTCCGGCACGAGTCGTCGTCTGGAATTTGTCCTAAATTCAGTAGGGAACGGAAAGCGGTAAAATGGGTGTCCTGCTCAGACCGCTCATCCCGGAGCGCTGTACGGGAAGCGAGGCCGGAGAGAAGCGAGAAGCTCGGCGAAGAGGAAGCGGTAGAAATTCAAGCCCGGGATGCTGGTGGCCTGCACGGTGGCGGCAGCCAAGGTGGCGGCAGCCAAGCCGACGCCAAGGACGAGAGCCTCAGGGAGGGAACCTGGGGAGGACGTAGCGCCGCCGCGCACGAGAGAACGGATAAGAGGGAAGCGGAGATCAGCAAGGACTTGGCTTTGGACCCCGGGCTTGAGCTGCCCTGAGGCATTTAGGTGCAAACAGGTGCAGGAGACCGGAGATGTGGGCGACCCCCCGGGCGAGGGCACGCAGAGTTCCGAGTCTGGAGGACCTGACCGAGGAAGTGAGGGGCCGCAGCACTGCGCCGCCGGTGTCACCCAGCTGCGGGCAGCACACGAGCCCGCAGAGCCAACCGCAAAGTCGGAGAGCAGCACCGCAACCGGCGGGCACAGGGCCCGGGCAGCCGAGGGGCAGCGGGGAGCATGGAGCCGGGGAGGCAGAACCGAGAACGGACGGCGGCCACGGGCTCCGGTCAGCCCGTGCAGCTGGTTGGCAGCCGTGACGCGAGGACCAGGCTGAGGAGGGGGAAAGGAGACTGAACTACCGTCAGGTTCTACTTCAATGTCATCTTCATCCATTATTCATCTACCAGTTCCACGAAACGAGCCAGGAGCTAAATGCTGTCTCTTTACAAATTTATGACAGGCTTATCTGAAATCCTAACAGATTAAAACCCAATCAGATGCAGATTCTCGAGTTCGACTTCTCCTCCATACAGCTTACTTTTACTTACTAAAAACAAAGATTACCTTTAGATTAGCTATAGAATTTTTGTGAATTTTTATCCAAAAGAAAAAAAAAGTGTAACGGCAAAGACTAAGAATCATCCCTCACTGTGGGCATTTCCTCTATGATAGAGTTTAACTTACTACTTCAAGCTCCTTACCCACCCAGAGCTCCACCGTGTGTACCCATCACGCCTGCTCATGGACACCTCCGGGAACATTCCAGAATGTTTTCCAACCTGTATCCACAGAACATGTTTCTTCTTACAAAAACCAAACAGCTCTATAGTCTCAGGTACCTGAGTTTATAAAATGCTGCCTTTAATATGCCTCTACCTGGAAAATGCTCACTAAAGGTGCTGCCAAGTCCTATACAAAAAAATCTGCTTCATCTTGTGAAACCCAGGACTTCCCAAATTTGCTTCACTATAAACACTTTTATGTACAAGTAGCACCTATTAACTTTATAAACGATTTTGCAAAATACACTCTGAAAAAATACTACAACTTTTTTCTTTTTTGAAGATTGTATTTATTTGAGAGAGGAAGAGCACAGAGGGAGAATGAAAAGCGCAGACTTCCTGCTCAGCAGAGAGCCCAAGGGTGGGGGGTCTCCATCCAGGACCCTGAGATCATGACTTGAGCCAGAGGCAGAGGCCCAACCGACTGAACCACCGAGGCAGCCCTGTTTCTACAATTTCTTAGGGAAATTCCGTTTCTAGGGCATAGAGATCTTCTAGAAAATTTAACATAGGACACAGTCCTTCAGTTGACTTTCTCTTTGTTATTCTAGTTGAATCTTGTTTTTTTTTTAAAGGATTTTTTCTTTATTTATCAGACAGAGATCACAAGTAGGCAGAGAGGCAGGCAGAGAGAGAGGAGGAAGCAGGCTCCCTGCAGCGCAGAGAGCCTGATGCGGGGCTCGATCCCAGGACCCTGGGATCATGACCTGAGCCGAAGGCAGAGGCTCAACCCACTGAGCCACTCAGGTGCCCTTCAGTCTTCTAAATTAACTGTTTCCTTTACCCAGCTGGCCACTAGTGCTCTTCCAAGACACATACGTCATTTCCTACTCATTCTATCCACACTGTCAGTTTCTTGAAGTTGTTTTAATATAGACATAGATTTCTTTATGTTAAGTGCTATAGTTTTGTTTTCGTTTGTTTTTGTTTTTGTTTTTTAAGAGAGCGAGCGAGCACTGGCGGAGTGGGAGAGGTGGGAAGGGGGTAAAGAGAAAGAATCTTAAGCAGCTGCACGCTCGGCCCTGCTTGGGGCTCGGTCTCACGCTCGACCACAGCGGGGCTCGGTCTCACGTCACGGATCACGACTGAGCTGAAATCGAGTCAGGTGCTTAACGCATTGAGCCACGCAGGCACCCCCAGTTCCATTTTTTAAATTTTCAGCGTGAATAAAAATTTGTGGGGTTTTTCAGTCTCCACTTTTAATGCATGTTCACAGGCATCAATATACTTATTAACTGACAGGAACATGATAAAGCTTTGTATGTGTAACATTGTAAGATTTATATTTACCTCTAGGTTGTTTCTAGTTTTTCAGCATTTTAACTAGAACCATGATCATATACTTTTTCCTTGAGGGGAAAAAGGAATAAGAAAACTCTCCTTTTTTAATATCAATTTCACTTTATGGATTTACTGTTATTCCCTCATTCTACATATTCATTATACATAATTAATACAGAGCTAATGAACTTTAATCCAGTAACAATCTCTGACAAGATCTTAGCTAATACTCTGTACCCTCAAGCATAATATGACGAAATATACAAATTATCATGATATGAAGGAATAATGTAATTCCAGGTTCTACTCATCAGATTGTTACAAAGAAAGGACTTAGAAGATGGCCCAACAATCACTCCAGAGTACACGACCAGCACCACCTCCAGAACAAGGCCGAACTCAATCACTTCATCCCCGAAATTCCGCCCTTCTAGGGTCTTGTCTGGACCCAGTGGTCAACAGTGAGTATAAGTGCAGGGGGAAGGGGGGTGCAATTCTTTCTTACTTTTTTAAAGATTTTATTAATTTGAGAGACAGTGAGCACACAAGCTGGTGGAAAGGCAGGAGAGGAAGAAGCAGACTCTCCACTGAGCAGGGAGCCCAACGTGGGGCTCGATCCCAGGACCCCAGGATCAGGACCTGAGCCGAAGGCAGACACTTCACCGACTGAGCCCCCAGGCACCCCAGAGATGAGTGCAGCTTGGTGCGGCTAATCCAAGAGGCGTTCAGGTCCACCTTAGAAACGGCCAGAAAATGAGTACCTGGGTCGGCCAGTCAGAAGAACATGTGACTTGATATCAGGATGGTGAGTTCAAGGCCGACACTGGGTGTAGAGATTACATAAAACATATATATATATATATTTTTAATGGCCAGGAAAAAGTAGGCACACAAATGTATATCCACATACAAGGGTGCATACTGGATCCTGGAAACTGTCTCTGATTTTTAAACAGCTGTAGTTGGGGGCACAGTAGAAGAAACTGAAAAGACTGCTTTCAGAAACCCAAGAACAGACGCACACAATGATCTATTCCATCTTTGCGGTTTCAGATTACAACCCTGGAAAAAGTATGGGCAACGGGGGAAATTTTCTGTTGGTTATAGAAAAATGGGTTTTCTTTCTTTTACTGTCTCCCCTTTATAAAACTAAGACAAGCAAGGACATTAATCCGAATTCCTTTCTTCTCCCACATTTTCACAAGAGAATCAGGAGCAGCTATGAACTTCAACTTTTCCGACAGCATACTAAATGCAACTTAAATGTTAAGCACCATTACAACAATGTAATTGTTGTAATTGTAATTACAACTGTAATTGTAATTGTAATTTACATTGTTACATTACAACAGTGTAAATGCATGCGGTCCTCCCTCTCCAGTACCTCCTGCTGAGGGAAAGTTAAATTCCAGGCTGTTTGTTACAGCAATCCTAGAGAAGGCTCTACTTTCTGCAGTAAAAGTGATCTACTGAAGCATCCTGTCTTCATTGTGAAACTATAGTAGAAATGAGAAAGAAATGGGAAATTTAAAAAATTTGAGGTTATTTCATATTTCTAAGGCTTTTAGTCCTATTCCATAGGCACGGAAGACTGTCAAATTAAGTACTACGGTTATAAAGTTGGTTATCCACTGTACAATGTATAGTACTTTAAAATGTGGCTTCACAGTTAAATGCCATCAACTCTTACATTCTATTTCTTTGCCTAAACATAGTCCTGTAATTGGGAAAAAAAAGAAAAGGAAAGAATTCAGATATTCCTACTGTTTGCTCCTGGGGCCAGACTGCTTCTTCTAGTTATTAGAGTAAATATTACACATGTGATTTACTATGAAATTTAAATCAGGATTATTTCACTATTTAATTTCCCCAAAGTACAGCCTAAATATGTTTCCTTATAATTCAATATATCTTAAATCCTAATAATCCCTATATTTACTGAGAACTGTATTATTAACATAAAAAATGGCTGTTTTTCAAGTGGGTGGAAGGGAAGCTATATTTAGAATAAGCACTAGAAAGATATATTTAAAGAATAAAAAAATGTCTAGAATGTGCCCAGAAAGATACCTCAGTTATCTTTCTCTATGAATCAGTTTTGATAAAACACTGTACATTCTCATATGCTGACTAACTTTTATTTTTGGCTCTGAGTAGGGCATTCTTCTTTCCTTAAACTAAATACATTAGAAGACCTGGATGGCTTCTGTTAGGATATTATTTCTGTTCTGTGCCTTGGAACCACAGACTACAAAATTTCAGCTTTTTGAGTAATGCTTATCTTTTGAGGTTGGTCTGATTTCTGCAAATAGCCAAAATCCAATCAGAACAAAATCCTGGAAATAAAAGGACTAAGACAATGTAGATTTGGATAAATTATTCAATAAAGGGTTATGAAAGTTTTTAATTGTCTTGTGCAGCATGTAAATGGTCCCTCAGGAAAATTCCAAGTAATGTGTTGGGGGGAGAAGTTACAACAGGGACACCTGGGTGGCTCAGTCAGTTAGGATGTGCCTTCGGCTCAGGTCATGATCTCAGGGTCCTGGGGCTGGGACGGAGCCCATGTCAGGCTCCCTGCTCAGCCGGAAGCCTGCTTCTCCCACTGCCTCTGCCCCCTCCCCTGGCTTGTGTGCTCTCTTTTTCTCAAATAAATAAAATCTTTAAAAAAAAAAGTTACAACAATGCGAAATCACTAAAATGTCAAGAGAACTAGTATACTTAAACACATAGATCCTGCTGATTAAAGGTATTTCACTGGCTTAATATGTCATATACAGAACGGCAAGGTAATAGTTCAGAACCAGCTAGAGCAATGGTTCAGTTTTTCAGTACTGCAAGTATAACGCATTTACTACTTACCTAAACGCCACACTGGCCCTCTGATAACTGTTTATGTAACAACACATAGCATCCTTCCCTTCCTTTATCTGCAGAAGATACTGAATAGAAGTGCCCTGTGCTGGCCTGGATTCGTGCACTGCCTCGCGGGTCACTTCCCTCCTCTGTAGAGTAGAGAGGGCATCAGTATTCGCCTCTGAAAGTTGTCCCAAGGATTAAAGCGAGAACATATGCGAGGGGCTTCCCACACTGCTGGCGGGGACTCAGGGAGGGGCTGAGCCAGTGCTGCGGGCGTAGTGCACCATCGTTTCAGGCTAATTTATGGAGTGCCCACCATATGCTTCAGTGACACTGAGAAACGCATCACACAGGACAGGCGCAAATACTGTTAAGCACACGAACGCGGCACCAAGGCCTCTCAGACACTGTCTCTTAACTCCCCACCATGAGGCTCCCACAACAACTCAGGGTGAAAATGCTTTGAAAGGACTGTTAATGATCTTTTCACCTTTCTTAGCTACATCTTCGAAAATGTCCCCCTTGCTCTACGTCCGATCACGGTCCTGCCCTCCTGCCACTTGGGAGATCCGCACTGTTAGTCTCCAGCTCTCTGCCTGGCTTTCCCTTTTCCCTCCGTTTCTGCCGGTGACCTTGATCCTCTTTCATAGCTGCAACTATATTTGAAAGCAAAAAAAAGAAGGGGTTTTTAGAGATGTAGTCTTTTTATACATGAGGCACATGAAGCTAGAAGAAGTTGACTAACATCCAAGCTTAAGGCCACACACCCCAACGTCGGAGTGACTTCAGCTGACACTAGTGTAAAACTCTCACCTGTAAATCCTACAATTAAACTACCAGTAGAATATCATCACCAGCAAATACTCCACACAGCTCATTGTCAACCCAACAAAATGCCGCCACAAACCTATTCTGAACTTCTTTCGATTTCCTTTACAAAGCTGTGTCTGGGGGGAAAAAAAAAAAAATGCCCCATATTGTTTCCACTTCAGCAAACAGTGTTTTGCTGAACTGTACAATACCTATCTTGGGCTGAGTGTTTTATAGTCTGTAGGCCTGAGGTCTAGAACTACTATAAGGCTTCACCACCAAATGAACCAATACTCAACTTTACAAAATCCACAGAAGATAAACACCCAAAAAAGCGTCCATTTCCTCATCTATAAAATAAAGGCAATAACGAACTTACCTGATAGAGCTGAACATTAAATAATATTCACTTTACTTAGTAAAATCTCATTAAATACTAGGGTATGTGTGTGTGTACAAAGAGAGATTATATTCGGTTACTAAAGTAATGAACTTACTTCTCAAGGTCCTGTATGGCACACAAAGGTGAAGAGAGCATTTCCCAGCTTCGGGAAGCTGACCGTCCACTTTAGCAGCAGGGAAACGCGCCTGCTCCCCCCGATCCCCGCCATCCGGGAAGTGACTAACCCGGTAGAAACAACTGGGAGGGTCTGAGGAACAAGCCTAACTCACCAAATGAACTTCCGGACATGAATCTGCCAAATAATATCAGAACATAATTCCATCCATTTCGTGCCTGAGTTTTCATAAAAGGAAATTTCTAGATGTTAAAATTTCAAAAATACCGTAGTCTTGCCCAGCCCCAGAGAGGATTCCAAACTCAAAAGTTAAATTTCTAAGGTCAGTTTTCATATTTATTACATTATTCTTTCATACTCTTTGGGGAGAAGCGTGAAATCCTAGTTAATGCCACATTATTTTAAATGAATATTGCAAACAATGTATTCTTCAGCCACATAAATTAACCTTCATAAACTATAGCAGAAAATTCAAAATATTTAGAAAATGTCAAAAAGTGGGGGGGCCTTGTTTGCATCTTACTCTTCTCATCAGGCTCCCATCTTTTAGACGATAGCTCTTTCAGTTATAAAACAGGTGGTACATTTTTAATCATATAAGAAGCTTCCAGCTTCAAGGAAATTTTATTTTGATGTTCTTTTCTTTGCTATCAGATTATAGAGGATGAATGGCTGGAAAGTGCTCTTGTAATTACATGCCTTCTGTTGTCTCATCATTTAGGGAACAAGGGAGGGGCTGTGGGAGTTGAAAGCCCACTCTGAACCGACAGCATCCCGCCTGCCGTCACTCCCCAGCAACGCGCCATGCCGGGACTGAGCATCAGTGCATTAGGAGACTTTATCCAAATCTGTACTGTTTCTCCGAAGACAGGCCAAGTGACAAGGCCTGAGTATAAAAAAAGAATCATGCTACTTGTGAACAGTATTTTCCAGCCAATTTAAAAATGCTACAAAACTGACATTTTTATTATGCAGATTTTTATTTAAAACAGGCTACTCAACATCTTTGTTTTGCTACTATTTACAGAAGAGAGTTTAGAAGCAGACAGAGCTGGATTCCTACTTAGAAACTTAAACTATCTGACCTTAACCAAGTCACTGGCACTCTCTGAGCCTCAGTTTTGACTGTATGTATAAAACAGAACTTAATAAATGGTAACCATTATCACTGACACCCTGGAAGAGGAAAATTCTTGATCTTCAAGAATTACTAGAATCTAAAAATATAAGCAATACATTCATCATCACTTATAAAACGACATAGCATTTGAACGGACGATCCTGCAACAGTCTACGTCCCAACAAGTATTCGCTATACACAATGTGACCTTTCCTAACCTTAAACTCAAATTTAGCCTCCTGTTCGGTAACGAGAACCATGAAGTGGATCTGGGATTTGGAAGAGTAACTACCAAACCTAATTAAAAATGAAATGCAATATATGAAATCTAAAACTTCCGTAACTTAATACAGCCTGTCAACAAAATTCTTCAAATATTCTATGTGTCAGAAGTTGTGTTTATTAAAATCAAGCAGTTCACACTTCAATTCCCGTGTTGGTATACAAACTAACTGTAAAATGATGCCTGCGGGAGAAGGGCGAGTGTGTGGGTTTGATGGGGGAATGAATCCCATGCTTGTAATAAAGTTTTATGTGTGTACTGGTAGTTAATGCTTTAATAAGGATAGAATTAGCACTATCCAAATAGTTCTTGGTAGTGAAAACCTTCAAAATCAGACTGTACGTGTTATTTCAAGGTACCAGTAGTTAAGAGGATTCTAGCTTATTATTACTGGAATTTTGTAGTACTACTAGCTAGACAGCAGTTACAACTTATTTAACAAAAAAATTTTTTTAATTTAGTAACGAGTAAACATATTATGTATTAACACTACCAACAACAGTCACGCTAGCAACACCACCGAGAATGTTGTGCTTTGTGTAACACTCCTCTTTGATTCTTTCAATGATCTCATCAAGTAGCTAATATCATCTCCAGTCTAAGATAAAGAAACCCTCCAAGAAACTGAGGCAACATCTTCTATCACACAGCTAATCTGTGACACAACCAAGATTTACACCCAGGACTTCAGAATTCCAAAGCTGTTTTGGAATTACAGTATTATAATTACGATATACCACTCTACTAACAGTTTAGTAACCTGACATAAAAGGTAAATATGATTCCATGATGATTAAAATATCATCTTAGGGAATACGATATTACCCTTACATACAGCACCAAACATATTCTTGATATAATTATTTGATTTCTGCATAAATGGATATGTACAAAATTTAATTTGGCCCATAAAGAAATGTTTAAAAACAAGAACAGGAAAAGCTAGGTTTGAACAATTTAAGACACGATCTATCAAAATGTTATCTCCACCTAAGTTTCCGAAAAGCCTGAAAACGCGGTAGCATAATCTAACGCACCAAACAAATCAGAAAGAAGCGTCTGTGTGAACAGATCAAGGTGGTCAGCCGACTGTACCAGCTCTGGAGTACACGCAGCTCTTACAGAAATGGGGGGGAAAGGTATTCTGGAAGAGGCTATGGGACCCAGGGTAGGGACATAGAGAATATTCCCACTAATTGAAGCCTTTTTTTTTTTTTTTTAAGCTGCAATGCAATGAAGCAATACCTCAAAAATTCACAGGGAAAATTACATCCAGCGTAGAATTATTTACGCAAATTATCAATCAAGTGTCCGTTAGAAAAAAAGATATTTTTAGGCAGAAAAGCTTAAAACTTTTCCTCCCATGCACAGTTTCTCAAGAAACTAGTAGAGGGTTGCTTGGCTAACAAACCAAGGGAAGAAAGGAGATCCCTGCCAGCCGGGGTGGGAGGAGGTGTAGAGTAAGAGTAAGAGAGCAGAGTAAGGATGATGTATTAAATATCAGAAGTGAAAAATCATCTCTACGGAATCTGAACAGGGATGGGGGCATGGAGGCAGCAGGCAGATAAGTGAATTTTTTCATTATAAACTTGTTAAATCTAACTTTTTAAAGTACATAAGTATTTTGATTAATAAAATTAAGTTTAAAAACTAATTTTGTAAACTTATGATAAACTGAAGAAAAAGCAAAAATTAATCCATCATAACTTCAAAGTTAAGATTAAAAGTTCTCACAGAAATTTTGTCTTTCAAAATAAAAAGAGCACAATTCCTAACAAAACCAGTGTAAGGAACACTAGATTTAGGACAATGGAACTTCCTCTTAAACGTACTTTCCCAATGGAGTTAAAACTTGCTGAATTCTTATAGCATTCTGCTTCATGACTAAATTTACTTTATTCTCAAGTAGGATTCTCCATCTGGTTGGCATAAAATACAGTTATATTCAGTAACTGTCAACCCTCAGATTGAAGTAAGATGGTTTATCACATACACCTATCATTTTGCATTCTGTGTACACACACACACACACACACACGCACACACGCGCACACACTCTCTCTCTCTCTCAGTCCTACGCATCTCCAGACGCTCCCAATGTTAGGTGGAGTGTATTTTCACTGAGCAGAATTCATTTTTCTTTTTCCAGTTTCTTCCTAAATCTTACAGAAAAGACAATATTTGTTCCAGTAGATTCGATTATTTTATTATGAGAAAAACAAATGACCCCAAATAGTTTATTGTAACTTAAAAATTATACATAGTGTATTGAAGCTTGATAATGAATAGTTCACTCAGTGCAAATCTGTTATTTTTAGTTTCAACTTAATTACATACTTTAGATCTGGTGAATACAAATTAACAGTGCTGATTAGCCAAGTGACTACCCTTCCTTCTCTTTCTAGATGAACATCTCACCTGTGACCATTCCATCCTTTATTCCATTCTGTAAGCTCAATTCTTCATAACCAAACCATTCCAATGCTCATGGTTACACGAAATCTAAGAAGGTTCTTTTGGAGGGGTACTTTTAGGGTAAATATCATTTCTTTGGGTGCCCAGGTGGCTCAGAGGGTTAAGCCTCTGCCTTCAGCTCAGGTCATAGTCTCAAGGTCCTGGAATCAAGTCCCACATCGGGCCCTCTGCTCAGCGGGGAGCCTGCTTCCCCTTCTCTCTCTCTGCCTGCCTCTCTGCCTACTTGTGATCTCTGCCTGTCAAATAAATAAATAAAATCTTAAAAAAAAAAAAAAACAACACCTATATCTTATTAAACTTCTATTTATAGGTTTTTCTTTTGTTTATAAGGTGTGTCATTTTTTGTTTTCTCAGTTGGGTGCATTTTTAAATGACAGCAATGATGTTATTACATATACATAATGTGCCTGAGTGAGAAATACTAGGAAAAGAATGCTAGAACCATCTGTCGACTCATTATTTCTTCTAATATATCTCCTTTTTCTAAGATCAAACTCCTTTTTTTCCATTAGGAACACACACACACACACACACACACACACACACATTTTCCACGAAGCAGGACCCTATTCCAGCCGAGTATCCTTGACGGTGCCAGCTGGGGGATTACTTAGAAAATATTACTATAGATATTTTTTAATGGTAATAACAATATTTAAATTCTAAATTGAAATCAAAGCAAAAAAAAAAAAAGAAATTGAAGTGAGGATATACGAAGAGCAACATGATACAAAATCACGAATACTTTTCAAATACAACTACAAAAGAGAACGTATAAACTAGGAAAATAGAGAATTTTTAAGCAAAAGCTGAGCATAAAAAGATCTTTAAATATAGAAAAAGAGATATTCATGCATGAATTTGTTTCACTGATACCCAACAACAGAGAGAAAAAGAGAGTGACAGCTCTACTGTGTATGTCAGCATTTTTCTATGTCGGCAAAAGACACACCTGCATCACCCAATGGAAAGGAGACTGTGAGGAAGACTGCGGCAGCGAAGGTAAAAATAAGTTTCGTCTTCTGCACCTAACACCTAATCCTGACTTTGGCCTTATATTAATAAGGGGTTTTTTGGTTGTTATCTTTATTATTGTTGCTTCCGCGTGTATTTTCAGTGATGACAATGTTGCATATGTGACTTGCCTGAGTGAGAAATGAAAGGAAGAGAACCAAAAGGATCTTCTGGAGGACGGCTATGTGCAGCGGAAAGTGGGTCTACATTCTTATCTGGGGGTGCTCTCTCCTCGAGCCTGTCTGCGAAAATAAGATGAAACAAAAAAATAAAATAAAATAAAAACGGTCTTCAAATTAAACAAAAAAAAAGTGGTAACAGTATAAATAAAATTAAACAAAGCAACAGCCTTTTTGAAAAACATCAGAGTCAGAGCTCACTTTTACTAGGAGGGGTAGCCCTGAGTTAACAGATACTTTTGCTACTACACAGGCAAGCTTCACATCATCTCAGCGCCAGATTTCACAAATACCATGAGCCCAATAAGTAACTTAGTCTAAATCCCCAGTTTTCTTCAACGTGTAACACACTGGACCTGAACTTAAACGCAGCTTACTAAACAGAGGCATTATTTGGCAGATTTTCTCCCAAAAATACTCAGGGAAAAAAGATTGCAAATGGTCATTTGTTCATAAAATGGGCAAATCTTATTTCTCAACAGCAATAAAAAGTAATTAACTATTACACTGATGTTCATTTCGCATATTAAATCATTCACATACACATACACACAGAGACTATGAAAAGCCTAATGACAGAGTCTATACTTCATCCCGCGGATATCTGAGACCCAGCGTGTGCCAGGCACTGTTCTAAGCAATGGGCCGGCGATGTCGAACACAACAGAGAGTCCTGCCTTCTTGGAGTTTATATGCTGGCGTGGAGAAACCAAGAGAAAGCAGTGAGCACAAGGAGACGTATATACAGAATGTTACAAATCAAGCTACAGAGAAAACTGCAGTCCGGGGGAAAGGGGGTAAGGGGTGGGCACAAGTCACAGTAATAAACAGAGATTCTGACCGGGACCAGGTGAGAAAAGACGTTAAGGAAGCAGCAAAGGGACATCTGGGGGAGAGCCCAGCGGACAAGGGAAGAACTCCAGCAGAAGCCGTCCTGCCGCACCTGACACAGCAGCCGCAGTACGGATTAGCTTTCCTTGCTCTGACGCCGCCTATCACAGGCACTCGATCGGCGGGGACTCCCCGATCTCCGTGCGCTGCCTCCCTAGCGTCTGATTCTTAGCAGTGCAACATACACTATTAGCAACACATTCTGCTGTTTTCAGGAATTTTAAGTACTCCCAGGACTATACCCTTCGTGTTTAAGAAACTCTATGGGCCAATGACGCTGGTTTCGTTTGAGTTTTAAGACAGTGCAGGGAAGGCAGAGAAAATCCAAATATAATTAGATTTTCCTAAAAATGACTTGTAACTTCGGAATGAAGCAAAAAGCCCCAAGTGAAAGCAGCAATCCCTTAGGACAGTGCTTCCAAACTGAAGGTGCGTTCCAGTGAACTGTGCATTTGTTAAAATGCAGACGCTGACTGGACAGTTCTGGAAGGTTCTGAGCTTCACTTCATACGCTCCCAGGTGATGTGATACTGCTGGGTCAGGGACACACTCTTGAGAAGGCGAGGCTTTGGTGTCTATAATATCCCCAAGACGCTGCGATGGACAATTCTTTAAACACCTTTATGACAACGGACATACTTATCAGCTTTTATGGCTAAAACTAATATCCACATGAAATGTGATATCTACATGAAACTTTGGATTATCTGAAGTTTTACTTAAAGTTTCATCGATAATATAATAAATGATAAATATTTTGAGAAGGCAACATATCTGACGACTGATCTATGTACAAACAGAAGCTCCAAGACTTCAGAGCTGCTTTTCAAATCCAACAGAGTAATGGGTAACAATGAAAATTCCGGGGCGGACGGAGGGCGAGGACAACGGGAAGACGAAGTAAGGACAGGACAAACGGAAGAGACTATCTCAGAGTGACAGCCCCAGCACACCAGTGTCCAAGATCCCTCGCTCCTGAAGATCAAGACCGTGTGTGTGGGTACTCAGGTCTAAATTGGGACCAAACTTGCTTCCTAAACCGTCTGCGGTATAATTGCTAGGATTCCTGTATAAAACTCAGTTACCTGGGCACTACGCCACAAACCTAATGCATCAGATTTATCGGAGCAGGACTTTGGAAGTCTACACTTTAACATACTCCCCAGATTTAGAAAAAAACAGCACTGTACCAACGGTTCCCAGCATATAAAAATGCAGTTACCACTAAGGTTCTTTGAATCCTCATGCATTGGTAGATTATCTCTATCAAGTTATGGTTTCAATTCACATGAATGTAGAATAGCACTGTGTAGTTAGAATAAGAATACAAACATTACCATGTGGGGATAAACTAACATTTTTTATATAGTGAGTCCCATAATTTTAAAATATGGAGACACCGTTCTATGCAAAGTTCATTCCCCCAATTATTTCAAAATGGGAATCAGAATAAACTCGCTATAAAATGAATCACATTCTCACTGTTTCACAAAACAGAGGATCAATTTATCCAAGGAGTCTTTTGTTAAATCATCTAGATTTCTAGAGTTCACAGGATAATCTGGGTCCCAGGGCACAAAATACAAAATAAATACATATATCAATTTTTTAAATTATTAATTACCTATAATTAAAAACTAATGAAATGGTGTAAGAGCTACTTTTCAAATACACAGTCACTCTTAAAATGAATTTAAGTTCCATTTTCAAATCACTGCTTTACATTAGAGCAAAACCAGAGCCTGATTTGTCCAATATTAAGAGACTTACCTCCCGCCTTCCCAAAAGAACTGTGTTGATGAATAAAGACAATATCTTTTCAGGATTTTTAATTGATACAGATGGCAAAATATAAATGATTTAAAAGTCCTAGAGTCCAATTATATTCCACAATATCATCAGAAAATTAAAATATTCTAATAAGTTAATTCCGTAGCTTATTTGGGTAATGGCTTGAGTAGCCAAAAAGGCTAATGAATAAATTTTATAAGTATAGTCTTCATCTGATACTTTTGAAACTATTCTATTTGAAAAGTTCTGTTATTCTGCACTAAAGGAACAGCAATACACCTGAATTAGCTTAAAATGGTGAGAGTTAATGCTTTACAACAAACTAATATAGATATTTACATCTATTGCTTTCTGTGGCTTCATAGAAAAAACAACACATTCAGTAGAATTTGCAAAGCAGCCACAGTCTTTAGGTTCTTCTATTCTTCCTTTCAGTTATTGTGATGCAGTTTGAAAAAGAAACAATCATCATTAAAAAAAATAATATTCCATTAAGTATTACTTTTAATTAGCATGCAGAGCTACACAACTATTTGAACAAAGGCAAGTTAAAAAGTTTCCCAAAGCAAACACCTGTAATCTAGTGTTTAATGTATTAAATTTTACCACAGTTAGATATCTAAAGTTTACATACTAATCTGGAAGTTTTGATATGAAAGACAAAGAAAAATACAAGTTTTTAAACTTTAAAAATGTCATTGAGATCAACTTATATTGATTTAATATTTTGACTTTAAGTAGAACAGATGAAAAATTCTGAACCATAAATAATATTCAGTTACACTGAAAGCAAAAGCAAGAATCTGGTTTATTTTATATGTTAAACCCCTTTGCTAACTGGTGTCTGAATGGAATCAACAACTGTTTTCTTAAAGATCACTGAAAAACCATTTTTTGTTAACAATTACTAATATTTTGGAATTCTGGTATGTCAAGATATATTATGATTTTTAAGTCACCTTTTGGATAATACAAATATGTAAAATATTTCCTAGACACAATTATCCTTTTTCATTTTAATAAATAATATTTCCCATCTTAAAAATAAAAACTCAAATGGCAATGTACCCTTCTGAACAATCATTACATGGGCGACGCCTGTATTTTTAAGGACCATACATACAGGTATTGTTTCTCACTGGAGAGCATTTCAGAAACCTAATGTAAATTATTTCAGAAAAGACTCTGGAAAATTGTTGACAAAATCTGTGCTGAGATAAAAGGTAAATTTGCTATTCCAAATGCATCAATAATTTTCTTATTTAAAAAAAGTTTTTAAGGACAAAAGAACAACCAGTAATGACCAAAGTTCATTTCCATTACACCGTCAGTCTTCCGCCGAGACTCTTAAGGTTCCGAAAGACCTTTGTTCATGCCGCAGGTAATTTAGCCCCTATCAAGTGGATTGAATATCAGATGCCTTACTGCTTGTGAACGGAAGAACTGTTAAAGATGACTGAACATAGGACAGTTAAGTTACACTTTGGGAAGAAACCTTTCTAAACTACACTCTATATATTAATGATTTCTTTATAAACTTTCGTAAAGACATTTCACCTTTTGTGAGCACCATTATTACGACTATCAGTTATGAAGGAGAAGGCAGATAACTTCCATCGTCTTTCTTGCTGTCACATGTCACTTCTGCTGTTGATGTCATCCACCCACAAAGCCCCTTCTAATCTGGTTTTCTAATTGCCAGCTGAGAAACCTGATAGTTTAGATACAATTTTTAAATGCCGGTTAAAGGGCAATGACCTTGAGTTGGAGCCTAAAGATTTACACAGAAGACGAGGAACACGGAAGTGACATTTATGGAGTACCCACATTCCTTCAAGACATTATTTCCTTTAATTTTCCTGATCATCTTATGAGATAGGCATCACTCTACCCAGCTCGTAAGTGAGGAAGTGAGACAGCAGTTAAGAGACTTACTGAGATTACAACCTAGGTAAATGGCATTGCCAAGGTTGAGAATTCTGGTGCTAGATGTCAATTTAAGCACATCAGCCTTGTGACAGGGAAATGATTTCAATAGCTCGTCTAGACACTTGCCCAAATAGCTGAGTTGCTCCAAGTCTGACCTTCAGAGAAGTTCCTCTCCTGAACTTTCATCTGGAAATTAATATCTTTCCATAATTAGCATGCAATGAAATCTAAATTCTTTGGCACACACATGTGTGAGAGATACACACAAAAATGACACATGTTATCTGACCTTGAAGTCTGAAAGCAAATAGCTGGTTAAGAGTTTCACAGGCTAAACCCAATTTTTATGAAGTTATGTATACATGAATATTTTATATGCCATTCTTCCCTATGTGAATTAAATAAAACTTGCTTACCGTTACAAATTCTATGGAGCTTAGAATGACATATTTTTATTTATAAGGTACAAAATAAAATGAATATTTTACCCATTCCATAACTGATGGGAAGAAGAAAAAAGAGAGAAAAGAAAAAGGACGAGTTTTACCCAAATAGCAGAAAACTGCTTTAGCAAACCCTCAGTTACTATCCTGGAACACATTAAAATGAATACTTTAATTTTACCTTTTGCTTTCAAAATAACCCTATAAATTATATTGATTTGGTTATAACCCATATATCACCCTGCCATCCCCCCAAAAGAAAGAGATACTTTATTTCCTTTTTTAGAACTTAGCTTTTCGGGCTACTCAACATAAGGTATACTAAAAATGCCTACAAAAAAGTCGTGGTTTAAAAAAAACTTTCTTTAATAAAAATATGTAAGTTTGGTTTTACCAAAGTTGACAAACCTTTATTAAAGGTTCAAAACTCATGTTTATATATGCATTAATCATCAACTTAATTTTTCATAGTCATATAACCAATATGCAAAATATAAATTTAAATCTCAAACTACTATTCTTACATGAATTAGGGCATTTATAAATTTTACATAAAATATATATCATTTGGGAACAAAGCAACTCATCTAATAATTGTTCTCATAAAGCCAGCTGCCTACAAGAGAAGAGAAGCTCAGAACTATGATGACAGCCCGTTAGGACCTCCTTCTCACATGCAACACAGGAAAACACACTTGGAGACGCGAGCACATGCACGCCCGCATGCGCACACGCGTACAAGCCTCTGAAACCTGAAAATTATCTAGACTCCAGAAGTGAGTTTTTGCAACCTCCTCAAAACATTCCACACTTCCCTTTTCCGAGAAAGAGCTTTTCTAAAATGCGTGCGGTAAGGCTCGACATATATAGTAGGTAGTTTAAGAAAAGGCAAAGATTGCAAGTAAAAACATTGAGATATCTGACTCAAAGTGGAAAATAATTTATTTAACTTTTGCCATATCAGGACAACAAAGCAGCCCTTTTATGTCAGCACTCATTAAAAGGGCATTACAGAACATTAACATAATGTAGTAGCCCATGTTTTCTTTCAGGCACTTTCAAAGGGCATCTCAGACCCACAGTGTCTTCTACTGCGTGTGCAAGAAAAGAGAGCTGCAAAATGATTAGTAAGCAAGATTCGGATATCTCCCTTTTCATTTAAGTATCAATTTTCCATGTTTTAGAGATATTCTGAATTTAACATTCAAAGATATGCAGTATTTAAGTGCTAGGAATCAGCATGTTACTAGCAATCCTGGGTTTAATCAAGCAATTGATTTCAAAAGAACGCAACATAGTTCGACAGTATACGTAAAAGACGGCCTGATTTTTGCCCTCAAATGCGCAAAAAGAATTTTCTATTTACCACCTCAAAACAGTCTTTGGCCTTGCTGAATAATTATAGAGCTGTGATTTTACTGTGAAGCAAAATAAGCCTTCAAGTGTCCCTTACTTGATCTCAGAAGGTCAAATTCTCTGTCCAACAGTTCCTCTTCCGTTAACTTGGAGAAATTATCGTCTCCGAAAGGGTTCCACCCCGACATGTCAGGTGGGTTACTGACGTTCCTCTGACTTGGAAGATGAGCAACTGCCTCTTTATCAGCAACTGACCTGTAGTAATAATTAAGAAAGGAAAAGAAGAGAGAAAACATTAGAATTCAAAATTCTCAAGTGCCCTAGTTCATTCTTCCTAACCAACATGGAAAATCAGATGCTTTTATGATGACGAAGATGGCAGATCTGGGCACAGATGGGACAACCCCCCTGGGATTTGAACTGCTGTGATGTGTACCCTTGGGCAAGCTCCGTAAGTTCTCTGTCTCAGCTTCCTCATCTGTACAACAGGAGGCACTCGATCTCTCTCATAAGGTTAAGGAGATTACTTAATACATAAAAAGCCAAGAGAATGGTGTCTAGAAAAAGAAACTAGCACTTAGTATTATGATGATCCTAGGAAGTAGCCCTAAAGCGATACTCGGGTGCCATGTCAAACAGGATCCGTCTAAAATCACCACCGAATAAGACGGTCCCACATCCCGGCTCTGCTGAGACACCGCGACAACTCTTCGTTTACAGAGGCGTTCTCTACATAGTTACCAAGGAGTGTTTCATGAATCAACTAAAAGTAGATGAGGGTTATTTTCTACATCATAAATAATTCATTGTATCTTAAGTATCCACATAGTCTGGAGGCCCGAACCTCTCATTTTATGAAAGTTATCTACTAAGGCCTCTTGGCTCTTAAGAGAAGGTGAGAGTCTAATGATTTCTTAACTTAAGAACCCCTGGTTAACTCTCTTTCAACCCAGCCTGGAAATACTAGAGTAGGCAAATAACAGTTTGGCAAATACCAATCTGGATCTTTAAACTAGCCTCTGATCTTATGCCCTGCTCTGCACTTAGACATACTTGTCCTAATTCCTGCATCTAAATGTTTGATTTAGGAAAATACTTCAATAAGTCCATGTTTTCTCCCTTCCTCTCTCCCTATCTTTCTCTCTCTCTCTCACACACACACATAGAGGCTGGGAGGTATACTACAGCAAACTGTATATCTCACCCCGCTCTCGACAGGCTCACTGAAGCAGTATGCTACTGATGTTACACTTTCTCAAGCCTAAGTCCTAGCCGAAGCTTGCAGACACCTTTTCCCAACTAATGCTCATATACTGAAATAATATTATATGAGAACTTCTTCAGCATTCCCATAATCAAAGTTCTAATACTACTTCCTCCTACATATCTAAAAATATTAGGAAATATTCATAATGGTCAATAGATCTTTCACTATAAAATCCTGAAGCACTCCCCAATTCAAATCTGAATTTGAGAAAATTGACAGCATAGTTCTTTACCGTAATGTGTCCAATATGCATGATCCATGAAAAACAACTCTAACTAATATATCTAAATAACCAAAATACACCAGGCTGTGGTTGTAATAAGCTTGCACGATCTTATAAATGAACCAAATGACATATTACTATTTTTTGCACCTCTTCAAATTAAACCAAATTAGACAAACTTTATGAATATTATCAAATTAATTGAAAGTAATAATATATATAAGTAGACAAAGTTAAATTAACTTGTCTACAAGGATTCCTTTTTTTAAACTACTAAAGTAGCCTGTTAGGGCTTTGTTTCTATTTAAATTACAAAGACTTTCTTAACATATAAGCCACTAATTTCCTTAGCCTTAAATGCTGCTAGATATTGCGAAGCCTCACCTGCAAATAGCAATTATTAGACCTGACTGATGAAAGAGCAAGGAAGGAAAGGGATCCTCAGGGTCAGGAAGAGAGAACTAGCACGAGCAAAGGGGGGACTTAGCAAAAAGATGGGCTCGCAAGTCAGGAGCCACTTGGTGACTCCACTCCGCATTCACACCCACTTCCACGATCACGGCTTCTGCATTCGCCGCAAAGATACTTGCCTGTTGGCACTATAAGAGGAGTCCACTATGGTTCCAACCTGAGCTGGGAGGGAAGAAGTGTAGGAAACTAAGGCTGGCGGGAACTCCTGAGGGGACGTGAGAAACTCGGGTGAAGCCTGGGGCTGGGGCTGCGGACGCTGAGCTCGCACCTGCTGCTGCAGGAGCGCCTGCTGGTACTGCTGCACCTGAAACGAGAGACGCCGTTGCCAGACAGGGCTCAAGGTCACTGGGGCCCGGTCAGCACCACCCTGCTTACTACGTTCTTCCCCTTGCACGCCGGCAGCAAAGTCAGGGGCCTGAAAACCAGCGTGCACGCGGGGGAGCAGTCTGCGACTCCAACAGGACAGCAGTAGACAGAAGTCGATTTAAGAAGCTGTCTGACTGCGGGTATGACGGTATCATTTGCAAAATATACAAACATCAAATCACGACACTGTATCCCTGAAACTAACAGAATGCTATGTCAATTATACCTCAATTAAAAAAAAAGTTGTGAGGTTAGGCTCACTTGACAGGATTCAAAGATCTACCTTTGAAAAGTCTAAGAAAAAGACAAGAGGGTAGTTTACTAGAACAGCAATTGCTATAAATTTGCTCTGAAGCAAATTCAATTTCTCGTTGAGTTTATTTTTTTATTCAACAGACATGTGCCAAATGAAAGAGACATATGACCAAAAGACCATGGGAAATAGATCATTTCCCTTATATGATGAGGTAAGAGAAAAATATCATCAGTTGGTTACACTGTTCCAAGTTCAGGTGCTACGGGTCAGACCAATGCCAGACTGCTTAAGAACACACACTACTGGCTTTGTTAAGAATGTGTTAATTAACTGACTTGAGTCAAATCTGAATAATTAAATTCTGAATAATACCATTCATACTGGGAGTTCCCACACTGGAATGTATTCTGAGAGAACTATCTAGAAGTTACGAAACACTTACCATTGCAGGATACTGTGATGCAGAAGGTTGCGGCTGATACACGGAATGCAGCAAAACTTGTTGCTGGAGCATCTGCTGCTGCCTCGCTGCGTGCTGATACTACAATGAAAAAAACAAAGAAATTCATCAATATCAGGCATGCCTTTTTTGTGCCATCGGGGTTTTTTTTTTGGCTTGGGGGACATTTTTTAGTACTGAGCTCACCATCATAACAATGATTTCAGTACTAGGAGTCCAAGCACCAATGTACAAAAACCCTAGTCCATAACTGACTATAACTTACATGTGCTCACTGGAATTGCATTCCCAGTGCACTTTAAGGATGCTTGGAAGAAAACTAACCCTGAACACACTTCCCCGCTGGACCCTGAAATGATCTGGGTCCAGGACTCATAGTAAATTCCCAACCTCTTCTATCTCCCCTTCCACGATGCCTTCCGGCAATGCAACGGCTCGGGGTCTGTTCTGCTCCGGGTCTCTGCGTCAAGACCAGGAGAGGGAGCCCCCCACGTAGAGGTGCCATGTGTTTATTGGGCTCAACACATTTCAGGAAATGATAGAGAGGGAATTGTGACAAGTCATTAAATATGAAACAGCTAAATGAAACTAGAAATTTGCAGGTTCTGATAAGGCAAAGTGCAGAACAGAACTTAAGGTCATTTTTTGTCTGTGTCCCTTCCAAGTCTAAATGCCACCCCTCCACACACACACACACACACAGCCCAACCCAGGCCTGGGAGGGCAGGGGCGTACCTAGAACAAAACCCCAAGACAGCTTTATGTCTGAGAGCCTAAATGCCACCTTTCCAACAATGACATTCTTAAGTTGTTTTTAACTCAAAACCTAACCTGAAAAAGATGACATGCATGGTCAACGGCCATGCTTATTCAAAATGCCCAATGCCCAAACATTTCTTGGCTTCATGCAGTCCTGATGCAACCTAGTTCAACAGGAGATTCTTAAAGAATCCCACGAAGGCAAGGAAAATGCGTTTTCTTCACTAGTGTGCAAACGGGGCGAAGGCTGCCTCGGAGCCAGAGTCCCCAGCGCCCCGCGTGTGTACAGAAAGTGGAGCGTGACCTGCTGCCCGTAGGCGTCCTGGAGGAGCTGCGGCGGCGGCTGCGGGGGCCGGGGCTGGAGGTGGAGCTGCTGCAGCCTCCAGTCTCCCTGCTGCAACTGCTGCAGGACGCGGTGCTGCTGCGGGGGCTGCTGCGGCGGCTGCTGCGGCGGCCCCTGACCCAGCGCCAGCTCGGGGCCACGGCCGGGTCTCAGGGCTCCTAAAAGAGGTTTCAAAAAGGCAGGTTAGCACAGTCAAGAGTTCAACAGAACGCTGCATTTCGTCGTGCTTCACTGAGCCCCACTGGGCAAGGCCGGTCCCTCTTGTGTCCCGCGTGCACACGAGCCCACGGCCCGACGCGGTGTCCCCGGAGCTTCAGGCCCCGCGAACGTGCGCGCATCCGCCACAAGCCTGAGCCAGCTCGCCTTCCCCGGCGCAGGTCTCCGAGCCCGCCGGCCTCGGCCCGCCCCGCGCTGCTCCACCCGCCCCACGCTCGCGCGCGCCTGCCTTTGCCGGTGCGATTCCCTCCGTCTACACGGCCCCGTCTGCCGGTGCGATTCCCTCCGTCTACACGGCCCCGTCTGCCGGTGCGATTCCCTCCGTCTACACGGCCCCGTCTGCCGGTGCGATTCCCTCCGTCCCCGCGGCCCCGTCTGCCGGTGCGATTCCCTCCGTCCACACGGCCCCGTCTGCCGGTGCGATTCCCTCCGTCCCCGCGGCCCCGTCTGCCGGTGCGATTCCCTCCGTCCACGCGGCCCCGTCTGCCGGTGCGATTCCCTCCGTCCCCGCGGCCCCGTCTGCCGGTGCGATTCCCTCCGTCTACACGGCCCGGTCTGCCGGTGCGATTCCCTCCGTCCCCGCGGCCCGGTCTGCCGGTGCGATTCCCTCCGTCCCCGCGGCCCCGTCTGCCGGTGCGATTCCCTCCGTCCACGCGGCCCCGTCTGCCGGTGCGATTCCCTCCGTCCACACGGCCCGGTCTGCCGGTGCGATTCCCTCCGTCTACCCGGCCCCGTCTGCCGGTGCGATTCCCTCCGTCCACACGGCCCCGTCTGCCGGTGCGATTCCCTCCGTCTACACGGCCCGGTCTGCCGGTGCGATTCCCTCCGTCCCCGCGGCCCCGTCTGCCGGTGCGATTCCCTCCGTCTACACGGCCCGGTCTGCCGGTGCGATTCCCTCCGTCCCCGCGGCCCCGTCTGCCGGTGCGATTCCCTCCGTCCCCGCGGCCCCGTCTGCCGGTGCGATTCCCTCCGTCTACACGGCCCCGTCTGCCGGTGCGATTCCCTCCGTCTACACGGCCCCGTCTGCCGGTGCGATTCCCTCCGTCTACACGGCCCCGTCTGCCGGTGCGATTCCCTCCGTCCCCGCGGCCCCGTCTGCCGGTGCGATTCCCTCCGTCTACACGGCCCCGTCTGCCGGTGCGATTCCCTCCGTCTAGACGGCCCCGTCTGCCGGTGCGATTCCCTCCGTCTACACGGCCCCGTCTGCCGGTGCGATTCCCTCCGTCCCCGCGGCCCCGTCTGCCGGTGCGATTCCCTCCGTCTACACGGCCCCGTCTGCCGGTGCGATTCCCTCCGTCTAGACGGCCCCGTCTGCCGGTGCGATTCCCTCCGTCTACACGGCCCCGTCTGCCGGTGCGATTCCCTCCGTCCCCCGGCCCCGCGCCCCGGCCGCGGCTCGTCCTTCGAGCTTCGCTCCCGCCCTCCGCGCGTTCGTCTCGGGCCTCGTCTCGGGCCGCCCCTGGGTCCCCCCGGCTTCCTTCCGCCGCGCGCGGCGCCTTCTCGGCGGTTCCCGACTCGGGCCTGGACGGGCGGACAGGGACCCGCCGACCGAGGGCGGCCCGAGGAGCCGAGGTACCGTGGCGCGGCCCCGCGGTCAGGCCGCCGCCTCGGCGCGTCTATCTCAGATCAATGAGCTTCCCGAGTCCGCCCAAGGCGGGTCCTACGGACAAACTCGGAAATGGACGCCGGACGCCGCAGCGGACGCGCAGCGCGAAAAGCCCGAGGCCGCGCGCAGGAGGCCGCGCAGCCGCGGAGCCGCGGAGCCCTGAGGAGACGGTTCTGCCCCGACAGCGCCGCGCCGCCGGACCGTCCACCCCAGACCCCAGGAAGCCTGCGCGGCTCGCTAACCCTCGGGAAACGCGCGGAGCAGACTGAGTCCGGAAGCGCCCGCGGAAACGCTCGAACAAACTCACAACCGCGACTCCGCCACAGACGCGGCGCCACACGCCAGGCGCGTCTCTTCTCTCGCGAGACGCGAAGGCGGGAGCCCCGCTGGGCGCGCCTCCGAGGACCCCGAGGCCTGCGGGCGGCCGCGGCAGGCCGCATCCGGCGGGGACTCGGGCCGCGGCGCTCCTCACGGACGGGGACCTGCCTCGTCACCTCAGGCCAAGGGGCGTCCCTGTCGTCACCCAAGGCCCCGGCGCCGAGAAGCCCCGAGCAGCGCCGCGGGACGCGACACGGCGCGACACGGCGCCCCGAGTGTGCCCGCCGAGCAAAGCCGTCACTCGGGGCCGCGGGCCCACACGAAGGCTCAGAGAAGCGGGCGGATTCGCCGGGGCCGTGACACACAGACCGTAAGAAACGACACGACCCGCGCGGCGGCGAACTCCTACTCAGAAGACGGAACACAAGAGGGCGTAGAAATACACAGATACAGCAACGCCACAGGAACCTGCAGAAGATACTTCACAGAAGAAAACATGTACAGCGAACATGAAACCGTGGTATTAACCAATTAATCAGTAATTAAAATAAAAACACAGATATTTCACCTGTCAAAAGGGAAATATTTTAAAAAACCAGTACTATCAGGTATCGGCAAAAATAAGAATCCAAGGACGCTCGGCTGTTGAGAGCGTGAGCACCCACGTCCTTCCGGACGGCAACGCGGCAGCAGCGGACAGGTTTTCAACGCGTTTCCGCTTTAAAGTCATCCTCGGAAAAATCAAGTCTGCTTTACGGATGCTCCACACACTGGAAATGCCCTGGACGGCTACACCGACTGGTACGTTTACACTGCGGACCACCACCCGCCTCTTAAAGACTACAGCTGTGTGCGCACTAACGGGCACAGCTCTCCTAAGCACAAGAGTTAAAAAATGCGCCTGCGGAGAAGTAGGTACAGTAGGAGTCCCTTACCTTAGACACACCCTAGGTGTTTCGCACCCACACAGCTGCGCGCAAGAACATAACAAGACACCCAGGAAATGCAAACTAACCTGCTGCTAGTGTCCCTCCACGGAAGAAAATGACGGGGACTTTAATATTTTTCCCTGAACACTACCGTACCGTCTGAATATTCTAAAAGAACGTATCCATGGTCATTGCTCATATAATATTTAATGGGGGAGACAGGCTACAAGATACATACATGGCAGGAGGGAAGGAATTTTGCTTTTTCAACTCAAGCTCGAAGCATGATAAAAAGAAACGCAGTCCCTGCCGCGGGAGCAGGCCTGACCCTCACAGCTCCTACGCAGCAATTTCACAGACGCTCACGTCAGAGGAGGCTTCCTGTCCCCGTGGCGGACCCGGGCGGCGCGACCACTCCGTCACCGCCTCGGAACACCGCCAGGTGCAGGAACACTGCCCAAGCCAAAAAAAGACCAGACCTCTCCCAGGTGGGGCCTTGCTCTATGGCTGACTGCTGCTTGCTTGGACACCAACAAATGTGAGGCTTTGGCTTCCCTCCTTCTAGAGAAGTAAGATTTATCAAAATACCTATGATATCATATTCACCTCCTGACAGCATTCAATCCAGAGCAAAGTCCCACTTCCTTCAAGCTTCCCCCAAAATACCTACAACAAGCCCAAATCCTTCAGTAAGTCTTTCAAACAGCATCTAACTGAGACACTCCCAGACTCCCAGGATGTGTGAGTAATAAACCCAATCTGTTCCAATACAAGTGTTCCTAGTGCTCTTTGGCTGGAGGGCACTGATACATGATAAGACTAATAGGACCGCCAACCCAAAGTGGCAGGAAAGAAAGAAAGAACGAACAAGCGAACGAACACTGAATGCTTACTACAAAACAGAACCTTCCCAGATACCCCACACCTTGTCATGTATTTCTTGTAACAGGAAAAACAGCTTTTACTCTCATTTTACAAAAGAGAACAATGAGGTTAAGAAACAGACACAAAAGGTTTCCACTTCCCCTAGTTTCCCTTTTCCATGAAACAGTCCTCCATCTGGTAAGCCTGGTCACAACAGAAGGACGAGCAACACATCAGGTAACATAAACATTCCCTTTCCTGAGTATAGAGTTAACAGTAATAGTAGCTAGTAGTGAACATTTCTTAAGGACATACTACGTGGCAAGTGATTATATTAAGCAGTTATGTAATCCTCACAACAATGCTATAAGACAGGTACCAGAACTTCTATAACATACATTACTAAGAAATGGGAAAAATAGAACTCACATTCAGGTTCATGAGGCTCCAAGTATGGGCTCTTAACCATTAGAGTATACTAGCTGAAAACACCTTTATTTAAAACATTTTAACATTAAAGCAAAATAGCCATATCATGAAATAAAGTGCAAAACAGTGTTTTCTTGAGATGAGCCTACAGGTTATAACCCCAGACCCTTGACAGGACAAGTTCACTATCTAATATTAGAGATTTTCTTAGGGAATTTTTTTTTTAAGTCCTATACTATATCATAATGCTTTGAAGATATTTAAGATCAGAAAAATAAATCTTCTCAAATCAGATGAGAAGACAGTTTCTGTGTCATGCTCTCCACAGGACCCAAGACACACTCCTCCGCCAGGGTTCTAGACACAGGGGAAAGACAGAGAACTTTTTAAGACATGAGTTTCAACCCCCTCCAACACAATACAGAACTGTCTATACCCCTGAACCTTATTACCAACCTCAAACCCTACCAGCTGAAGACTCTATGGATAAGCAAAATGCAAGCTTTGTTTGTACCAAACTATTATATTACCAGTAACCGCTTTTGCCTACAACTTTAGGAAAACAATGGGTTGAGTTTATCAGACATCAGTAGAAAGTTTCTTAAGCATTAAGTGACCTGCTTCACGAGAGTAAGCTGCCAGTAATTTACACTCCTAGGAAATCAAGCCATAAGGTTTAGGTTAACTATAAAGGTGACAGGCTGGCAGGGCTGTTATTACCTTTTGGTCTGTGGTTCCCGAATTCACCAGGAGCGGGGACTTTCACAGGGGCTGCTGAACTCTGAATGGTCAGCACACTGGGAGTGGCAGGAGTGGAGATGGCCTTTGGTCTCTGTCTTGGTGCAATTGAGGTTTCTGTTGGTCCAATGGTATCTGTTATTCTACAACAGAAGAATCTATTTCATTCCAAATCCTGGGATTATTTCTAATTCAGTATTTGTCTAGAAAGGCTCTATTTCAGCAGATGCATTTTAATTATTACTGACGATCATATTAGTCCTCTTGGCTTCTTCGTCTCTATTCTCAAGTGTTAAATGTTTAATAAAGGTAGGAAAGTAAATAAAATAAACCTAACCATTTTCCTTAAACCAGTATACTCTGCTACAATTCATAGTCCGTCACTGAAGCGGATAGAAAAAGAATACAGGCTTGCTCTTAAAGAGACAAAATAAAGGAAACAAACAGAAACCTTCTCATAAGGTTCTAGACAGAATCAGGAGCCAATTCTCTAAACCAGTCCGAAAAATAAAAAACAAGAAACAAAAAATAACAGTCTCCCTTAGCTTAGACTCGAGGTCAAGAAAGAAAAGACTGCCTTCCAGAGCTCGCAAAAGAGCCAAAACTTGCAAAGAGTGGAGCCACCTGTTCACATTCAATTTCTTGAATCTTCAACATGCTTTCCTGAGAACAATGAATGGAAATTACGCAACATTTTCCCCACCAGAACTTAGCTGAGGCCACAGACAGGGATGGTCAAAATGGTAAGCATAGTTTTGAAAGCAAGAACACTAAAGGACACATTTTCTTTTCTTTAAAAAAAAAAAAAAAAAAAGCCAGGGGAAATCTTTAACTCACATATTCATCAACTTATTTTTTCTATAAATCCAGTACAAAAATTCAATTACTTTCTAATAGTATCATATGTTCACTTTTCAACAGGGCTGCCATAAAATCTCTTCACCAAGTTCCCTCAGCACCTTTCCCAAAGACTTGGAAATGAAAGTCTGCACGCATGATTTACCAAGTTCTATCTGCTGCATTTGGAGAATGTCCGATATACAGTAACCGTACAGATCCAGGGCTCTCCCTTACATCTGTGCATACCACAAGAGGGAGCCTCTTAACTAGCTTCGTAAGAGAGAAAAGAACTGAAACTGAATCGAAGATTTTAGATAGTAACAAATACACTGTATGTGTGCGGTTTTCTAAAAATGACATTTATGTTTAGGATGGGATGGGTTATAGTACAAGTCATGAAGACTGAATTAAAGGCAATAAAATTATCATGTATACATATAACCAATTGTATCTCATCGTAATGATAATCAAGTACTTACTGAGTTCAAATTACAGATATGACACTAAAACCAACGCTGTACTCCCTAAGTTCCAGTTGGGGACTGTATATCCCGTACAGTCTCTACATCTGTCTATCCGTTCTTTATTAAGTGGAAAGGAGGGGCCAAGCCTCGCCCTGCCTTGTTCCTGTTATAAATTGCTCTGTAGAGATTCACAACACACGAGGGCAGCAAACCTCTAAAAAGCATGTTCAAAGTTCTACAGACTTTAGTGTAGCGTTTCCTAATGTACTTTACCAATGTACCAAGACCTATTATACAATTACTGATATCCAGCAACCAGAGCACAATACCATCTTCAGACAATTTACAGTATACCCAGGAAGATATGATATGCGTTCATGAAAATACAATAAAATAAATACAAGACAGTAAAAATAACCAGTGTCAAGCTAGTACGGTCAACAGTTTCATAGAGGAGTAATTCTACCCTTAATCTAATTTGGCTATGAAGGCTTCAGGTAGGCACTGGAGGGTAAAAATAAACACACGTTCATTAGACAGTAAAAAAGAAATTAAGCGTTCTGTGTGTAGAAATGGGAAGAAAATGCCTGGGCAAATTAGGCAACATGAAGACACAAACTCGCCTCGAACAAAAGACTGAGTAATCACTGGTATCACGGCCACCGTGAGGACTCATCCGCCCTATTGCAGTAGACAAAGCTGTTGGCTTCCTTGCTTGTCTTTCCTATTCCCTGTCTCCTCAACAATCTCTTAAACACAGACTCTCTCCTCTTAAAATACTTCCGTGTTTCCATCTGCCAGGACCGTAATTCTCAAGCTTCCCATTCTCAGACACGAGTCACGAGTCTCCCATGTTTAACAGTCCCAAGAGCAGATGCGGGTTTCAGGGAGGTAGAAAAGAGCTTTAAGAAAGAAGGAAACCGGCGTGCTGTGTCCCTCAGTAAAGGCGGGGTACACGGAGACACTCACAGCAGCTCTAAAACTTGGAAATGATGATACAAGCTATTTAAAGATTGCTCCAATCCCCTGTCCCCCATCAAGAAGACTTTTACATGAAAAAAGGACTAACTAAATTTTTAAATTAGGTTTTATACATATTTAAATTTTTTCAAGTACTTTACTGATTCTGTCAATAAAGAGAAAATTTATATTATTGACCATAAGTACCAGTGAACCTAATTTTTTAATGTAATGTACAGATTTAACCTAACATGGATAGCACTGTGAATTTTAGTTGCACTCTTTCATTTGCCTATAACTGTATAGCTAGGACTTCGGTCATGGTTAAAGAGATATTCAAAGCATCATTTTTGTTCACTTGACTCATGCTTCTTAAAAAATCTGTATCTACTTTCTTACAGATTTCATCATTAACACAACAATTACTTAAAAAACCATAATAGAGACACCTGAGTGGCTCAGTCAGATAAGGGACCGACTCCTGGTTCCAGCTCAGGCCATGATGAGGTCGTGGGTCTTGGGCTGACCCAAGCTCCCAGCTCACCAGGACGTCTGCTTCAAAGATTCTCTCCCTCTGCCCACGCCTCCGCTCACACTCTTTCTCTTTCTCTCTCTCAAATAAATTGTTAAAAAATAAGTAAAATTTTAAAGACCACAGTAAAGTTGAACTGACATGTCCTATGGGAATTCATCGACTCGACTCTAACAGCAGCTGCCAACTACAGCTGTGCCATAGAGGAGACAGTCGGTCAGAAGATTCCCGCGAGGTAGATGCAACTTTATTCCTTCCGTCTCTTACTCGAGAGAGTATTTTAAAATTCAAGTGAGCGAAGATAATATTTTTAGACTGAGGGCATATTTTTTAAACAAAGTCATTCATAAATGATATTTTAACAATTTACAAACAACAAATTATTTTTTATTATTATAACAACACATCTCACACGAAGTCCCAAATGGTAGAGCAGACTGCAAAGCTGAAAATCCACCGGCTTCAAGCCCAAAGTGCCGATTTTTCAGCATGACACAGAGACCCAGTTGCTGGGGCCGGCATCTAGCCACCGCTTCCCACCACTGCCCTCTCTGTGCCCTTACGCTTCGGCCCCGCACGCTGACAACGGGCCTTCTTCCCGCCTGAGTTGCCTGTCTGCTGTCGTCTCCTTCCCCAGCAGGTCCACGCAGCAGAAGCCACGGCCCCAGGGAGAGGCGGCTCTCTCTGCTCCCAGCTCGCCCTTTCCCCCTCTCAGAGCTGCACAGGAGCTGCGCGTGCATCCACCTGTGTAACGCAGTGTCTGTACATGTAACTGTCTCTTGTCTGTCTTCATTAGAATGGGAGCTCCTTGAGAATAAACACTGCTCCTTTTTCTTTGTGTTTCCAGGATCTATATCTTACATATAACAGGTGCATAATAAACATATTTTATGTATTTCATGTCAAATAAAATCTTTACCTAAGTAAAATACAAAAAAAGCTCTGAATGGGACACCTGGGTGGCACAGTCAGTTAAGTGTCCAACTCCTGACTTCAGCTCAGGTCCCGATCTCAGGGGTCCTGAGACCGAGTCCTGAGATGTGCCCTGTGCTCAGCGGGGAGTCGGAGATTCTCCAACGCTCTCTCCCTCTGCCACCCTCCAACCCCCACAACTCGAGTGCTCATGCTCTCTCTCAAATAAAGAAACCTTTACGAAAAGGGGGGAAAAAAGCCATGACCAAGATATCTCCCCACATGCAATATTATCTGACAATCTAAATTATAATCCTGTTTATTAACCTTTATAGACAAAAATAGTATAAAAAATCATTAATTCAATCACTGATCAGACACACATCTTAACCTACATAATACATATCAAACTTATCGGTACAATAAAAAACTATGAATGATAATTTAAAACATTATACTTCTTTATCAGCCTTAAAAGAATTAGTTATAACCATTCATTGTAAGTTATACATAGCAATACATATTCCAAATATGTATTAGAATACATAAAAGAACATATGAATTTAGAATACTCTAGTTTGCTGTAAGTCATTTCTTTCCTTAAATTAAAAAAAAAAAAAATACTAGCTATAAACACAATACAAAAATTTCATGAGAGTTACCATGCGATAGAATAATGACACCCCTCAAAATGACCCAACAGAACATCACTTGTTGCATAATCACTTCCTAACTGCTGAGGGTGAGCATTTCGAGTAAGATCAATGTCAAATCCCATACCTAATGCAAAAAAGCTATTTTTATAGTTGCTATCTAAGCTATTCATCACATGCAGTAAAGAACATACATTTTTTGTGTGTGAAAATGACATTTAATCAACAATACTAGCTAGAATTAAAAAAGGAACTATACACTTCGTAAAAAAGGTCTTTTCCGATCTCAGCACAGCTTTGCCTACCTGGCTTTTATTTGGCTTTTCCTAGAAGCTGCTTCACTAGCAGTCATCGGTTCAGGAAGAGCGGAAGGAACAGAAGAATTCTTGGAAGAAAAAAATAAAACTTTTCATTTTCGTTTTCATTTTAACTGCAGAAAGTTTCATTTAAACAGTATGGATATACCCTTGAAAAGTACTATCAAGGAAATACTACTTGCACCTCAGATGCCTACGACATGCTCACACGTATTTGCCAGATCTAATCTGCAAATATCACTGCACGCTCCCCAAATGTCACTTTCACATTCATGTTCCACAGACACCGTTGGAAAAGAAACAGAACATCATCATCAGATCCACTTTACAAACCGGTAAATATCAGATTAAAAGAAGGATTACAGTAAACTTGTAAATCAGTGACTATTTTGCAAAGGACTTTGGAAAAAGAAGCGAACCCCAAGAGCGGAGGGAAGTGTGGTTTCTACTGCAGATACACTCCTCACACCGCTCGTAAAGGTCACCAAACACATGCTCTCTAATGTCTGTCTTAGAGCAGGCACCCAAATACATATTTGCTGAATGAAAAGCTAGAAATCCACAAATGTCAAATCAACCTACTTTCATGACTAGGTTAGAACTGCCTCACTTTCAGCTTCGACAGAGAATATATTACATTGAAGCTTCAAAAAACAAAAAGAAATAGTACCAACTTCCTTATTTTTTTAGTGGGATGGACGAAGTTTTATACATCAAAAAGACCTATCTGAACAAAAGCTAGAATAATCTTTAAAAGTTGAGACTGGGGGCGCCTGGGTGGCTCAGTGGGTTAAGCCTCTGTCTTCGGTTTAGGACATGATCTCATGGTCCTGGGATTGAGCCCCGCATCAGACTCGCTGCTCAGCAGGGAGCCTGCTTCCACCTCTCTCTGCCTGCCTCTCTGCCTACTTGTGATCTCTGTCTGTCAAATAAATAAATAAAATCTTTAAAAGAAAAAAAAAAAAGCTGAGACTGGCTTAAAGTCAGTGATGAACACAGACCATTATTAAAATCAGCAAAGACTTGCCATACAGAGTTAATGTGCTGGGATCAGGTGCACTGTGCAGACGAACTCAAAGCCTCGGAATAATGCTAGCTACCATCAACTCAACACCTTCCAGGATGAAGCACAGGGTTCACATTTATTATTTGTGATCCTCATAAGTATTATTTTCACAGAAAAAGAAAGAGATAGTAAGTAACTCCCCAAAACATACAAAACCAGTCACTGACAGAACTGAACCCAGGTCTCTCCATGTACAATAGCTACGCTCTTTATACCAAAGGCAACCAGACTTTTTACCCAGCGCTTCGCGCCTCAGGAATTTTCCATGAGGCACCTCCCAATGGAACAGAGAGGCCCAAACAACTGAATAAAAGCAGTTTGTGCTGTGTCATACAGAGGTCACTGTGTGTCCCTCAAAAAGGAAAAAGATCCTGCAGGATCCCAGGTCTGCTGTAGCTCCCAGGGCACCTCGGTGCAATTTGGCAACTGTGACTTTTTATAAAAATACTAACCACAAACACACTGTCAGACCGCTTGTCATAGAACAAGTAATTCTGAAAATGTATGTACCTATACATACAAAATGGGATTTTATGGGGTGCTTGGGTGGCTCAGTGGGTTAAGCCTCTGCCTTCGGGTCAGGTCATGGTCTCAGGATCCTGGGATCCAACCCCACATTGAGCTCTCTCTGCTCTGCAGGGAGCCTGCTTCCCCCTCTCTCTCTGCCTGCCCCTCTGCCTACTTGTGATCTCTCTGTCAAATAGATAAAATCTTTAAAGAAAAAAAAAAAGAAAGGAGATTTTAAATTCATATCCTACTTGAAAAACTACTCACATTTGGAAGGGGAGGTGAATCATGAGAAACTATGGACTCTGAAAAACAATCTGAGGGTTTTGAAGGGGCGGGGGGGTGGGAGGTTGGGGTACAAGGTGGTGGGTATTATAGAGGGCACGGATGGCATGGAGCACTGGGTGTGGTGCAAAAATAATGAATACCGTTATGCTAAAAATAAATAAAAATAAATAAATAGGGACGCCTGGGTGGCTCAGTTGCTTAAGCAGCTGCCTTCGGCTCAGGTCATGATCCCGGCGTCCTGGGATCGAGTCCCACATCGGGCTCCTTGCCCTCTGCAGGGAGCCTGCTTCTCCCTCTGACTCTGCCTTCCACTCTGTCTGCCTATGCTCGCTCTCGCTCACTCTCTCTCTAACAAATAAATAAATAAAATCTTTTTTAAAAAAAAATAAATTAAATAAATAAATAAATAAATAAATGTATATAAGGGAAAAAAAAGGAAAACTACTCACATTGATGTTGGAAACTGGACAATCCTTTTTGGCAAATTTAAATGCAAAATAGGACACTTGAAATATGTCAGGTCTGCGCTCTGGATCTGGTTCCAGCATGAACCCTGAAAGAACAGATTAAACTGGTAAGTTTCACGGAATACACAGAAGCTATGTAGGGGCACATTAAAACAATGAAATGAATATACACTTTTTTCCATTCTAAGATCAAGTGATTCTAGTAGACTTCACTCATGTTCTAGAAAATATAGAAATTGTTATTTTCTACATGAACCTGAAGCATTAACTGAAGCAAAAATGGTCACGGAAGAGCTCTGCACCAGAAGTATAAATACACAAATAGAAATATATTTGTATAAATAAACAAATAGAAACGTTCTTCTCAGAAAGTGACACAAAACAGTGAGTTTAGTGAACACCAGGGAATTATTCAAGAATGTTCCAAAGCCACAGTAGAAGTCTTTATTTTATTATCTAAAATACCTCCATTAATTTTCAAATGATCCTGAATCATTGAGAAAAGATTGAGTTGTTTGTGCATTATGTTTAACAAAGTAGTTCAGGGTTGACACAAGAGTTTTCCAAAAACATTCTTTCTTCCCATACTGATGTTAACGATATTCACCCAAGCTCTTCTTTCTACATATTATTCACATCATGTTCAAAAGTATGAGTAGAGCTTTATGGTTCTATTATAAACAGATTTCACACCAGTCTTACAACATTGCTTGAAATACCTGACTTTTTTTCCTAACGAAAATGATCTTTTTTTCTAACCGAATGACTACTTTTCTATTACATCACTTATTCACAAGTTCACAAGAACGCTGACATCTACACTCAATTCTATAACTAGAAAGTTCATATTTTGTTACAACATCTCCATGTTCTAACTCTGATTCACTGATTAACTCTAAGTTCTTACTATGTTCAAACCATTTTTTACAACTTACTTATTTTACAAAGAGAGAGTGAGAGGGGGTTGGGGCGAGACACAGGGAGACAGAAAGAGAATCCTGAAGCAGACTCCCTGCTGAGTATGGAGCCCAACATGGGGCTCAAACCCAGAACCCTCAGATCATGACCTGGGCCAAAACCAAGAGTTAGACATTTTTTTTTTTTTTTAAGATTTTATTTATTTATTTGACAGACAGAGATTACAAGTAAGCAGAGAGGCAGGCAGAGAGAGAGGAGGAAGCAGGCTCCCTGCTGAGCAGAGAGTCCGATGTGGGGCTCGATCCCAGGACCCTGGGATCATGACCTGAGCCGAAGGCAGAGGCTTTAACCCACTGAGCCACCCAGGCGCCCCTAGAGTTAGACATTTAACCAATCAAGCCACCCAGGTACCCCTCAAATCATTTTTAAACCTATTTGGAATAAAAATGCACAGCATCAATTACATAATCTTCTGAAACTTGCTAAGAAAATTATATATAGAAAGATCTAAGTATATAAATGGGTAAATTAAAATTAGAAAAAAAAAATTAAATCTTCCTTTCAAATTTAAGTAATATTTGAACAAACAACATATTCTACATCTCCAACAACAGGATAAACTTCAGTTAAAAACACAGTGTGCCTCAAATGACACTAAGTACAAACTTAGAAATTGATTCAGGAGATTCTAAAAAGTCAGTTTTTAAAAATATTCTACATGAGGGAGCCTGGGTGGTCAGTTGGTTAAGCACCAGACTCGATTTCAGCTCAGGTCATGATCTCGGGGACCTGGGACCCAGCCCCACATGAGGCTCTGCGCTCAGCAAGGAACCAGCTTGGGGTCTCTCTCCCTCCACCCCTCTACCCATGCATGTGTGCACACTCTCTTTCCCTCTCTCTCTCTCTCTCTCTCTCTAAAAGTAAGTAAATAAATCTTAAAAAAAAAATACTCTGTATGTAACTTAACTTTATAGACTTACAATTGGTCACTTATAAAACTGATTATTATTTTGTCACCATTGTTAGATGTAAATAACCAAAAACATTTATTTATTTAGTTTGTATTCAACCATATTCCAGAGAAGATTCAGGAATGTACAGGTTTATTTTATCCTCCAAAATCATATTTGATCTTGATACCAACAAATATTAAATGTTTTAAAAATATAACAGCACATGATATAGAAATAAATTTAAACAGACTTTTTTTTTTTTTAAAGATTTTATTTATTTATCAGAGAGAGAGAGGGGGAGAGAGCAAGCACAGGCAGACAGAATGGCAGGCAGAGGCAGAGGGAGAAGCAGGCTCCCTGCTGAGCAAGGAGCCCGATGCGGGACTCGATCCCAGGACGCTGGGATCATGACCTGAGCTGAAGGCAGCTGCTTAACCAACTGAGCCACCCAGGCGTCCCAAACAGACTTTTAACAATAAATGTTTATTCATATACTTTTTTAAAAACAAATCACAAGAAACTTATCAAATTCACAAACTTAATCTATTTTTCTATACTAACAATTAAGTTTATGTGGCTTTTAAAATCCAATTTCAACTGTAGCTAATTATAAATATTTATTCCTATAAGAGACCTGAAAAAGCATACAAAACTATGAGGCTTTTGGGTTTGTTCTTTTTTCCAAAGACTTTATTTATTTGAGAGAGAGAGAAACAGAGCAGAGAGAGAGAGAGAGAGAGTACGAGCAGGGAGAGGGGCAGAGGGAGAGAGAGTAGCAGGCAGCCCGATGTGGGGCTTGACCCAAGGACCCTGGGATCATGACCTTAGCCAAAGGCAGACATTGAACCCAATGAGCCACCCAGGTGCCCCAAAACTGTAAGATTTTAAGTATATGAGAAAATTAATACTAATAGAAAAGTAATGGCTAAGAGCCCGTGCCCACCCCCACAAAAAAAAAAAAAAACAGGATAATGTCAGTAAAGAAGCTGCATATGATTTGGCCCTATAAATGTAAGCCAAAAATTTAGTTACTTTCTTCTAGTTGGCAACATAAATACAGCAACATGATCCATTACAAGAATCACAGTATCCTCAGCACAAAAATAAACCAGGTGTTAAGAAAAAGCACTATTCCTAATATTGATGGTAAAGAGTAAATTCTCCCAAGTGTTTCTAAAGAAAAGTTCATACAGCATGAATAATGTCCTTAAAAAACTGCAATGGGTCGTTCTTTCTGTGATGACCGGTAACATAACACCTAAATGCAGTTCAGCAGAAGAAATTCTGTAAGAGCAGAGAACAGCTCAACACAACAATATGCTTTTCTGGCCTGACTTAATCTTAGGAAAAGCTTTTTAAGTATCTAGAGTGGAAAAGAATGATCCTTCCAGCAATCCTATATATTTTTTTCTTTCATAGTAATGAAAAGCATTAAGGGCCAATAAACTTGAGATTTTATGTTCTCTAAGCAGTATCTTTACAGGTAATCCTATGTCCCAAATTCAGCACAGCACAACATCCCCCAGTGATTAGGTAAGCAAGCTGTGGAGAGAAGCCGGATCATCTCAGAACCAAACAGAAGGACCTCTCACTCCCAGGTTTACATCTGCTACAGCCAGTCCAGTTTGCCCAACTGTACGGATCCCATTTACGGAACGCGAAACCAATTTAAAAGGTCACGACTGTCATTTATTTTACAGACTATAAAATATAGAGTGCATTATTACGGTAAGCATAAGCAATAGTTCAAGAAACTTGCCTCATGTGCATGTGTGTACGTGCACCAGGTCATAATTAACATGTATTTTTCACTATGGACCACAGTCAAACAGTGTGAAAACTACTGTACTAGTTACCTCTCTCTGCTACTATAACTCATTCCTCTCCAGGAAGAAAAGAGTGATTTGTCTAACTGTTAGCTAGCAAAAATAAATAAGCATCCACACAGATCAATTTCTGAGACTTTCTTTCAGGATGAGTCTCCAGACAGAAACATTCTCTCTGAAAACATGTTTGGTAAACGGTCTGCTTCTCTAAAGGGAATCTGTGGCTTTCCAGCACTGCCTATGGCTAAGTACATTTGGGGACTAAACACAGATCAATAGGCCCATTTGCCTTCAGATCTAAATTTCATTCTGCAACCTGCTTTTTAGTATTAATGTCGACAGTTTTATCTGACTGAGCTCCTGTGTCCCTCTGATTTGGTTCTAATTCAAAAGTATGAGGAGGCTGAAATCCATAGGAAGAACATGGCTACATTTTTATCTCTGAATATTTTTATATTGGATATTACCAGCCATTAAAAAAGAAAAAAGGAGAAGCACTCAATAAGGCACCATGAAGCATTTAATTTAAATAATATAACTTCCCAAACTGTCCGCGAGGACTGTATGCCGCAAAATGTACTCCTCGATAACTAAACAATATAATCTGGAGTACAGAGGTAACAGCTCTAATCCAGCTAAACACCGAGACACATCTGCCAAGAATGACAACCTCAGTTTTTAAGTAGTTTGCCCATTTTCTCTCATAATAATTAAACCTCAAGTCTAGTGTTCTATTAACTCTGACTTCAAAGACAATAAAACCATATTACCCATAAAAATATGCTCCTGAAAGAACGGGTTAAGAAATACATGTGTCTAGTTCATCCAAAAGTGTTTAAATTCATTTAAAAAAAAAAGGGCAGAGAAGTTAGAATACACCCTTGTTTACCCAATTTAAAGTGATCATGTCAATCATGAGACAGTCCCACTGACCTTGATTCTACTGAAAATGTAAGATCAACTTTTAAAACATCGGCCGCATAGAAATGAAAGGCTATTTCTCTGCTCCTAATTGTGTGAATCTTCCTGTTGATACAAACACCACTTACATAACCCAAGAACACAAAATATCTCGGCACTTAAGGTAGTGTATAATTAAACCACCATGCTATTTCCAACTAAGGTATCAGACATAGCTTATTAGAAAACACTTGTGGGGCACCTGGGTGGCTCAGTCTGCCTTCGGCTCAGGTCGTGATCTCAGAGTCCTGGGATTGAGGCCAGCACTGGGCTCCCTGCTCAGCGGGGAATCGCTTCTCCCTCTGCCTCCCACCCATCCAGCGCTGCTCCCGCTCCTGGGCGTGCACTGTCTCAAACAAAATCTTTTAAAAAAATAAAAATTGAAACACTTGCCCAAGGCAGCTGACCTGGGCGTGCACTGTCTCAAACAAAATCTTTAAAAAAAAAAATAAAAATTGAAACACTTGCCCAAGGCAGCTGAAATGGTTACATTTATAACTAAGTGTAGAGGCAAGTAAAACATCCATGCCTATGCCAACAGAAAGAGCTGTTAAAAGGGCTGCTGCCCCTGCGGCAGCGACCAAGTTAACACTACAGCTTCACTAAGGACTTAAGCCAAAAGTTACATAAAGGGGTTCCCATTCAAGTTATACAAAATGAAAGATCCATCCCTGGGCCTAAGTAAAAGCCAAACCAGCCTCTCTGATAGCTCAACAAATCTAACAGGAAAATACTTTGAACAGAGGTCTTAAAGAGTTTTTCTGCCTAAAATGCTGTTAAATTGTTTTCCTTTCATGAAGAACTTTTTCCTTCCCAAAGACTTCCACTTATTACTATCCTTACAGTAATACAGCTAAAAAGAGAACACCTACTCTGATTTTACAACTATCAATGCTATCATTAACATTAACATTAAACATTAACATTAACAATTTTAATCTGTTAGCCTGTGGAAATTATTACAGATCCCACTCGACTTATGATGGGGTTACATCCCAATAAACCCATTATAAATTAAAAATACTGTAGGTCAAAAATACCTTTAATGCGCCTAACCTACTGAATGTAGGCTAGCCTACCTTGGATGCGCTCAGAACGCCTACCGTTAGCCTACAGTTGCACAAAATCATCTAACACGAAGTCCATTTTAAAGTGTGAGTACCGCATGTAACTTACTGAATACTGTACTTGAAATGGAAAAAGTGACCGCATGGGCACAGAATGCTTGAAAGCATCATCGTGCACCCATGAGCCAGGCGGTGACTGGGAGCTCCAGCGCAGCGCGGCCCCCCGGCATCATGAGAGAGTTAGCACGCTGCACACCGCTAGCTGAGAAAAGATGAAAATTCAAGACTCAAAGTATGGTTTCAACTGCATGTGTATAGCTTTCACATCATCGTACAGTTGAAAAACCATAAGCAGAACCATCTGTATTAGAAACCTGCATGTTGGGGCGCCTGGGTGGCTCAGTGGTTTGGGCTGCTGCCTTCGGCTCGGGTCATGATCTCAGGGTCCTGGGATCGAGCCCCGCATCGGGCTCTCTGCTCCGCAGGAAGCCTGCTTCCCTCTTTCTCTCTCTCTCTCTCTGCCGGCCTCTCTGCCTACTTGTGATCTCTGTCTGTCAAATAAATAAATAAAATCTTTAAAAAAAATATATATATATATATACATAGAATGAAACTTTAAAAAAAAAAAAAAAAAAGAAAGAAACCTGCATGTTAAGTATACGGATCCTACATAACTTATTCTACAGACTGCTGGAATGAAACTAAATTTAATAACCAGTAATGACCGTGTTCAATCATAAATAACCTAAACACTAAAAGGGCACTACCAATATGCCCGGTTAGTGTATCTGGGGGAGTCCTGCTAGCCCCCCCAGATATCACGGATCAGAGCCCTCTCTACACCTGCCCAAGAGGCAACCCAGCAGCAGTGACTGGAAACCTCCAAGGAACTCCTCCCTTAGCCGCTGATTTCTTTCCAAAGGTACAGCAAATTGTCCAAGATTATTTTCAAAAATAATATAAAAAAGAGTGGGTGAGGCTATAGACGAAAAGACTGACCATGAGTTAGTAATTCCTGAAGCTGGGGAATGGGTACACAATCCACTGAACTGTTCTGCCTCTATTTGTGTATTTCTTGCTTCCATAATAAATTTTAAATGTATTAAAACAAGCAAGCGAGTTCCTGGTTTCCCACAGGAAATAGGTATTAAAATAAATTTATTTACTATTAAAATGAGAAGAAGTAACAAGTCTTGGTGGGGACATGGAGAAAAGGAATCGTCTGGGCAGGGGCGTGAGCAGGCCAACTGGAACAGCCGCTCTGGAGAACAGTATGGAGGCTCTCAGGAACATGACGAGCGGAACTACCGTATCACCCAGCGAGTCCACTTCCAGGTATTTACCCAAAGAAAACAAAAACAGCTCAGAAAGGTATCTGCATGGGGCGTCCGCATGGCTCAGTGGGTTAACTGTCTGCCTTCAGCTCAGGTCATGATCCCAGGGTGTCCGGCATCGGGCTCCCTGCTCAGTGGGGAGTCTGCTTCTCCCTCTCTCTTTGCCCATCCCCCGCTCTCGTGTTCTTGTTCTTTCTAATAAATAAATAAAATCTTAAAAAAAAAACAATATCTGCACCGCTATGGTTAGTGCAGCATTATTTACAATACAAGCAAGCTAAGTGTCCACTGATGGGTGAATAAAGAAAATATAACACACACACACACACACACACATTCACTCGCTCTCCCTTACATTATCTGGCTATTAAAAAGAAAGAAAATCTTGTCATAGATGGACCTGAGGGCATTATGCTAACTGGAATAAGACAAAAAGACAAACACTGTACGATCTCACCTACCTGTGGGGGGAGGGAGGCAGGGGGCAGGGAGAAGGGAAGAGAGAGAGAAACTCATAAATACGGAGAACAGATCAGTGGTTGCCAGAGGTGAGGAAAGCGGAGGGGTGGGCAAAACAGGTGAAGGTGGTCAAACATACCTTCCAGTTACTGTGAAAGTAAGTTCTGGGGATGTACTGTACACAGCACAGTGACTGTAGCTAATAATACTGTACTGTATATTTGAAAGTTGCTAATAAGAGTCTTAAAGGTTCTCGTCCCAGGGAGTCAGGGGTAAACTATGTGAGGTGATATATGTTACCTAGACTTACTGTGGTGATCATTTCACCATATATACATGCATCAAATCATTACATTATACATCTGGAATTAATATAATATTGCATGTCAACTATATTTCAAGAAAAAAAATTAAGCCCAATAGATGAGCTGCAAAAAGCAAAGATACAGAACCACAAAGCAAAGATACAGAGCCACAAAGACAGACCCAAAAGTAAGAAAAACAAAGCTTTTCCTGCTGTTTGTATAAATCACTGCACAAAGCAAGCAGTGAGAAAAAAACTTAGTAGTTACATTTAACAGTGTGTTCTTGAGCATCTAACTTAAAAACAGTAAGCCTTTGGTACAGCCACCATTAATCTGCAAGGCCAAGCTCTGCTTATAGCATCCAAAGAAATCTCTGAGGAAATACATTCTAATGAGTTTCTGAAAGTAAATGCCCTGCCCCTTACCCAGAAAATCAAAACCTCAGTTAACTAGAAAGAATTGTAACAATGATATCAGCAGTAATGGTGGTTATTATAATAGTTATGATGGTAGTATTAAAGGCCATCTCTTACTGAACACATACACATGCTAAGAAGTATTTTTCCATAATTCATTTAATTCTCACAATAACCTTTGAGAAGCAGGTACTTTGAATATGGTCACTTTAAAAACGTGATTAGGAAAAATGGAGGTGCCCAATGTTCTGGACCAAGTAAGTGGCAGAGCAGATGTGAGCCCAGGCCCTCTGGCTCAAGGCTTTGTTCTTAACCTCTACAACATACTACCTTAACCACCTTACAACCCAGATGCTAAAAGGAAGGTAAGGCAGCCAGCCCTCTGTCCGTTCATCGTCATATTCAGCAATCCCATCAGTTAAGCTTCTCGTTCTCTCTAAACACTCTGTAGGTTCTCTTCGGCTCTCGGATCCATCATGAAAATGCTTCTCTCCTCATCCCTCAATTCACCTCCATTATCTGTCTACTGGGAAAGTTAACAGAAGCTCAGAAGAAAAATTCTAAATAATTGATTCTGCTACTTTTAAGAAGCAGGAAAACATAATGAAATTAATAGTTAAACTGAGATTTATTGGGGCGCCTGGATGGCTCAGTGGGTTGAGCCTCTGCCTTCCGCTCAGATCATGATCCCAGGTCCTGGGATGAAGCCCCACATCGGGCTCTCTGCTCAGTGGGGAGCCTGCTTCCGCCTCTCTCTAGGCCTGCCTCTCTACCTACTTGTGATTTCTGTCTGTCAAATACATAAATAAAATCTTTAAAAAAAAAATTAGTTAAACTGAGATTTATGGACAGTAGGTAATAATAATTACCCTTAACAAAACTGGTGATAATTGAAAGTATTTGCAAATTCTTATGTAATCACAAGGCATATAATTTTAACAAAGATCAGGCATAGCCATTTCAAAAGTCCTGAGTCATAGAAAATAGATGCATTAGTAAACGTGTTAATACTAAAAAGATAAATGTTTTCATTTATCTTTTTATTATTATGTTCAATTAGCGAGCACAGACATCATTAGTTCTTGATGTCGGGTGTGGAGGCAACTACATTGCACGAATAACTGCCAATAAAATATTTCACCTTCAAAAACTATGAGAACAACTAGGCAATTCCCAATTTAATGAAGATTACTCATTATATATTATAAAAACAGAGAGAGGGGTGCCCGGGTGACTCAGCTGTTAAGCATCTGCGTTTGGCTCAGGTCCTGATCCCAGGGTCCTGGGATTGAGCCCCACATCAGGCTCCCTGCTCGGGGTTGGGTGGGAGAGGGGGTCGGTCTGTTTTCTCCCTCTCCAGCTTCCCTTGGCTTGTGTTCCGTCTCTCACTGTCTCTCTCTGTCAAATAAATACACAACATCTTTTTATGTATTTTTTTTTTTTAAAGCAGAGAGAGAAACCTAAGTGGGATTGCAGGAAACAGGCAAGGTCACATATGAAAAAACATAAAGAATAAAATTGCAAAGAATCTAAGTGTTTTCTAAAAAACACTGCGTTGTAGGTATGTTCTTGTTTAAAAAATCTCTACTTTGTTAAGCTTTTATTACTCAAGGCAATATTTAAAAAGTAAAATCCATAAAACCCCTTTCACAGGAAATAAAACACCAACATTTAATTGAACGCTTTTATTTTATTCGACTGTTTTGTTCGCCTCTCTGATATAAGTTCAAAGACATTAATAGATGGTCAAAATTATATTACCATTGATAAGAACTAAAAGCTACACATTTATTGGAAAATAAAGGAAGCATATGAAAAACAGTTAAGCATCAACGAACTAGGTAGAGTCCAATCAGATCCTAAAATTATCAAAAGTGTTTAGCTTTTCCACCTTCCCATTACACACAAACACCCCTACACACATACACAGAGAGGGGAAAAAAAAGGTAACTCAAGAAAATAAGGTCTCATTACTATAAGCAAATTAAATCACTAATCAGGGTATATACTGTCCAGTCTCTCACACAGCATTGTCCACTGAGAATATTCAGAGTTTCTATGACACTGAAAGGTCCCCAACCCCTCGGTTCAGTCGTAATAAAAACATTATAATCAGCAACAAAACTTTAGTCACTGTTACAGTGAAGTACAAGGACCTCAATAAAAAGTTAAACTTCAATTAGCCAGAACACACAACAGCCAAAGTAAAACCCTCAATCATTCTGGGAGCATTCCCATCAGACTTCTATCACGCTTTTAAGGCCCTAACTTCTGGACAATGACGGAGGAAAGCACTGAAGAGAGGGGGTTATGGGTCTATGTTTATTCAGATACAATCTAAAGGTATATCTGCTTTTTTAAAAAAATCACATTCTGTAAAATGGCAGGCTAAAAATAACAGGGATAATGGGAAAACAGAGCTGGGTCAGACCCCTGAAAAACTACACGACGTTGTCAACCGCAGCACTCACAAAAACCGTAACGGGCACCTGGGAAGGTAATTTGACTGGAAGCTGCCACAAGGATATGAAAACACCTCAAAATAAGGCTGGGAAGTGCTAACCAATAAAGATAAAAATGGAACTCTCAGCCAGCACGGGTACTATCCAGGGGGCACCCGTTAGTAGGGAGCCACAGGAAAAAAAGGTGGATCTCTCTGTGAAGATCATCCCAGGTACAAACACTGGTATTTAATGCTCTCCAGTGAGAGCTAAAAGTCTTCACACCGGCAGCACAGCAGCAAAGCTTAGGGCTACTTGCTTTCCCCTAAAAATTATACCACCACCTACCCTACCCGGTTACTCTGGTTCCCTCTGCCTAGGAAAACAAATCCACATGAAGCAATGTTAAGTTTGTGTTCAACTGACATACGTCTCCAATTCTGAACATGTTTGAGCAAATCCACACAAATAAAAAGGCTATTCTTTAAATAAGCTTGCAAAGCAAGGCTAGATATTGTTTTACCATCCGTTTTCTCTTGACCACTTTTCTACTAGAGTGTTTGTCCTTTTCTTTTTGATTACATGAGCCTTATAGATTACAGAAGTTAGCCATTTCTCAGATGTGTAACAAATATCTTTTCCCAATTTATTATTTGACTTTATGCTGGGGTTAATAGGGGTTTTGTTGGGGGGGGGTACTTTTAATGGTTTAAACCCATATGTAATGGATTCATCTTTTCTTTCCTAGTTTCTGAGGTCTAATGCCTATAGACTACCCACTCCAATGTTATCAATAAATTCAAGCCTATTTTCTTCAAGTACATTTAACTTTATTTTTTATATTCAGGTCTTTGATTTATTTGAACTTTTAGCATAAAGTCTGAGGTAGATTTTCAGCTTGGTTTTTTTTTTTGTCCACAAATGCCTAATAATTTTTTGTACTTCCATCTAATTCTTCCCATTGAGTTGAATGGCCATCTTTATAATACAAAACATCAACTACGTTTAGATTAGCCCTCTTTTCTATTGCACTGATCTGTGTGGCTGGAGGCTATGACAGAGGATGTTTAAAACGCAAAAAAGAGAGGAGACATGCTAGAAACATTTTAATTAAAACAATGGTGAGAGGTGCTGTTTAAATACTGCAGCTTCGCAATATTTTAATTTTAATATCTGATAGCCATCCTCCCCACTCTCAATCACCTTTTCAAGAAATTTTGCCATGTATGAATATAAAAAATTAAATTATAACACCATCCAAAAGAAGAAAAATCTCTTAACGGAGGCTAGAAGGAAAACAGAAGCATTCTTTTGGAGTCAGGGGCCCATAGGTCTACTCCTCCCTGATACTACACTTAGGTTGTTTTCCAATAAACGTTTTATAATCAATCAAGAATAACTATTTAAAAGGCTGGCCAAATAAGCTATAGTCTACGACCGGTAACACTTTGATACAAAAGAGCAACAGATCTGGATATTTAGATTTCAAAAAGCAAAGACTGAGTAATTAAATGTTTTATTCTAAGTTTTCCCAGAAATTCCAGCTTCCTTAATTACATAATCTCTAGTTCTACAAAAGCTTATCTAGGGGGCTTAAAAATATCCATACACTAATCAGTAATTATGCTGCTTTCGTTCCAATAAAAGTCCTATAAACATGTTTTCATGTTTTTCTTTACAACAGTTTCACAAAATTATAATACACGAAATCAAAAGACTAGGCTTAGGTAAAGAGATGTAAACAGCCCACCCTTAAGTACAGTATCTTATGATTCTTTCATAAATCTTTCCAAGTACTTACTTATCAAGCAATGTATATTCTGGGAGTAGCGAGAATCGTCTGGGATGGTGAAGCTGCCATCACAGATAGCAACCTGACTCTCACCAAAAGGAAGAGTGAAGAAACAAAGTTTATACAGTAAACACCCCAGTGCCTGCAAAACAAACAAGTATGAATATCATCAGAGCTCCAGTAATCAACCACGAGACAAAAACACAATCCCAGACCAAAATCTAAATGTTACTAAAAAAACAAAAGTCTAATGTTTCTAATACTGGATCACTCTTTTCACAAATTACTGCTTAAACCAATTTATGTGCTTAATTTCTGAAAAGATATTTAACTGTATCACTCTCGTATTTTTCTATCACATCTGTGGTTAGTTGGCTGCATTAAAGCTATCATCGAACTCTAAATCATGAATGATGTAACCAAAACTGGAACTAGCTGTCTGCCTTTGGGGAAAAAAACTGTATTTTTATTTCCTTCACAAGGAAAAAATATATTCAGCATAAAACTAGCATATGACCAACAAAGTAGTCACAAGGCTTCTTCTAATAACCTTTTAAAAAACAAACAAACAAAAAAAAAACACTGTAAAACACGTTTTAAAATCCTGAGGTTCCAAATACGAGCTAGCCAGCACAGTTAAATTTATCAGACAACCATCAATACAGTTTTATTGATTATTCACTAAACATGTCATTATTTCATATTATAAAAATGACGTCTCTACTTCCACATATAACCCCAAAATTTTTATTCTAAACATACTCTTCATATTTGTACTTGGCTAATCTGTAAGAAAATTTGCAAAGGAAGGGCTCTGTCTGCTTCACTTGCATGGCTTCCTAGACAGCACAGCACCAATAAATCTGCTTGCTGACAATGAGGACAAAACACCCGAAAACAACACAAACTGCATTCTGAAAAGCAGCCCAGGAAATTCCTAGCTACCGAGCTGCTAACAGCTCAAACCTAAGAAGCAGTAATGTTTAAAAAAGGGGGGGGGGCAGTAATAAAATGATTTTTGGCTCAAGAAATCATGTTGTTATAAAAAATATCACCTCAACCTTTAAAAGCGTAAAAGATATTTCTCATTCTCAAGAGACTGTAATAAAACTCTCCAACAGGCAGTGCGCAACTCTATCAGGAGACTGAGATCCGGCCTTACTCTATCAGCTCCCTTTGCTGGACTTTCTCCACCCGCCAACGTAGCGCGCTCAACTAACAAATACACTAAGTTTTATGACCACCATGAAAATCATAATATGCAGAAACACCTTTGTAAGTTCAACAATATTTACAAAACATTAGTTTCAAAATAGCCTTCTAACAATAGTTTTAAAAATTCTAGAAATTTCAGTTCTAGAAGAGTAGTTCTAGTAAGTTCAAAGCATTACTATGATTAATGAAATGGTAAAGATTCTGAATGGAAATAACCAGTCCCATGTCGCTTAAAAATATTTATAATGCTTTTCTCTGTAAGGGAGATATTTTCGGCATTTATATAACAAATTGAGCTGTAGGCTTCCTTAATAGCACTAAAAAAAAATTCTACCAATGGTGTAATATCTACATTAAATGACACCTTTCTCCTTCCCAGATGACAGTCAAATATGAGAGTTCTGCATCTTCGCCAGTTTTATCTTATAAATCAAACCTTTAGTAACGTGTCTTCTGTTAGAGTAAGTGTTGCAGGAGTCCCCAGACAACAGTTTTAGATAGCAATGCCAGTATACTTAAAAAACATAAATCTAAAACATAAAATACTCTGCTTCACACAGTGTGAACACAACTAGGTGTCCTAATTTTTTCAAACCAAATGCATCTTCCTCCTTATCCCTCTGATGACGAGAATTGTTCAATAAACAGGAGGAAACAAATGACCTGATTTTGGAAGCTAAGTATCATCATCTTTAATTTTCCTTATTAAAAGATAACATGAAGCATCTGTCACTGAATTTCCTAATACTTATAAAATCAACATTCTACTTCTCAGGATGAAAATTACCTACAATGAAAAATTTCAAGCAAAAAAAAAAAATTTTTTTTCCCAAAATATAAAGTGCTAAATGAATACTTTAACCTCAATATTATAAGTCCCTGAATCAGTACTACCTGAAATAGAATCAGAAATATAATTCTTAACCAGCATGAATTGAATATTTTTTCTGGATATTCTTTCCTTCACACCTAAAATGTTGTAACATACTTCTGCTGCACCTGAGCTAAGACAAGAAAAAAACAGCATCATGAAAATTAAAATTTTATTTCTAGTAGTATATAAACATAGATTCTCTTTTCTATTATTTTTCTTCTTTTTCATTTTTGGGTAATCTCTCTGTATCCCCATAGCTATCTCCAGATACAGAAATAATACCCCTATACTGATCTATAAATTGTATGAAGCTTAAACTTATCACAATTTAGTATGCTGCCTGGCATCCATACGAAGTCTGAAAGGTTTCTCTCGTTTTTTATTAAGATACTGGGTAACACATCGCGTGCTTAGAGACTCCTTGCTTTTTTTCAATCAAGCTTTGATGATTTCCAAACTGTAGTTAAGCTCTGCTGTCTGTTGTTTCCTCTGCTGTTGAAATACTCTTAGGTGACATGGATTTCACCAGCCGTCAAAAAATTCAGTTAGAGAAGATTTCCACAACCACCTCTTCTAATACCTTTTTATAAATTAAGATCTGATTGGATTTGCTGTGTACATTATACTATAAGCCATTTAAAAGGTCAAATATTAATGCTGAGAAAAGCAAACTGAATTTGAATTACACAAGCTGGTGATCTACAAGCGCCTATCAAGTTAACTAAATCAAACTTACCCAAGGTTTGATTCAACTAGGCATATGGTTAAAAATTCAACTACCACAAGATTTAAGAATCACTGCTGCAAAAGCATATACTACAACAGATGAAAGGGTATCAAAGCCATTCTCTTACTACTACCCTGCAAACCCTGTAAGGAGGAGGCCAGGAGAAAAGGACCAAGGAGATACTCACTTGGTTTCACACGTTACGCTTTACTACTTTCTAAATACGTTCAAAAATAAAACAAACATGGCTTTTCTTGTAAACTCTAGAACTATTTCCAAAGGAATATTTTTCCTCCGTCCCTAATACGGTTACTAGAGGTAGATATGACTAAATCTTTGTTGATTTAAATGAATTTACATTTAAATATAGTTTCTTGCTAGTTTATCAAATATAGCCAAAATAGATTTCCTTATGAAACAAGTTCTAAAGAAGTGTTGGCATTCTAACATAAAGTTCAATTATACAGAAACATGATTAATCTTAATAATTCAACCCAGATACACAGTTAACCCTCGAACAACATGGGGTATAGAGGCACCAACCCTCCTATGCAGTTGAAAATCCACATTAACTTGACACCTCCAGAAACTAATAATAACCTACTATTGACCAGAAGTCTTACCAATAACATAGCTAATTAACACACATATTGTAATACGTATTATATATTGTATTCTTACAATAATAGGTAACTTTTTCTTAACATTTTCAGTATTTCTAGGCTATTGTGGTTCATCTGCAAGATTTTTCACCTCCAAAAAGTTTTCCAATATATTTATTTTTAAAAACTTGCATATTACGTGGACCCACACAGTTCAAACACATGTTGTTCAAGGGTCAACTGTACATGTTAAATGATAAGATCCTAATTTGTAGAAGTTAATCAATGGTATGATTTTAATTAGAGAAAAGTTTTACTCCTCTTAGTTTCCATTAAAAAGATCCTAAAATACTTCTAAAAGCTACTTAAGAGTTATGACCAGCTGTTCCATTCCGTAATCAACCAGATCTATGTTCAATCAAAAAAATATTAACATTCTATATAATATAAATTCTAAAAAAATACTGTGGTAGAAATGTTACATTATATGGAAGTCCTTTATTTACTTTTTTATACCTAAGCTTTCCAATTCATGATTAAGAAGATAATCTTTTTCTTCTCAATAAGCAGCCCTACTATTTATTACTTCTCTTCTACTTATTATGAAATACCTTTGGGGGTACAAAGGGATAATAATCAACTGAACTCAGATTTTTTTTTTAATTTGGTTAGAGAAAATGTTAACCTTTCTTGGCCTTACCCAGATATCAGCCTTGGTGGTGATGGGTTTCCCTCCATAAAGGTTGATCATTTCAGGGGCTCTGTATGACAGAGTTGTATACCTGGCAGTAAATAAGTGAAATGGAGTGGAGATATAAAAATAAAAAAAGAAAAGAAAAAAAGAAAGAAAAAGATAGATACTACATTGTTTCTATATAAAATACTATAAAAACTTTTAGTTTCAATAACATTCTATAGAAATAATATTTTCAAAAAGCTCAATAAAAGTCCATCAAGATTTAACAATACAAAGCATCTACATAAACATTTTTATTCAACAAGTGCAACAGCATGTCTAATTATATAAAAAATTTTCTTTAATAAAAAATCTTAAAGACAATGGATTGAAAATATAGTTTTCTTTGAATTTATTTTAAATAATATGCCTCTAAAATTATTCTTATCAGAATATTTTAGTCTATTAAAAGCAATATTGCTACCCTCTCAAAAAATTAATTTATACGTTTATTAAGGAGTTTGTTTTTATGGCTCTAACATAATTCCTGGCACATAGTAGTCAATCTCCTTTAGGTTTATTTTTATCATTATTGTTTTAAAAGTAACCTAGTTGTCATAATCCTAACTACACTAATTAAGAACACTTCTAGAACTGTCATCATAAGCTACTTGGAATTAAAAGATACTGTGAATAAATAGTTACCAATATAAAAATTCTAAATCCATTATGAACAGAATATTTTAATGAACTAGTACTCAATTTCACGGCAGAAATTATTAGATAATGGAAGGACTTCCTATATCATGGGTAATTTAAGATCAGTTTTGAGTATTGATATGTTTTGTTTTATATGAAATATCTTAAGGCTCAACATTCTATCATCTTATGTTTTCAAAATCACCCTGACTGGTGAGACACTACAGAGGAGCAACCGGAGAAACCAGAAGAGAAAGTGCATGAAGGCAGGGCTTCTGCCCACTGCCAAGCTGCAGCACCAACCACAGCGGCCACTGCACTGGAGGCCCTGAACAAACGCCTTCAGCTGAATACACGGTTAGACCATTAACTCCTCAGCGGAGCCACGAAGCACAAGAGCCTCACGAGCCCGCGTTCATCCTGACTGCAGAATTCCACTACACCTAACGTCTCAACGCAAGAAATGAAACTTTCAGCAACTCAGAGATCCTAAAGCAGGCATTATATATCACAACCCAGTAATTTTTTAATTTTTATATTTATATATATTTATATATATACACACATATGTGTGTGTGTATGTGTGTGTGTGTGTGTGTGTGTGTGTGTATATATATATATATATATATATATGTATGTAAATAGATACATATATATAGATCCCCAAGAAACCAATTCATTCTTGTGTAATCATTCTTGTGTTCTCAGGACATTTACATGTTTACTAAGGAGTTAAGTTCTACAGAATCTAATATAATCATCGTAGGCTAAGTTTCCTGAGTAGCCATACACAGCCCAGAAACCCACAGTGTTATACAAATGGGCCACCGTGAGATCAGCTCTCCTTGAGTCCATTCAAAATGGACACTGCAGTTCAAATGCGGGCACTCCGTCTTCAACAACTGAGAATTTGCGAGAAGTGAAGACAGACAACTCAGAAAAGCCGACTGCCCAGAAATGCCCATTCTCACAGCTCTTTGGGCATCCTGTATCATTGTACTAAGGTAATCTAAGATTTACAAACAGTTCTATGGTCTAAAACTGGAAAACAGAAAAGTCAGGGAAAGGTACTTACGGGTACTCGTACTCTAGCAACCACAGAAAGTACAAAATTAAGAAAACATAGAGCAGGTATGACCTATTTCTACCAGAGAGCTTTCTAACACACTATGACAAAGTAACATGTTTTCCACACAGTTTTCAATATATTAAGAGGCCAATCTTCCTCATTTCAAATAACTGTCTTCCTAACAAGCAGTAATCCTCAGTATTAGTAAAAATATGCTTACCTGAACTCAACAATCACTTAAAACTCCCTTTAATGATTCCACAAATTACTACAGCTTAACAAACTTCTAGATCCATATATTTACAATGTACATGAAAACCTGTATGCATGGTAAAATGTATTTTCTACTGAGCTAGAGTAGAAATAAATTAGTCAATGTCTACGGCACAGAAATATTTTAAAAATATCTATAAATCGAGCACCTAAAAAAATTGTATTAGCAGAACTGGTCCACAGACTTAACTAAAATTCTCAAGAGACAAAGCACAATAAAGACAGAAACTTACTTTTTAATTTCTTCTTCTACTAGATTAACTCCATCTTTTTGCGGATTAAGAAATTTATTCGTGGCACTGCCAAAGTCACAAAGTACATAGTTTCCACTATCATTCAACAAAATATTTTCTACCTTCAGAAAAAATAAATAATTAGTAGTATTTTCAAAATGAAATTATATTTTTACAACCATGTTTTTACAAAATAAACATTGAAAGGTTTGTGCCATTTATAGAGACAGACACAGAAGGTAATAAAATAAATTATGAGGAAGGACAAATGAATCAGACCAAAAATAAACTTGACTATGTCTACTGTTCCTCTTACTAAGAACAGAGAAGTACTTTTCCCATCCCAGAATGATTTTTGCAGGGGCCAAGAAGCCTTAAATCCTCTTTAAACCTCTTCTATGAAAAAGAACTAGCAGCTGTCGAAGTCTATACTGCACCTCCATTTTTCTTTTTCTGACACTTCAGCTTATCATTGACAAGTCATAAAAACAATTAAAATTCTACCTGATTGACTACTAATTCCATTTTTTTAAAAGATTTTGTTTATTTATTTGACAGAGAGAGAGAGCGTGAGAAAGGGAACACAAGCAGGGGGAGTGGGAGAGAGGGAGAAGCAGACTTCGCACTGAGCAGCAGGGAGCCCGATGAGGGGCTCCATCCCAGGACCAGGATCATGACCCAAGCTGAAGGCAGGCACTTAATGACTGAGCCATCCAGGTGCCTCTGTAATTCCATTTTTATCTAACATGCTCAACTAAAAAACAGTTTTGACTTTACGCGTCAAAGTCGTGCCAAATTATTAGGGAAAATACAAACACCGCATATTCAAAAGTACTGAAATGAACTACACTGGCTAACTAAATAAAAGGACAGAAGTCTGCACTCATGCATTTCAATCTTGGCTTAAATTTGTATCCTATTACTATAGGTTTCCCTAAATGACACTTTCATGGTTAACAACCTACATTTTTTTTTAATTTTATTTATTTATTTGACAGAGATCACAAGTAGGCAGAGAGGCAGGCAGAGAGAGAGCAGAAAGAGGCTTCCCGCTGAGCAAAGAGCCCGACGTGGGGCTTGATCCCAGGACTCCAAGATCATGACCTGAGCCAAAGGGGGCTCGATCCCAGGACCCTGGTATCATGACCTGAGCCGAAAGCAGAGGCTTTAACCCACTGAGCCACCCAGGCGCCCCAACAACCTGCATTTTAAATGACACCTTCTATTCTCTTGTATCTTAAGAGGATTTTATTATCACCTTGCATTAATTTTGTATAATCAGTCAGAACTGGGATTCATTCCTTCATTAAATATTTATTGAGACCCTGGCTATGTGCCAGGCACCATTTTAAGTACTTGGATTTATCACTACAAAAGAGAAAAATCCCTGCCCACATGGGAGTTTACATTCTGTGGGAGAGAACGGAAAGTAAACAACAAGCACAACACATAAGCAAGTTATACAGCATCTTACGAGGTAACAAGTGATAATAAAGGGCAGGGCAGAGAGCAGGAATGTTAGGCTGGAACTGTAAATAAGACAGTGTAAAACAGGACCCACTGAGAGGGTTAATCTGAGCACACCTGAAGCAGGGTAAGAGTTTAGCCATGGGATATCTGAGCATACAGCATTTTGGGAAGAGAAATTTTTGTAATCTTAGTGTTTGTGGGCATCAAGGAAGACACCCATTGTTTTAAATGATATATTCAATGATATTTTGAGAAATGTGATACCAGGAATAAATCGTTTGGGGACTTTTTCCAGTGTAACAAGGGGTACCCTATACAAGAGATCAGAGCCCAGAAAAAGCCAAGATGAAACGACCTTAAAGACAATCACCACCAAATTATAGTAAATTACAGAAAACTATAGTAAATTATAAATAAATGAGTAAAAAGACCCCTTCAAGTTTGCCTCCCAAATCTCTGGAAAGCATCCTGATGCTTAATACGGATTACAGGAAACAGGAGGAGAGCTGACCTGAGAGAGAAGAGTGTAGAAGGACATAAACCTGCATCACGGAAGTTCACATTTCTGCTCACAAGAAACCTTTTAGAAGCCCACTATGTAACACAGAAGCAGAGCAGAGGATACAACATCCCCTTCGACAGCCAAACTAAAAGCCCTCAGGGTCATGGAAAGCACAGTTTCTATTCTGGCCTCAGGAACTACAGCCTGGGACAGACAGACCCTTCTCAGGGCTGGTAAGAAAACCTAGTGTAGAGGAAGATAGTTCAAGACACTGCAATGCTAAAGTTTAAAATGTATTCATCCGTAACAGTCTAAAATTCCTACCTTCAAATCCCGGTGAATTATTGGAGTCTTGCACTGATGCAATCTTGCGACAGCTTCGCAGGTATCACAGAGTATCTGCAGCACTTCTGCCTCCGTAAAACCTGTCTGCAGCTTCTTATTCATCTGATTCACTACCTGTCCGGCTAACCAAAACAGAAATTTTGAGAAGACATACTTTTAGTAAAAAAAAGACTGCCATCAAGAAATTAAGAAATGTCTATATTGTCTCAGGTAATGGGGAACTGGCTTTTTCATAATGCTCATGTAAGGAGCCTTTCTGTACCATACCCTATTGATTCAGTGACATGCACTTTTTCATATTTTACATCTCTGGAATGAAAACATCTTAAAATAGATGCTACTGGTCATTTTTAAAGATTTTAACATCTCTGAAATCAAGATATACCTTATAATTGATGGCATCATGGACCTGAAGAAACACTTCTTCAACACTGTGCAAGCCACTGGATAAACAGTGGTGAGCAAAAACGAGGTTTAGATTATTATGGAATGTATAATCTAAAGGCACAGATAAACAATAAACCATATACAAATAAACACATATAACGATATACAATAAAGATAACATGAGAGGAACCTAAATTCAAATTGGTGGAGGAGAGGGCGTCAGATGAGGTATGTCTGAGGAAGTAATACTTATGTTGAGACTGTAGGATGATTAGGAACCAACCAGGCCGAGATCTGTGAGAAAAAGCATGCTAGCAACAATAAGCAACGTGTACAAATGCCTCCAGTATGGACAAGAGCTTAATACTCTTGAATAACTTGAAGCCAAGGTAGGTACGGTCTACGGAGCTGAGAAGAGGTAGAGTGACATGACACTGACAAGACTATGATGATGGCTATCCGTCAGCCATATTTTGGATTTTATCTTGACAACCAGGGAAACCACCTCTTCTACCTTTTTAAAGGATCTCCTTGATTATGGGGGAATCACAAGAATAGAAATGGAGAGCCGGGTTAAGAGGCTTATGCTCTAATTCAGGTAAAAGACAATGGGCAGAATAACTTAACTAAACTCAACAGTCATACCAACAAGCCCTGAGAGGATGCTTATATACCACATTTACCAAGACAATCAACAGCCTAATGGCAATTCTAAGTTATTAAGAAAAAGTTTACCATCATTTAAGAACACAAGTAAAAATGTAATTCATTCAGAAGGCATTCTAATAAAAATAAGTTTGAGAATTTAAAAAGGCAAACATGTTAACTTGAAACTTTCCTTTAACAAGACTGGACAAATGAATTACTACTTTGTAATCTGCAAGAAGGTGCATACACACCTGTTCCTTTTATTATTACTGTCTAAAGAGCATGCTAATATATTTTCTGAAACAGATGGGTTTCTTTTTAAAATTTTAAACCAGAAAAAATATCAAATTTTACCTATCAATCCCCAATTCTCAGAACAATCAAGTATATTTGGCTGCAATTTATTCAGAGTATCTCAAGATTGAGGCACCTGACCAGGCAACAATTTCCTCCATCCTTTTGTATGTTAGACAGAAACTTGTTTTAAACAAAAATTAAACAGGATGAAAAGTATTTTATTGGTGCTCTTTCACATTCTTGAAATATTTCATAGCTGAAGAAATCCTAACCTTGAACTCTTTCAAGAGCTGAGATCCTCTCTCAAACCTTCAGTGCAACGAGCAGAATAAATTTTAAACGTTAATTCTCTTTCTTCCAACCAGAGGTCTTTTTTTTTTTTTTAAGGATTTCATTTATTTATTTGACAGACAGAGATCACGAGTACGCAGAGAGGCAGGCGGAGAGAGAGAGGGAAGCAGGCTCTCAGCTGAGCAGAGAGCCCGATGCGGGGCTCAATCCCAGGACCCTGAGATCATGACCTGAGCCGAAGGCAGAGGCTTTAACCCACTGAGCCACCCAGGTGCCCCCCAGAGGTCTTGAATCACAAAACGCAAGTCCCCAGAAAAAGCTAACAGCTGTATTTGAGCTGCATTTCAAATGCAGAAACAAATAAAATTTCATTATGCAAAATCAAAGCACCCTGAAAATTAAAGTTAAGATTATTCTAATGAGAAAAAAAAAACAGATTCAGAAATAATTTTTTTAAAAAAGGTATATTTGTATTTCTACTCTCTCTATAAGAAAAATATCCCCAGGACAGCTTGCTATGCCAGGAAAATGGATGAGAAACGTAAGAACCAGAGTCACTCTCCTAGCAGCAAACCGCCCTCACGTGCACGAGCCCAGTCAACATGAACAGCGCCATCCCACCAAGCTCAGTCCAGAACAGGTGACTCACTGCTACACAAGTAATAATAAGTGAATGCTGCTTTTTGCTACTGAGTTTGGGATGTTTTGTTATTAAGTAAGAGCCAATAGGTATATTATCCATGGAAATTTCTGTAAAACAGCGCCTGGAAATAAAAGCGCGTGCACGCCCGCTCTCTCTTTTAAAGTAGACTCCACACCCACCACCCAGTGAGGAGTCCAATAAGGGGCTTGAACTCAGGACCCTGAGACCAAGACCTAAGCGGAAATCAAGAATCAGGCGCTTAACTGACTAAGCTATGCACACACCTAAACATTCTTTTCATACAAAGTAGAAATATATTCAAATTCAACTCTGATTCTGGAAGTCTGAAGTTTTACCTAAAGCATGTAATCTCTCTTTAACCTATATACATCAGAGTATTAGCAAATGAAGCAGTCTCAAATCACGAACCGACAAAGATCTAACATTAATTACAAAAGACTGCAAACATTTCATACCTGAAACCACGATGGGGCATATCAGCTACATACCACATTCTTCTACTTCCTGAACAGTTTTATCCCTACCTAATCAAAATCAATGTACCTCATCTATATTGGTAACACTGACTGCCTTCCAAAAGTACCTTCATTCTTACACAATTTTATGCAATATAATTAGCTTCTATAGAAGAAGTAAGGGTAGGCTAATTATTCTCCCATTCTCTACCCCCCCAACTCTCTCTTTCCCCATGGGGGGGAAAAAAAGGAACTTATCTAACTGATTCATCTGAGAAAAAGGAACTGAGCATGCTCTACTCATAGCCTCTGGATCCCTTCTCTAGGATGCAATTACCCACTCCGAGGGTACATTCTGATCTACAGTACATGCAGTAAGCTTAGCTGATAAAACATATGAAGAAAACTTCTAACATAGAAAAGAAGGTGTAATAACAAACAGGAAAAAAATCAGAAAAACAAAAACACAAGGAACAAAAGAAAGCTTTTTAAAAACTCTAATTAATACCTACAGACAACAGAAGATTTACACCTAAAACAAGAGCAAGGTGCATTTCAACAAAGAACAATGTTGAGAGAAGAGGAAGAGTTCCTGGAAATTAAAAATAACAGAGCACCAAATTCTACAGAGGAGCTGAAAGAGACATTTAAGGAATGCTCCCAACACAAGCAGAATTTATAAAAAGAGAAGAAAAAGAGAGGAACAAAGAATATGAAGGAGAGGGGGAAAACTGCCAAGAAATAAAGACAGCAAAACTGACCCATAGCCAAGGCAATGTATCTGAGATTTTAGAACGCTGGAGATAAAGGTAAGATCCTAACTGTCCATGGTAAAAAGACTGAAGAATCATAATGCATCAGATTTCTCAATAGTAGCAACTACTAGGGGAAAAAATGGAATAGAGCCTTCAGAATTCTAAAACAAAATTATTTCCAACCTAGAACACTTTCATCAGCCAAATTAATAATTAAATACAGATGCAGAATAAAAATATTTCTATATATGCAAGTTTTCAAAAATGTTTTACTCCATAACCAATTATCAAAAAGCTAATGAAAAACGTACTCTATTCCAAGGAGGTAGTTAAAAACAAGGAGAGAGGCATGAGCAGTCGGGAGCCCAAAGTAGGAAGACAAAGGGAAGTCCCAGAGTGACAGCTAAATGCTGTTCAAAATTAAGCAGAACTGAAGTCTCCCGAAAGGACGTTTCTATGGAAGAAAAACTAAAATTGACACAAGTATTTAAATGTTTAAGCATACTGTGTATAAAGATTTATAATTCCTTTGGGGAATGTGAGGCTAAAATACTTATATATTGAGAAGGAAATTAGGCAAACGAAAAATGGAGTAATTATTAACTCCAGGAAAAGAATTTTAAAGTACAAGAAAGAAAATGTAATTATAAACTATTACATATCACAGTTAAGTGACAAAATAATTTAAACACCAATTATTAATTTATCTAAAAACAAATTCTAACAGTAAAATCCTCATCTCTACTTGGAGATACTTTCTAAAACATAAAATCCGAAAGAGCGCTAGCAAACTAATTCAAGAGTGTTCTCATGCCCAGAATCACATACTTCCCCTAATTTTCTAAGTTCCCTCTTTTTCATACCCCAAGGATCTCATTAAAACTACAGATTCTCCTCTACATAATTAAGTGGAAAAATCTGTAAGTAAATATGAGGAGAAATATCTCAAGGATTTTTAAAGTGAATGCCTCTGAGGAGAGGGACGGGGCAAGAGGATAATGATTTAGCCACAACTTAACAAAACCCTTCGACTTTTTAAAACATATATATGAATTACACTTTGATAACAATAAAAATTTTATGTCAATCAGCTTGCTAATTCAAACCAGATTTTAAAAATTTAATTTTTTACAACACAAAAGCGTGTCTTCCTCAAAATACAGCACAGGTCATACTCCTACTTTAAAATTTGTCCCCAGGAGCACCTGGGTGGCTCATTCAGTTAAGCATCCAACTCCTGATTTTGGCTCAGGGCATGATCTCAGGGTCGTGATCTCCTCATGACTCTCTCTCTCTCTCTCAAATAAATAAATATTTAAAAACAAAAATTAAAAAATAAAATGTGCCAAAAAACTGAAATTCATTTGGTTTCCTTTTTAAAATGTCTTCTGGATGACTACTAATTAAACTCATCCAAGGTTACGATTATGCCAGATTCAATTATCTTCTCTTTTTTTTTTTCTTTATTAACATAAAATATTGTATTTCTTTCAGGAATACAGGTCTGTGATTCATCCGTCTCACACAATACACACAGCACCCATAACACTCACACTACAATTCACAGCACTCAGCATAGCGCATACCCTTCTCCGTGTCTGTAACCCGGACACCCAACCACACACCTCCCCTCCAGCAACCCTAAATTTGTTTCCTGAAATTAGGAGTCTCTTGTGATTTGTCTCCCTCTCTGGTTTCATCTTTTTTCATTCTTCCCTCCCTTCCTCTATGATCCTCTGACCTGTTTCTCAAATTCCTCATATCAGTGAGATCATATAATTGTCTTTCTCTGATTGACTTATTTCACTTAGCATAATTGTCTCTACTTCATCCACATCATTGTAAATGGCAAGATTTCAGTTTTTTGATAACTGCATGGTAGTTCATTGTGTGTGTGTGTGTGTGTGTGTGTGTGTGTGTGTGTGTACACATACTACATCTTCTTCATCCATTCATCTGCTGATGGACATCTAGGCTCTTTCCATAGTTTAGTTATTATGGACATTGCTGCTATAAACATCCGGGTGCACGTGCCCCTTCAGATCACCACATTTGCATCTTTAGGGTAAGTACCCAGTAGTGCAATTGCTGGGTCACAGGGTAGCTCTATTTTCAACTTTTTGAGGAACCTCCATACTGCTTTCCACAGTGGCTGCACCAACTTGCATTCCCATCAAAATTGTAGGAGGGTTTCCCTTTTTCCACATCCTCACCAACACCTGTCCTTTCCTAACTTGTTAATTTTAGCCATTCTAACTGACGTGAGATGGTACCTCACTGTGATTTTGATTTGTATTTCCCTGATGCTGAGTGATGTTGAGCACTTTTCCATGTGTCTGCTGGCCATTTGGATGTCTTTGGAAAAATGTCTGTTCATGTCTTCTGCCTATTTCTTAATTGGATTACCTATTCTCTGGCTCCTGACTTTGATAAATTCAATACAGATTTTGGATATTAGACCTTCATCTGATACGTCATTTGTGAATATCTTCTTCCATTCTTTCAGTTGTCTTTTGGTTTTGTTGACCATTTCTTTTGCTGTGCCAAAGCTTTTGATCTTGATGAAGTCCCGATAGTTCATTTTTGCCCTAGCTTCCCCTGCCTTTGGTAATGATTCTAGGAAGAAGTTGCTATGGCTGAGGTCAAAGAGGTTGCTGCCTGTGTTCTCCTCAAGGATTTTGATGGATTCCTGACGCACACTGAGGTCTCTCATCCATTTTGAGTCTATTTCTGTGTGTGGTGTAAGGAAATGGTCTAGTTTCATTCTTCTGCATGTGGCTGTCCAATTTTCGCAACACCATTTGTTGAAAAGACTGTCATTTTTATCCATTAGACATTCTTTCCTGCTTTGTCAAAGATTAGTTGAATAGAGTTGAGGGTCCATTTCTGGGCTTTCTATTCTGTTCCATTGATCTATATGCCTGGTTTTGTGCCAGTACAATGCTGTTTTAATGATGACAGCTGTGTAATAGAGACTGAAGTCTGAACTGAGATGCCACCAACTTTGGTTTTCTTTTTTGACCTTCCTCTGGCTATTTGGGGTCTTTTCTGGTTCCATATAAATTTTAGGATTATTTGTTCCATTTCTTTGAAAAAAATTGATGGTATTTTGATAGGGATACATTAAATGTATAGACTGCTCTAGGTAGCATAGACATTGTCACAATATTTTTTCTTACAATCCGTGAGCATGGAAGGTTTTTCCATTTCTTTGTGTCTTCCTCAATTTCTTTCATGAGTACTTTATAGTTTTCTGAGTACAGATTCTTCGCCTCCTTGGTTAGATTTATTCCTAAGTGTCTTACGGTTTGGGGTGGAATTGTAAATGGGATCGACTCCTTAAATTTCTCTTTCTTCTGTCTTGTTGGTGTACAGAAGTGCAACTGATTTCTATATCCTGACACTGTACTGAATTCTTGTACAAGTTCTAGCAGATTTGGAGTGGAGTCTTTCGGGTTTTCCACATAAAGTATCATATCATTTGCAAAGAGTGAAAGTTTGACTACTTTTTGCCGATCTGGATGCCTCTTATTTCTTTTTGTTGTCTGACTGCTGAGGCTAGGACTTCTAGTACTATGCTGAATAGCAGTGGTGATAATGGACATCCCTGCTGTGTTCCTGGCCTTAGGCGAAAGGTTCTCAGTTTTTCCCCATTGAGAATGATATTTGCTGTGGGTTTTCATAGATGGCTTTGATGATATTGAGGTATGTACACTCTATCCCTACACTTTTTGAAGAGCTTTGATGAAGAAAGGATGTTGTACTTTCTCATTTATTGAGAGTGTCAAAGGGTTCTTGTTCTATTAATGTATTGTATCACATTGATTCATGTGCAGATGTTGAACCAACCTTGCAGCCTAGGAAAAAATCCCACTTGGTCATGGTAAATAATTCTTTTAATGTACTGTTGGATCCTACTGGCTAGTTTTTTGGTGAGAATTTTTGCATCCATGTTCATCAGGGATATTGGTTAATTCTCCTTTATTGGGATCAAAGTAATGCTGGCTTCATAAAATTAATTTGGAAGTTTTCCATCCATTTCTATTTTTAAAAAACAGTTTCAGGAAAGTAGGTATTAATTCTTCTTTAAACGTTTGGTAGAATTCCCCTGGGAAGCCATTTGGTCCTGGGTTCTTGTGTGTTGGGATATTTTTGATAACTCTTTAATTTCCTTACTGGTTATGGCTTTGTTCAGGTTTTCTATTTCTTCCTGGTTCAGTTATGGTAGTTTATTTGTCTCTAGGAATGTATCCATTTCTTCCAGACTGTCTAATTTGCTCACAATATGTTCTTCTAATTGTATTTCTTTGGTGTAGGGTTGTGACCGCTCTCTTCCTTCATTCATTTTATTATTAATTTAGGTCCTTTCTCTTTTCTTTGTGGTAAGTCTGGCCAGGAGTTTACCAATCTTATTAATTCTTTCAAAGAACAAACTCCTAGTTCCAATGATTTTTTTTATTTCTTCTTTAATTTCCTGGTTGATCCATTCATTCTTTAATAGGATGCTCTTCAGCTTCCATGTATTTGAGTTCTTTCCAGCTTTCCTCTTGGGATTGGGTTCTAGTCTCAAAGCATTGTGGTATGAAAATATGCAGGGAATGACCCCAATCTTTTGGTACCAGCTGACATCTGATTTGTGACCCAGGATTTGATCTATTCTGGAGAATGTTCCATAGGCACTAGAGAAGAATGTGTGTTCTGTTGCTGTTGCTTTGGGATAGAATGTTCTGAATATATCTGTGATGTCCATCTGGTTAAGTATGTCATTTAAAGCCTTTATTTCCTTGATGATCTTTAGCTTATAAGACCTGTTCATTTCAATGGGGGGGGGGGATGCTAAAGTCCCCTGCTATTATTGTATTATTGTCTATGTGTTTCTTTGATTTTGTTATTAATAGGTTTATATAACTGGCTGCTTCCATGTTAGGGGCATAGATATATAAAACTGTTAAATCCTCTTATTGGACAGACCCTTTGAGCATGATATAGTGTCCTTCCTCATCTCTATTATAGCTTTGGCTTAAAATCTAATTTATCTGATAAAAGGACTGCCACCCCAGCTTTCTTTTAATGTTTGTTAGCATGGCAAATTTTCTTCTACCCCCTTACTTTAAATCTGGAGTTGTCTTTGGGTCTAAAATGAGTCTCTTGCAGACAGCATATTGATGGGTCTTATTTTTTTATCCATTCTGATACCCTGTGTCTTTTGATTGGGACGTTTAGCCCATTTACATTCAGGGTACTGTTGAAAGATACAAATTTAGTGCCATTGTACTGCTTGTAAGATGACTGTCACTGCACACTGTCTCCATTCCTTTCTGATCTATGTTACTTTTGTGCTTTCTCTTTGCTTGGGGGACCCCTTTCAATATTTTTTATGTGGCTGCTTTTGGAGATTGCAAATTCTTTTAGTTTTTGTTTGTCGTGGTGATAGCCTAGCTGGATATAGTATTCATGGCTGCATATTTTTCTCATTTTGTCCTCTGAATATATTACGCCAGTCCTTTCTGGCCTGCCAGGTCTCTGTGGATAGGTTTGCTGCCAATCTAATATTTCTACGATTGTAGTTTACTGACCTTGTCCCGAGCTGCTTTCAGGACTTTTCTTTGTCTCTGAGACTTTTAAGTTTTACTATTAGATGACAGGGTGCTGAACTCTTTTTATTGATTTTGAGGGAGTTTCTCTGTGCCTCCGGGGTTTTGATACCTGTTTCCATCCCCTAATTAGGGAAGTTCTCTGCTATAATTTGCTCCAATATACCTTCTTCCCCTCTCTCTCTTTGTTCATCTTTTGGGATCCCATTATTCTAATATTATTTTGTCTTATGCTGTCTCTTATCTCTCAAATTCTCCCCCTCATGATCCAGTAGTTGTTTATCTCTTTTTCTTATTTTCCCTATTTTCCATCATTTGTTCTTCTATATCACTAATTCTCTCTTCTGTCTCATTTATCCTAGCAGTTAGAGCCTCCATTTTGATTGCACCTCATTAATACCTTTTTTGATTTCAACTTGGTTAGATTTTAGTTCTTTTATTTCTCCAGAAAGGGATTCTTTAATATCTTCTATGCTTTTTTTCAAGCCCACCTAGTATCTTTATTAACTGTCATCCTGAGCTCTAGTGCTGACATTTTACTAATGACTGTACTGATTAGGTCCCTAGCAGTTGGTACTACCTCTTGTTCTTTTTTCTCAGGTGAGTTTTTCCACTTTGTCACTTTGTCCTGAGAAGGAATAGATGAATGAGAGAACAAAATGATAAAAGGGTAACAACGACCCCAGAAAAATATACACTAAACAAATCGGAAGAGACCTGAAACCAGAGGGAAACGAAAGGAAAAAAAATACACACACACACACACACACACACATATATATATATATATATATGATCAGGTGGATGGAACAGAGCCACACACTTGATTTTGGGTGTATTTTGGTCTGTTAGAAGAAACTGCCTCCCAAAATTTTAAGAAGGGAAAATTAATATATATACAAAAATATGGGTAAATTTTAAATTTTAATTTTAAATTTTAAAGCGGGAAATTTTAAGGAGGGAAAAATCTATATATATACAAAAATAAGGGTAAATACGATGAAGGGATGGAATATGACTGTAAAGATGAAAATTTTAAAAGATTTTTAAAAAAGAATTGATAAGAAGTTGGTAGAAAAAAAAAAAAAAGAAAAAAAGGAAAGGAAATAATATGATCAGGCGGGAGAGTAGAACAAAGCCATACACTAGATTTAGGGTATATTTTGGTCTGTTAGAATAAACTGTATCTCAAAATTTTAAAGAAAGAAAAACTTAAAAGAAACACTTTTGTGTGTATATATATATATATGTTTATATGTATATATATAAATAATATAAACATATATGTTTTTCTTTCTTTAAAATTTATAAACATATAAAAAGTTATATAACATATATACATATAAACAAAAAATAAGGTTAAATACAATGAAGAGATAGAGTATCATTGTAAAAATGAAAATTGAAAAAGATTTTTTAAAAGGTATTGATAAGATATTGGTTAAAATAGGAAAGAGGAAAAATTCAAAGAAATAGAACAAGAAAAAATAAGGAAATTTTTTAAAATTTAACTTTGAAAGACTATAGAATCATGGGGGGAAAGCCATGAATTCTATGTGCGTATTCCCTTAGCACTGGAGCTTTGCAGTTCTCATTGATCAGTAATCTTGGTGTTGGCTGGATGTTCCTGCTGATCTTCTGCGGGAGGGGCCTGTTGCAGTGAGTCTCAAATGATTCACTTCTCCGCACATCCTACCTTCCACAAAGTGGTCGCAGAATTCTGTTCACAGAATTGCTGCTATTCTCTTCTTTGATCTCCTGTTAAGTTTGTAGGTGTTCAGAATGGTCTGATAACTATCTAGCCAAATTCCTGGGACCAGATGAAATTAAGGTTTCCTACTCCTCTGCCATCTTGCTCCTCCCAGATTCAATTATCTTTAAAAAAATAGCTGAGGGCTATCTTTACAGGTAACCAAGGGCTACTCTATCCAGCTAACAGCACCACAAATGCTAGAACTCAGGAAAGTACAGTAAATAACATCAATATCTTCTCCTTAAAGAGATCACATGTTTTACAGTATGAAATATAAATAAAATTTAAAAATCTAATTTTTTATATTATATATGGAAATAATTTACAAGTATAACATAATAGATATAATACTGATTCACTTCCTTTTCCCCCGTCCTTCCCTCCTTACAAAACTACAGTAAATGAGACTGTATTTGCTCCATCACCATCACCAACCTCCTCTTCCTCCATCACTCAGGAAATGACAAGTGTTCCTAATATAATTAAAAATCATAACTGTCTTACGAGAATCTCAATATAAATCAAGGCTCGCTACAGTCAAAATTGCCAGATACAGTCTGATTTAAAAGAAAAAAAAAAAAGCAAATTTACTGGAAATGAATTAATTGCCCCCTCCAAATACATTAAAAAGTTTTTAAATTATTAAGGCATACTACACCAGTAAATATTTCTTTGAAATACCATGATATCCAAATAAAATACAGTTTTTAACCTTCTGATATTTATAAAAGAACCGCAAAGACTATGTAAGTTTATAAATATTATAGATCAAAATGCAACTAAATTTATTATATTTTATATATATTGAAAATTAACATTATAGAGTGCTGGAGAAAATCTGACAACACTAATATTGATAAATGATGCTCTCCTTTGTTGGCGTATAAAAGAAACATATAGGGAGGAAGATGTATAACTGCTCTTCACCTGTTGGATTTCTTGTTTAAAACAGCAGCGTTTTTCTAATCGTCACTTACATGCTCCTATCATCACTGCAGCAACAAGGACTAAATTTTAAATATTTCTGAATAGTATTCCTCAATTAGATGATTAAAGCTAGGGATTACAAAGTGTCTAGATCAGATGACAACTGTCCTGGGAGAAACCAAGACACCTAGTAAACCATTTTAAAGACAATTTTTTTTTTCAGTATAAAACATATACAGAAAAATACTTACCTCGACAATATTCCATTAAGATAAGCACTTCCCATACATTATCACTTATTGAATTAACAGCACAGTCCAAATAACTCACAATATTTTTGTGACCAGACAGCTCTTTCTGAAAAATAATAATTGAAAAACATACATTTTCAAGCTCTACTAGCAATAGTTTAAAGTCTAAATTAATATATTTAAAGAATTTCAAAAAGTAAATTAAGAATAAATATGGAAGCTGACATATTTCAAAAAGGTTTCTACAGTTTCAATGAAAAGTTTCCTTACATGTGCCTGCCATTTTCTAACAGGCAAATATTCAATGAACACTAATTTTTAAACTCAATCAGGACAAAAGAGATGGTTCACTCAAAACCAGCAGTCTCCCAAAGTGTGCATGATAGTCCTTCGGGACTCAAGAATATAATACCATAACTTTTATTTATTTTTAGCTAAAAATATTTTTTAATTAAGCTCTAATATTTATGAACTAACAAGTACACTCTAATTTGTTTTCCCTGCAACATACTACAATTTATGTGTACTTAGTTAAGTGGATTTATGAATGTATATACTTTTAACTAAATAACCTACAAAACAAACAAGTGGCTTAAAAAAATTCTATTAAAAAACCACAGGTTAGAGCGCCTGGGTGGCTCAGTGGGTTAAGCCACTGCCTTCAGCCCCGCATCAGGCTCTCTGCTCGGCAGGGAGCCTGCTTTCCTCTCTCTCTCTGCCTGCCTCCCTGTCTACTTGTGATCTCTCTCTGTCAAATAAATAAATAAAATCTTTAAAAAAAAAAAAAAAAGGAAAGAAAAGAAACCACAGGTTAAAAATAATAATAATAATAATACAAGTAGTACGAAAATAAGGAAAAAATGGCAAATCTGACACTTTTGTTTCTGGTAAAGATAATGATCAGCATGTAATGAGGTTCAAAATAATCATCTAATTAGGTAGGTCTGGAAATTAAAAAACGATTATCAACAATACTTATTAAAAATAAATTTACACCCACTACCATTAATAATAAACCCTATTTTAACCATGTAATTTGGAAGCTGTAATGTGACTGGTTCATAAATACACAAATATAATAGTAGATGGGCACCAAAAAGTTAGAAGACCACCGCTGTAAAGAACGAATCACCCTAAATTCTGTGTTCAAAGGCAGAGAACCTGAGTTTTATTGCTACTGAGGATGACTATATTTTACGTATCAAAATTACACAAATTCGGGGTACCTGGGTGGCTCAATGGGTTAAGCCTCTGCCTTCAGCTCAGGTCATGATCCCAGGGTCCTGGGATGGAGCCCCATATCGGGCTCTCTGCTCGGCAGGGAGCCTGCTTTCCCCTCCCTCTCTCTGCCTGCCTCTCTGCCTACTTGTGATCTCTGTCAAATAAATAAATGAAATCCTTAAAAAGAAAAAAAAAATTACACAAATTCTATTGAAAGGAAGAACTGTGGTACACAGTACCATGTCTAAACTCAAGTTCAAGAACTTAGTCTAAGAACGCCAATTATCTTGGGGTAAATCTCTTCACCCTTTCAACTGATAGCTTTTCTAAAATGCTTTTAAAAACCAAGTCTCAAAGCCTAGTCAATTCTAGTCTAAGTAGGGAGTAGGGAGAATAAAGCAGAATCAGATAAATCCTGTTGTATAAGTATCCCTATCGCTGAACAAAAGGGATCAAATTGTATGTTGCTAATGATGTTGATGTAAAGTAGGAAATCTCTAAGCAGCTCACAGTAGCAGTGATATTAACAAGTGTTTGACATGGACGTGGAAAAACCAGAATCCCACACACTGCTGGTGTGAACATAAAAGGTTCAACTGCTATGGAAAACAGTTCTGTGGCTCCTAAAAGTTAAACACAGAATTACCATAACCCAGAAATTCCACTCCTAAATACAAAGTCAAAAAACTGAAAACAAATAAATAAATATATATACACACATATTCATAGCAGCACTATTCACAACAGCCAAAAAATAGAAACAGCCCAAATGTCCATCAATTTTTTTTAAAGTCCTCAAAAGATGAATAAACAAGCTGTGATAGACAGTTAGATACACACATACCAGGCAGATGAACCTCAAAAACATGCCAAGTAAAAAAAGCCAACATAAAAGGTCACATATTGCATGACTCCATTTACATAAAATATCCAGAATAGGTAAATCTATGGAGACATAACACAATGGGTGGTTGCCAGGCAAGAGGTTTCTTTCTTTTTTTTTTTTTTTTGGAGTGATGGAAAGATTCAGAAGTAGGCAGAGGTGGCGACTGCCCATCATCATGAATGCACTAAATGCCCGAACTGTTCACTTTGAAATAGTGGATTGCAATAAATAAATAAATCAAACAAAAGTTTCATTTCAATAAGACAGAAGTGTTAAATATATATTAGCATGTGATAAGCCGTGGATGAGAGGAGGAAGAGCCGCAGACAAGAGCCGGGGAGGAGGAAGAGAAGGAAGGCGTGCAGGAAGGGGGAGCGGAGGAGAAGAAAGAAGAGACGGACAGAGACGGGTGGGGAGAGGGCAAGGAAGAAAGAGAAGAGGGGGAGGCAGAGGGGGAGGCAGAGGAGGCGGCGGAGGAAAAGGCAGCGAAGGGGGAGGAGAGAGGGTGGGAACGAAGTGGAGGAAGCTGGGAAGGCTGAGGGGAAGGGAGAGGCGGAGGGAGGAGGAGACGGAAGAAAAGGAGACCAGGGGAGAAGGAGGAGGAGAAAAACAAGGCGCCACACAGAGCACTGAGAATAAGGTAACTTAGAAAAAAAGAACATTTTGATTTGGTACATTTTTTTAACTGTTTAGTCAACCCAGTTACTGACATTTCTTTAATAACCTATTAAAATATTTTTTACTTTTCCTAACATTTAAAAAGAATCTTTCCCTTATTGGAGGTTCTCTTTCCATGTATTGTAGAGTACACCCCCAAAAAAGTAATAACAACAGTAAACTTTATAACATGATTTTTAAAATGAAAAGCAAAACAAAATGTTGTTGAAGACAAACACATTACACTGAATGTATTAAACACCATGGGGAAGGTAAACACCAAATTCAAGACAATGGTTCCTTTTTGGATGAGAACAGCATAAGGATATGGCTAGGCAGGAATATACAGAGGCTTTAACTCTATCTGTAAAATTTTAATTCTTAAGTTGGGTAGTGCATAAACTGGGACTTATTACATAATTCTCTAATTTTTCCATTCTCAAAATATTTCATAATCAAAATGTATTTTTAAAAGAGGGGGGAAAAAGAAAAAGCAGAGTCCTTGCCCATTGAACTACAATCAGAAAGAGAGGATTAAGGAGTAGTTGACTACAGTTACCCCTACGGAGGACTATAAAGAATACACTTCAAAGGTTTTCTAGACCTGCATAAACCAGTAAGCAGCTTGCCTAAAACCTGGCTACTGTTACCGTGCAAAATCAAAAGAAAATACAGCAAATTTTTCAAATGGAATTACACTTTCACTTACCATAATTGTAATTTCCCTTTTACAAATGTTGAGGTCTGGCATGCTATTCACATACATTCGTTTCAATGCATGGCGGATTCCACCATGTGTCCGCACCAGGAAAACCGTGGAGAATCCACCTAGGAGAATGAGTACCGGTTAATTACAAAGAAGCAGAAACTACTATGCAGTATCACTGAGGAGCTTAATCTAAGAAATAAACCACAAACAAGACAAAAATAATAGCAAGCAACTATTTTATTAGATTAAAAGCCAAAACACTGGCTTCCTAAAGCCAAAACACTGGCTTCCTATGACCATCACAAAGTAGTACATGGAGAATAGCATGCTCCTCAAATAAACATGCTTCTCTTTTAAAGGTTAAAATACTAAAATTTCATTTTGCTTCTTATGTAACATGTGGAAAATGTCACTATAACTGCATTACTATAGTTTGGCACATATTAGTGACTATCTAATCACCAGCCTCCTCCTCTCTGTGATAACAAAACACTGATGTTATCTGAGATAGCAACAGAATCAGATGGGTGGGTTCCCCTCCAGTTCCAGGGGATGAACCAACACTGTTACACGGAGATAATGAATCTCATTTCCTCTTGTCAGTATCTGACTTAGGACTAGGTATGTAAACAATTTCGCTATGGGACATAAGGGGAAAATTGGCTGGGGATTGCAGGGAAAGAATGTCCACCCAGAAAAGAGAGAGACTTATGAAGAAGGCCAAGCTCCTCTGCTAGCTTTTGGATTTTGTTAGAGATGAATGTGATGTTCAGACCTACTGTAGCTATCTGTGGGCAGGATGGACCAGACGGGACCATGATGGACCAAAAGGATCAGAGCAAAGATGACCTAAACCACTGACACAGTTAGGCTACTGCATTAGACAACTCTGGAACCATCTCCTTCCAAAAGTCTTAGCATGATGTAAGTGTCCTCATTATATATGCCACCGTTATTTGGACAGTCTGTTAACTGTATTTGAGAAAGCAGATCCAAAACACATTGCTCAGCTTTCTAAAGAACAATTATTTGTCACATCTACACAAAAACTCCACCTGAAGTCTTTAAAGCTCATCCTGGTAAAGGATATTATGTTGTTTAATGTAGTTTAAAACAAAAAATGGTTGTGTCACTTTTATCAGTTTGATAGCCCTAATAAAACAGCATCCTGAGCAATTATAAGGCACCTGCATTGATTCAACACAAAACAATCAGAGGAAAAGTAAACTACTGGGGAGAAATGCTAGGGAAAAAGAGTTCCTAAGACACTCCAGAACCAGTATGGATTCAACCCAGAGTCTTCATATCCCCCAACTGCAGTTCCAAGAAACTGTAAAACTCCCACGTCGTAGATCTGGATTGCCATATACACAATGTAGGGAAAGTCAAATCATCCAACTCGCAAGGTGGTTACCAGGAAAGAAAAAGATGGTATTTGGGAAAGGTACTTGAAATAAAAGCTCTAACAATGCAGGGAATTTTTTTAAAAGAAGTTCACTTAGCATTAATTTCATATACAAACATTAAGAAATTAGTAGCACTAATAAAGTACTACTTCAACTATTCAAATTTTTATTTGATTTTTAAAAATTTAAAGAAAATGCTGAAAGTTAGGTCTCTATGTGGAGTTAGTATGAGTATAGGTCAAGATAAATTATTTAAACAGAATTTGTTCTGAGATATTTTTCTAGAGAGAGAGAACGAATTTATCTTGAATGCATTTCCAAGTTCTGACCCAAGTCAGAGTCAGAAAGCCTAAGCAGGCCGTGTATGTGTGTGTGTATGTGTGTGTGTGTGTGTGTGTGTGTGTCCCCCTACACTTTATTCTACTTAGGTATATGTTCTTATAAATACACAATAATGTAAACTGGTTATTAACTGGGGAATTGGGCAGTAGTCTCCCAGTTGGTTCTGATGTACACCCTAGCTGAGCATCCACTGAACCAGAGATAAAGATCTTAGAGGAGTCATGGATCCTATATATTCAGTTCTCAACCACCCACTAACAAAGTAACTTTATGCCTATGAATTAGGGAAACTAAGGGAAAAAATTTAATTTTCTTCATAAAACCCATATTCCTTAAAGTTAAAGCTTGCTGATTTCACTAATTTGAAATTAGACCTAAATCCCACCAGACGTTAGGTTTTCTAAAGAGACATGTTCATTAACTGTGATTTATACCTAAACTAGGTAAAATTGGTCATTAATAGTGCCTGCTTTGAGAATGAAAGGGAAGTCATTTATTTATATTTCTCCAAATACTATATTTTCCAACAATTTCTGATTGTTAATTAGCTAATATTATTTGCCTGAAGAAGACATTCAGTGGTAATTAGTTAAGAATTACAGTAATCCAAGAGAGGAGTATCATCTGCTTGCCATCAATCCATCCACACCTACCAAAGTCTTCAACACATATGTTTCCTCAGGAAGTCTTACATGACCAACCCCATTCAAGTTCATCATGCATCATTCCTTCAGAATTTTTACCTAGAGTTTTGACTACATTATTGTGTACTTCAATTCTCGACTCACCACATACATATATCACAAGATTACTAGCAGTTAACCACAAATTCCCCTTTTTATATATTTTCTACGTCCAATTCAATATATTGTTCAATTCCAAGCAAAGGCACAGTTGTTAAATTAAAGCTATATTTATAATTCCAAATTTGGAGCCATAAGGGTATTATAAAGCATTCCAAATGTGTCCCCAAATCCCAAGAGTAAAAAACTAGTGACAGATACTGATCTGACAGAGTAAAATGGGAAATAATGTATATTTACACAACTTAACACGAGAAGGAAAATTACTGAAATCTTTTGTAATCTATAAATCATATAATATAGGCATTCCTTTCCAATTGTGGGTACATATTCTGAAAAGCAATGATTATCAGCCTCCCCCAGTTTGTTTCCAGGTTAGACATGCAGTTCACATGTGAAACCACTGCACAGGTCGCCAAATTCAAATATCATCTCTTTGTCCACAACCCAACACAAAAAGTATCATATTTCAATGAAGGACTAGCTTGAAGCCAACCTAAATTTGTTTCAGTTAACAGTGTTAAAATAATGACAATGTAGCTTGCACCTGACCGAAAGCACGGCTCTAGAGACGCCAGGTGCCTTTGGTAATTGTGTATGCACGGAAGGCATGTATTTCTACAGCCTAACTTTTCCTGATAAACCACTCCTCCTATTAAAAGCCATTATTTTTCCATGCTTTCATTTGTCTTACTTTCCATTTACTGATGGTGCATTTATTTGTAACTCTCCTCGAATGTGTTCAGAAAGATAACATAAAAAAAGGAAAACATGAAAAAAAAAAAAAAGAAGGAAAACATGAATGACAGAACCAGTTTCCTTCTTTATCTTCCTGCACTTCCTCGGGTTCAGATGTTCATTTACCAACTAAGAGTAGCCAAAGGAGCAGAAATTCATCAGTAACAAAATAATCCTGAGAACACTACTAAGTAGTCCACTGGGTTAGGTAAACAAGAAAGCAGGGACCTGGATTAAGATATTAGTTTTACATTATAAGCAACCTGAGATAAATCAAAATGAACAATCCTCCATTTAATCTCAAATGCCAGCCACCCAGGAAATCCTCCAATTACCTTGTACTGATAAAGTTTGTTTTGAAGGTATTTTACACAGGTTTTATCAGATAATCTTTATAGAAGTGTCTGGTTTAAAACACAGATACCAGGGCACCTGGGTGGCACAGTTGGTAAAGCGCCCAACTCTTGGTTTCAGTTCAGGTCCGGATCTCAGGGCTGTAAGATCAAGCCCCTCCAGGGCACCGCACCCGAGTCTGCTTGACTCACTCCCCTCCCTCCACAACCACGCGAGCACACGCTCCCTCTTCCCCTCAAGTAAACCTTTTTTAAAAAATAAAGTAAAATAAAAAACAAAGCACAGATACCATATATAAGGTTTAGCCTCTTCCTCCCTCCACACCTTTTGACAAAAAAAAGAATCATTTCTAGGGACTACTGTAGTGTACACACAAGGCTTAACTCATTTTTTTTTCATTTTTTAAAAATTATCTTTAATTAACATATAACATTAACATATAACGTATTATTTTATTATATATAATGTATTATTTGTTTCAGGGGTACAGGTCTGTGAGTCATCAGGCTCACACACGTCCCAGCACTCCCCATGGCACAGACGCTCCCCAGTGTCCCTCACCCGGCCACCCCATCCCTCCCCCATTTTAACAGTGGCAGAGTATGCTATACCATGTAAATACCATAATTTGATCATCTCCAAAGTGATGGTCATCCAGGTTAGTCTGGTGTTTTATCTGTCTCTTGCTATTATGGACAATAAATGTTGCATTAAACACCCTCGTACAATCATTCTTAAAGACTAGCACTTTTGTTCCCGTGGCATAGATTTCCAAGGTAAGTCCCCCAAAGGAAAAATACAGATTCAATACTGCCAGGCTAAACCCTGAAAGGCTGTAGCAACTTTCACCAGCAACAGGAGTCCTTTTTCTCACATGCTCGCCAGAGCACTTAAAATTCTGCCAATCTGATAGGGAAAGACTTGTGGCTCTGTTACTTCTAGCTTTCATTCTTCTCATTACCAGTGAAACAGCCTCTTTGCCTCTTTTTGACGGTCACTTGTATCCACTCTTCCATGACTTGCCTTCCTATCACTGGTCTCTTTCTCTAAAGGGTCCTCTCTTTCCTTCCGTCGTAGGAGAGCATTATAGAATTCGCCTGACACACGAAGGTGTGCCTATTTGGTCTACCACTTGGCTCCATTTGGTATTGATCAAGGACACACACCAAAGCTTGATTCAGAATCATATAATGGGGGAAGAGGAACTTAATTTTTTAATTTTTTTTTTCAAGATTTTCTTTATTTAACAGAGAAAAAGAGTAAGAGAACACAGGCAGGGGAAGCATCAGGGGGAGAGGGAGAAGCAGGATCCCCGCCAAGCAGGGAGTCTGATGCGAGGCTCAATCCCAGGGCTCTGGGATCATAACCTGAGCCAAGGGCAGATAGATGCTCAACCAACTGAGCCACCCAAGCACCCCTAATTTTTTCTTTATATGTCATTGTAGTGTTGGATGTTGTATGGGGGCTGTGTTTTATTGGAAATTTTTAGAGAAATAATGTAGAACATTTCTTTTAAATGAATGAGAAAAGAACTCATCAACTTAAAACAGATAAAGGAAAGGTACTTTCCACCACTATACAGTAAAAGCGCATACAAAAGGGGTCACACAAAGCCACGAGATTTCCAATAAACATATTGTGATCTCAACCGTAGCATTTACCACTGTACTCCTCCATAACAAAAATAAGAGGATTTTTTTTTAAAGCCTTAAATCCATAAGGTCAAAGAGAAAGAGACAAGACATGTCAACAAAATTTTGGAAGATGAAGAACTTAGGGACACATGGTATAGGACTAAACAGAACAGAGAAAGACCACATCAAGCATTTGACTGGAAGGGAGAGGGAGCAAGAATGAGCAAGAAGCAAGACTAGTCTAATGACATAAACCTGAAAAACTAAAAAATTACAGAATTATGGGGGGCCCTGTGAAAGCAGGGATAGCAATGAGGAAATAGGAAGACTGGATTAAAGTCTTCATAAAAGCATCAGACCTCTAGATTCCCCACCCCATTCCTCCTGGCCAAGCCAACACCATCCTCCCCCTCCAGGCAAGATGAGTTAAACCAGCAGTCATCTGGGACACTAGGCACCATTTGTAGGCATGCGGACAGAAGCGGAGAGAAAGGTGTAGTCCTAAAAACAGGAAAATTAAATAAAAGTCTACACACTGTAAAGAGAATCTCCACCTCAGTCTGAGACCATTTCTCAGCAACAAGCACCAGACAGTAAGTACATCCTAGTCCTATCAAAGAAGTTCTCTTCTTGGAAACCGGATTAAAAAAATACAGATACGGAAATTTGGGAGACACAGAAGGAAAACAGAGTGGCTTTCTGACTCATGATTGAGGTGAAGCCCTGAATTAAGAAACCCTTACAATTTACACAAAGCCCTTCCAATCATCACTTTAAAGAACCTCACTCAAAAAATAAAAAAAGACAAAAACAAAAACAAAAACCAGACATCAAATGTTCATCAGACACAGAAAGACTCCAACATAAGAGATGAAAAAAGGCAAACAGGAAAAAAGGAACTCTGAACAGATACTAGGATCTGAAGAAATCATCCATGAACCTACAAACATGTTCAGAGTGTAAGGAAAATACTGTGTCACGAAATAAGAGCAGGGTCCTATAAAAGGGATGGATATTCTGAGAATGAGGAATGATTTTTGCAAATTAAAACTAAGAGATCAAAAGGGGAAAACTTCAACAGAGGAGCTAGAAGATAAAATTAAGGAAAATTTCCAGAAATTTTCCAGACAAAAGAAATAAGAAAAGACAGGAACATAAAAGGACCAGTGTAACAGATCTACTATCACAGTAACAGAAGTTCCAGAAAGAGAAAATAAAGAAATAAATAATTAAGAATAATACTTATTCTTTCTTCTTTCTTAATATTTCTTTATAAGAAGAAAAGTATATCGAAGATATAATACACACACATATATTCCAAACTTGATGTGCATGGGTTTCCATAAGTAAAAAGCTAACCATATATATAGATATATAGAGTATATCCTACATACACACACACAATGGAGTATTTGTTATAAAAACGAATGAAACCTTGCCATGTGCAACAACGTGGATGGATCTAGAGGGTATAATGCTAAGTGATTAAGTCAAAGAAGGACAAATACCATCATTTTGCTCACATGTGGAATTTAATAAACAAAAACAAACAAAGAAAAAAGAGACAAACAAATGAATTCAATATCGGCAACAACCTGGTGGACACCAGAGGGAGTGGGTGGGCACAGGTGAAAAAGGTGAAGGGGAGAAAGGGTACACTTATCACGAACACTGAGCGAGGTGCCCAACTGCCTAATCGCTACATTGTACACCTGGAACAAAGGAAACAATGCGTGTTCATTATACTGGAAGTTTTAAAAAATCAAAATTTAATTAAAGTTTAAATATTTAAAAAAAAAAAAAAAAGCACTAACCCAGCAAATACCAAGCATGGTGAACAAAAACAAAAACAAACACAAAAAAACACCATATCAAGGCTAATCATCAAGAAACTTCAGAAGGTTCAGGATTAAGAAAAAATCTTTTTGAATGGTTGCACATTTGCTTTAGTTCAGGGTAGATTTGGCCCTATACCCTTATCTGGCCATCTCACAAGCAGAGAGTGAATGTGTAAGCACAATTAAGCTCGTACTACTTTTAAATAAGCATATCATATATGGATGAGAGAGTGGATGTGTAAGCACAATTAAGCTCGTACTACTTTTAAATAAGCATATCATATATGGACGGCACCATTTTACCAGTTGCAGCGTTCTTCCAGCTTCAGGCTGGAGACTGGCCCCAGAAAGACCTACTACGTGGCTGGAGCAGGAACTTTTCAGCCTCCTGCCTCTACTTCCATTCCACCTGCCCACCTCTGAGGAGAAGAGAGGGTTTAAGAGACTGAGTGCAATCACATGGTCAATGATTTAATCGACTGTGCCTATGTAAAGTGGCCTCAATAAAAATTCTGAATAACAAGACCCCGAGAACTTCCTGGTTGGTGAACACACTCACATCCGCAGAGCGGCCCACCCTGCCCCCATGTGGACAGAAGCCCCTGCACTCGAGGCCCTTCCATTCCTTATACCCCTGCCTCATGCACCTGTTCAGCCCGGCTGTTCACTGTAGCCTTGGTAATAAAATGGTAATCATGAGTAGAGCACATTCTTAAATTCTGAGTCATTCTAGCAAATTATCAAACCTGCAGAGGAATCATGAGAAACCCCAAATTTGCTGTCAAGAAAGTCACCAGAAGTGCTGAAGGCCCCCAGGCATCTGAAATTGGGGCAATCATCTGAGACTGAGCCCTTTAAGGCGTGGGTTGAGTCTAGTAGTGTCCGAACTGAACTGAGGGGCACCCAGCTAGTGTCAGAGAACCGCAGGCAGAATGTAACTGCTTACCTAAAAGTAGTAGTTATGAATGTATTTCATCTTCTACTTGGGAAGATGAGAAGTATGCCATATCAAGCAACAATCAAAAAAACTTTTAAACCTAACGGTGATTCAAAATGGATTTGGTCTAGAGGTCTAGAGGCCAACATCAGATATTTTGGAGACATACAATACTAAACTAAGTACTTAGTAAATACTTGTCTATACAATGAGACATCCCTACAAGCTATACTGCACTGCTTTCAAACTCTCCCAGCTTCCGGTCCATTCCACAGAGCAGAGCTGATCTTTTGTTCATCAATCTGCCTCTCCTATTAGGTAGTAAGCAACTTGATGACAATTTCACACAACATTAGATGCAAAATAATCAAAATGTGTTCATAATGTAATAGTTCAATCACTTTTGAAGTAACCAAACTCTTCTGAAATGAAAAAAACGAGGTGTTTTTTAAATGCCTTGATAAAACTAAGATACACTTTGACAAAACCTGGCAAGTTTTGTAGTCACTGTAAGAAATTAATTTCATCAATATAATTTACATTCAGTGAATGTCTCTTAGCTCCTAATTAGCACCTTCTTTCCAGAGAACAGAAAATCCAAGTTGGCAGGGGTTATATAAATAATTGCCACTAAATGTTTCTTATAACCATGGTTCTCAGCCTATTTTCTTGCCCAACACATTGGAAAACACTACTCATTCCCAAAAAGTGACAGAGACGGCCAATGGAGTTGGGAAGAAAAGGTATCAAAATCGAGAAGTACAACACTAAGAAACCGATTCAGTAAGGATCATCTATGTATGCCCAAAATTCAAGATCAAGTGTGATGAGAAATAGGATATTCCCATGATGCCAAAGTATCACAAGGAAAAAATTCCCTTGTAAGGGAGAAATCTGGGAGTCATTAATATTGCATTAATATTGACATTACGTGCTTCCTGATTACCTGCAAAGTAATTTTGTTAAAAACTTTTCACCTGGGATGCCTGGGTGGCTCAGTTGGTTGGACGACTGCCTTCGGCTCAGATTGTGATCCTGGAGTCTCGGGATCGAGTCCCGCATCGGACTCCCAGCTCCATGGGGAGTCTGCTTCTCTCTCTGACCTTCTCCTCGCTCATGCTCTCTCTCACTGTCTCTCTCTCAAGTAAATAAATAAAATCTTTAAAAAAAAAAAAAAAACTTTTCACCTGATAAATCTTAAGGCCCAACTCCAGCGCACATGAAACAGAGGCTAGAAGAATAAGGAAAGTGCTAACACAGAGAAACAACCAAAGTCCAAGACACTGACTTCGGCTAGTTGTCTTACACAGTGTTCCATAGGTAGAGTAAAAAAAATAAGGGGCGTAGGGTTATTCTGCATTTTTTTTTTTAAGATTTACTTATTTACTTGAGAGAAAAGAGAGAGAGAGCACATGCAGGGGAGTGACAGCAGGGCGCCTGATGTGGGCTCAACCCCAGGACCCTGGGATCATGACCTGAGTTGAAGGCAGACATTTAATTGACTGAGCCACCACGGCGTCCCTATTCTAGATTTAAAAAGACATAACAATGAAATGCATTACATAATCCTTGATCAAATTCTAGTTTTGAAAGAGACCATAAAACATTTTTGTTGGTGAAAGAAACCATAAACCCTTTTTGTTGGTGGTGAACTGTCTGAAGGAAGTAATAGGGAGACTATCATTTTACTTACTAGTACGTAATTGCTATTTAAACACATATATGTTCTTAAAATGTATACGTTTTCCTCCTTAACCACAGTACCTCTCACCCACCTAAGAAAATGAACAATAGGCCTCCTAATACACAGCCATTATTCAAAATTATCCAAGTGTTTTCAAAAACTTATAAAGAAAATACTATAAAATGTTACTGGCAGTTGAATGTAGATGAAGGACAACCTGGTCATTCATTATACTGTTCCTTCCAGTTTTCATATTACTGTAAACTTTTCATGACAAAGTTGGAAGAAACGCGAAACGCCAGATGTTTTTCCCCAGGTAACTGCTCCCTCCCTTGCCAACCACAACCACACCACCACCACTGAGAATTATTCTTTCACAAGAAAAGACACTGCCCCTGATTATACAGACGCCAACTTCCCCAAAGGCACCATGAGTCTCTTACCACAGAAAATGTTTACGGTATCCTAGATACCTACAGCTCCGACATCCTGACACACACAAGCACCTCATGCTTCTGAAAGACTGGGCTTTAGAAGCGTTTACCCCATCGAGTTTGTCTCCCCAGGGAACGGAAGAGGAAAGACGGAAGGGGAGAATTACATGCGGTCTTTCTGTAGCGTGTGTACCGTCACACATCGCGCAAATCAACAAGACAGAGGAAATACCAAGCTGTCAGCAACTTCTGGTTTTAACCATTGCCAAAGAAAACAATGTCATTTGAAAACAATCTTCAAAATAAGTGGAACAGGCACTTATTTTGCTGTGGGATTTGAGCCAGAAGAATGATCCTCCTCCCAATGCCCACTGACCTGTGACACGTCAGAGTTTCATCACTTTAAGTTCGGCAATGACTTCAGAAGTTTCTTTTAAAAGTGAAAATACTCCTAAAGAGGATTACTAACTTAAATTTTTGCCGAAGTTCTCATGTCAGTAAGTGCTATCTGGTAGAAGGCAATGAAAGAACGGGTCAGGGACATTTGACGAGGCAGAAATAGGAGGAGCTGGAGATCGGGCGAGCGCGCGGCCTTCACACAGCCCTCACGACGTAGAGAACTGCCGAGCGCATTACCTCATTTACCACTCACATCACGAGGCAGTCTAACCGACATTCCTGCTGTCCAGACGAGGAATAAAGTCAACACTTAGAAGGTAAGCAGTTAGTCCAATAACACAAAACTGAGTCTTCCTCCCTCCCCCATAAATCTCACCTTCTAATGATTTTTACATCCACATCCGTCCGTGTTAGTTGTGTCAGAAGAAAAGTTTACTATATAATTACAAATGGGAGGACCTAGGAAAAACATTAAAACGGAGGAGGAACAAAAGAAAAACGGATAACCAGGAGAAAACATGCCTTCCCCACTCCCAGGGTTTCCTCTTGATAGAAACGCAGGTCACAGGCAGTATTTCTCATAAAGACGACGAAGTCAAAACCATGTTTGACTGGACTGCTCAGCGCCTTACCAGACATTTCAGATGAAAACCTACATTTTCAACTTGTCTTAAAAACTTGGAAATAAGGAAACAGCGGCCCTCATTCCTACACGGCCTCACGCACATGAAGCTGTCAGCCGGCGTGCCCTCACACAGCCCTCACACAGCGCGTGCGCTCCGCAGGGCATCTGCACTCTCTCTGCTCGCCGCCATTTCATCGCGTTCCCTGGCCCACTTCACTCCGACAGGCCCGCCTGGCCTGGGCAGCATCGGAGTCTGCAACCCCTACAACAGGAACTTCCCAGAACCGACCCGCTGCAGTATGTACACTTGTTATACTCATCCAATGCCTGTCTCCTCAACTGCATGTAAATTCCACAAAAACATTTTTCTTATCACACTTTCATCCGTGTTTGAGTACCACCTCGTCCGACACTCAAATATTGAAGTGCACAACTTAACATTAAGAAAATGGTTCTGCCAAAAGTAATTTTAACTGGTAAGTTACAACGACTACATTGATCTTCTGTGAATAAAAAGCAATGAATCTGATTGATCATTTTCCTTTGTTGTTCACTACACTTCTCATTTACAGCATAAATTCTGAAAACAGGAATTCACTTCTGCACCATGTAAACCACGCATTCATTCAACAATATATATTAACTGTTCACAAGGTGCTGAGTACTGTACTAGGTACAAGAAACAAGATGACCTGTAAAAATTTCAGAGAAACCCTCTTGCCCTTTGTGAGCTTACTTCTAAAGGGACTGAAACGAAATAAATAAAATATACACTATATGGGAGATAGTGCTACATCCTGAGAAGAAAATTAAGTTGAGATGGATAGCAGACTGGAAACCTGGGTTGGCGGGAGGCGTGAAATTAAAATGTTTAATCTAGATGCATGGGGATGGCCCGGAGCGACTTCCAAGTCAAGATGGAAAGTGAGGGAACGAGCCCACTTGTCCCACTATTGGGACAAGTACATTCCAGGTAGAGAAAATAGGGTGTGCAAAGGTCCTAAGACGGGGAGCCCGGCTGATACATTTGGAGAGCAGCAAAGGGACCAGAAAACCTAAAGCCAAACAAACAAAGAAGAGATAACAAAAAACAAAAAAAATAAAAATAAAAATAAAAATAAAAAAGATTTCAAAGACATAAAAGGGATCCAGACCATGTAGGTCTTATGTACGGATGAGAGTAAAGATGTTGGCTTTCATTCCAAGTAAAATGAGAAGCCACTGGAGAGTTCTAAGTAGACGAGTGACATGACTGAACTTTTATTTTAATATTACCACTCTGGCTACTGTTTGGGGATTAGAGTGAAGGCAAAATTAGAAGTAGGAAAGCCAGGTAGTAGGCTACCACAGTAACTCTGTCAAAAAATGATAGTAGTATTGAAAAAGGCAATGGGAACAGTGAGAAATGAAAAAATTCTAGATATATTTTGAGGGTAGACTGGACAAGAATTCTTGACAGACTGGATGTGAGATATAAGAGAAAAAGAGGAGTTAAAATGTCTCCAAGATTTCTGGCCCGAGGAGTTAGAAGGATGAAATCACCATTAATTGAGACAGAGAAGACTGTAGTGGCAAACAATGCAACACGGGTTTCTCATTTCTACTTATCTTGTGAGCAGAGGCACTAACTACCTTTGTTTTGGACTGTCTTTTCAGGATTGCGTAGTGACAGCTTTAGCAGACACAGACTATATATTCCTCTGGAGCAAAGAGCAGTTTAGTTGACTGCCTAGCATAATAAAGATAATAATGCCCCCCCATCTTCTCTGGGACAGACTTAATACACATCGTAAAAGATTCCAGTTCCCTTAACTCGGGCATCCTCGCCTATAATACAATCCACCGTATGCACAGGCATCACCTGGGACCTTTTCCACAGTCCTGTGGGAACTGAGGCTCTGGCAACCGGAGCAAACACTGATACTCTGGCTACAGCTATTGCTGTAATAAAATCCTTCGTCTCGGGCACCTGGGTGGCTCAGTGGGTTAAGCCGCTGCCTTCGGCTCAGGTCATGATCTCAGGGTCCTGGGATCGAGTCCCGCGTCGGGCTCTCTGCTCAGCAGGGAGCCTGCTTCCTCCCCTCTCTCTCTCTGCCTGCCTCTCTGCCTACTTGTGATCTCTCTCTGTCAAATAAATAAATAAAATCTTAAAAAAAAAAAAAATCCTTCGTCTCGTGTCTTCTGACAGCATCCGTGTAACTATGGCAGGCTAACCCGTCAGATTACAAGGAAGGTAAAATCTCAAACTCTGAATAGTTCTTGACAAACAGCGAAAGTCTTGGGCAGAATATCAACAGTGTAGTTTGGACACATTACGTCACAGATGCCAACTGGACATTCAGTTGGAGACATGGAAGTGACAATTAGATTTCCAAGTATAACGTCCAGAGAAGAGACCAAAGCAAGAGATACCTTCTTGATTATCATCATTTATAGACACAATGAAAACAGCTATGTTCCTGTATCCAAAAAAAAAGTTACTTAATAGTAAAGCATCACTATATTTGTTAGCAAGGATGTTCTAAAATCAATAATCTTCTATCTTCTTTTTATATGCTCTTGTTGGATGTGGAGATTAGTAAAATATTACCACCATAATCATACATCAAGAGCCTTAAAATATTCATATTTTTTGCCTCATGATTTTATTATAAAATTCTACCACAATGAAATTGGTGACGATATGGAAACCTGTATTTCTATCAAAATGCAAATGACTAGGCAAATAACATTACAAGGGATGACATTTCGTGTAGACATTACAAAAATGCTAATATAACCATAACATAATATACTATAAACAAAATAATCTCATTGTCTTCAGGTACAGCTGAATTCAGAACACCAAGTTTCTTTCAACCAGTAAAACTCCCTTTGGTAAACTAATCTGAGATGGGTTCCTTCTGTTTACAGTTCAGAATCCTAAAGCATCAATTACATTAGCCTTTGGACAGCCCTTGGAAGCCAGCCAACATTAACGAGATTATTTCTATAGGAATGTAAATATCATGAATTCCTTATTAACTGAGAACTATGTATTTAAAATGCTTCCAAGGTAGAAACTCAGACACCATCAATGATACTCCTGTGTTTGGGGTATCAGGTAACAGTAAGATAAAGCAGGACAATACCACAGAGAGCTTCCTATAATCCTTAATACCACTTTGGGATCCACTTTAGAATATTAAGCAAAAGGAATTATATATTTGCATAGGTATTATATGCCCAGACACTCAGATATGAACGCTGTCTCCAAAATTACTGACATGGATTATTCACATCATTGCCATAATTTAACATAGTTCCCTAACCGTTCTGTTTGAAACAGACTACAAAGACCATCATAAATTCTTTTCAGTAACTACAAGATGGGAAATTTCCCCCTTTTTGAGACTGGACAAAATTTCAAAAACACTTGTAAGTTATTCCTAAACAAATTAAATGAAGAGAGAAAACAAAGTTTTTGATGGGTTTCAAAGGTTTTTGGAGGAAGAAAAAAAAAAGTATATGGAAATCGATACAACAGATCAATAAAGCTGTGTATTTTATAAGATGGTATTGAAATTTCTTAAATGACTTCTAAAATGTGTTAAAAGAAATGTCTTTATCAACTGTCAAAAACTGAGCTTCTTGATAGAGATCACTTGGCAAAACAATACTCATTTGTTTGCGTATTTATCAAAAAGGTGAACTCAGGGAAGCTGGATGGCTCAGCTGGTTTCAGCTCAGGTCATGGTCTCAGGGTCCTAGGATAGAGCCCTGTGTTGAGCCCCACCCAGCTCCACACTTGGCAGGGAGTCTGCTGCTCTCTCTCTCTCTCTCTCCTTCTTCCTTTGCCCCTCCCCCCACTTATGATCTCATTCCTAAGGGAAAAAAAAAAACTTAAAAAATCAACTTTTTCACAACTCTGAAACTACCCAAAAGTTTGCAACAATTTGAGAAGCTTCTATTCAAAACAAAGTGAATCTCAGTAAAAAAGTGAGCTTTGCGACATTTTAACTTGTCCTGTTCCTATCATTCTCTCCCAGCTCCATGGTAGTCTTGAAAAAATACACCTTACAACAACAGTAACTGCAAAAACCAGCAGACACTGGCATCAACAAAACAGGCTTGGCCTCACCATAAAAACACAAGACCTGTCAGGCCGCTCCCTAGAAAAGCTCCATTCTCTGGGTCTGTCTGTATCTGACCTGTCTCAGATTCAATGTGCAAAAATCACGATCACCAGAACTTGTGTTGAAAACAATCAGCAGCAACTAACCACACAACCTTGCGGCGGTCTCGGGCGGCCAGCCAAGTCAGGATAATGAGAGGCCGACTAAAAACACGGGGAAAATCTGGAAATGAAGTATCTATATGGGACGCTGGAAAGTTCCAACACATTCCCAGGGATCTAGAAGGCCGTCTGCATGTGAAGGGATGACCGTATGCCCAGACAAGATGAGAAGGCCCCACCGCTCCCCCCTGGGTGACACTGAGACTCTGAGCGAGAAAAGTAAAGGCTAAAGCAAAGCTGGAACCCGCGGCACTGAACTCATGCGCACACACAGAAAGGGCCCCTCAGCTACAGCCGAACACGCGCTGGCTGCAGGTTTCAGGGAAGACCTGTCCTGTCGTGAGCGGACCACTAACCGAACTGAGAAAAGACTCGAGTGGCTCCCATAAAAAATTCAGACTGTACAGAATCGGTAGAGGAAAGTCACTAAACAAATAGCAAAAACAAAATTCTGGCGAGTGGAGGAATCTGATTTCCAGAGTCACTTCAATAAGCTATTTAAAATGTCCAGTTTCCACCAGAAAATTATGAGCCATGAAAATAGTAAATATGGCCCATTTAGGGGTAGGAGGGAAGCAGTCAAGAGAAACTGCCTCTGAGGAAACCCAGATGCTGGACACACCAGACAAAAACGATGAATCAGCTACTACAAATATGTTCAGAGAACTAATAAAAAATCATGTCTAAAGAACAAATGTATGAAAATGATGCCTCACCAAGTAGAGAGTATCAATAAAGAGTCAGAAATTATTTTTTTAAGAGAGATGAAAGTTAAAGGATGGTAAACTATACAACATATAAACAGCAACCAAAGAAAGAGCCAGAATGACTAAACTAGTATTAGATAAATGAGGCTTTATAACAAATGTAATTACAAAAACAAGGAAATGCATTCTTATAATTAATGAAAAGGTCAATCTATCAATAACATGTAACAATTACAAACACATAAACACTTCAAAAAATCCCTAAATACATGAAGCAAAAACTGACTGAACTGAAGAGAGAAAAAGACGATTAAACAATGATAGTTGGAGAATTAAATACCCCAGTTTCAATAATGGATAGAACAAGTAGGCAGAAGGTCAACATGAAAAGAAGACTTGAGCATTACTAACCAACTAGACCCAGAAGACATTTGTAGAGCCCTCCCCTCAACAGCAGAATACACATTCATCAAGCACATATGAAACATTCTCCAGGAAAGATCATGTTAGAGCATAAAACAAGTCCCAATATGTTATTAAAAACTGAAATCATACAAAGAATGTTCTCCAACAAAAATGAAATGAAATTAGAAATCAAAAAAGGAAATTTGAGGAATTTACAAATATGTGGAAGTTAAAGACCATACTCATAAAAAACCAATGAACCAGAGACAGAATTACAAAGGAAATGAGAAAATACTTCCAAGATGAATCAAAATGAAGAAACATCATACCAAAACTTATGGGATGTAGTTAAAACAGTTATTGGAGGGAAACTTATAGTTGCAGATAACCACAATGAAAAGGAAGAAAGATCTCAAACCAAAAACTTAACTTCCCATATTAAAAACCAGAAAAAGCAGGTAATTTATACTGAAAGAAGGAAGGAAATAATAAAACTTAGAGTACAAAAAAACTAATAGGAAACAGAAAGACTAATAAGGAAAATTTGTTCTACCAACATTAAAGAAATAAATAGGATTACAGGGTAAACAAGTTTTGTCAACAAATTAAATAACCTGGATGAAATCAATAAATCCCTACAAAAATACAAAATACCTAACTAATTCAAGAAGAAATTAAAAATTTAGACCAATAAAGAGATTGAGTACCAAAAACACACACACACACACACACATACACACACACAAAAAAAACTTCCAACAAAGAATAGCCCAAGAACATATGGCTTCACTAGGGAATTGTATCAAATGTTTAAAGATGAATTAACACCAATCCTTCATACCTCTTCCAAACAATAGAAGTAACACTTTCTAATCCATTCTATGAAACAAACATATCACAAAAAAAGAAGTTACAGATCAATATCCCTTATTAATACAGATGGGGACATCATCAAAATATTAGCAAACAGGGGTCTCTAAAGACATTTATGGGAGCACTTGGGTGGGTGACTCAGTGGGTTAAGCCACTGCCTTCAGCTCAGGTCATGCTCTCAGGGTCCTGGGATCGAGCCCCGCATCGGGCTCTCTGCTCGGGGGGAACCTGCTTCCCCTCTCTCTCTGCCTGCCTCTCTGCCTACTTGTGGTCTCTGTCAAATAAATAAATAAAATCTTTAAAAAAAAAGAAAAAAAAGAAATTAGCAAACCAAATCCAAAAATGTTAACTAAAACAAAAACAAAAAGAAAACAACAACAACAACTAAAAAAAAAACCCTATACATTGTGACCAAGTGGGATTTATCCCAGGAATGCAAAGTTCGTTCAACCTTCAAAAATCAATCATGTAATAAAACATATTAATAAAGAAACCATGGGGCGCCTGGGTGGCTCAGTCATTAAACGTCTGCCTTCAGCCCAGGTCATGATCCCAGAGTCCTGGGATGGAGCCCCACATGGGCTCCCTGCTTGGCGGGAAGCCTGTTTCTCACTCTTCCCACTCCTCCTGCTTGTGTTCCCTCTCTTGCTGTGTCTTTCTCTGTCAAATAAATAAATAAAATCTTTCCCAAAAAATTAATTAATTAAAAAATAAAGACATCACATGATCAGACTGCCTGGGGGCTCAGTGGTTAAATGTCTGCTTTTGGCTCAGGTCAGGATCCCAGGGTCCTGGATGGAGGCCCACATCGGGCTCCCTGCTCAGCAGGAAGTCTGCTTTTCCCTCTCCCACTCCTCCTGCTTGTGTTCCCTCTCTCACTGTGTCTCTTTCTGTCAAAAACATAAAATCTTAAAAAAAAAAAAAAAAAAAAGACCATTTCAAAAAAATACAGGAAAAAATTTGAAAAAATTATGCCATTTCATGATAACACTCAACAAACTAAGATAGCAAGAAACTTTCTCAATGTGATAAACGGCATCTACCAAAACACACCGCTAACCATACACACTGATGAACAACTGAAAGCCTTCCTCTTGCAATCAGAAGTAAGACAAGAATGTTTGCTTTTACCACTTATATTCAATATTGTGTGGAAGATTTAAGCTAGAGTAATTTAGTTAAGAAAAATAAGTAAAATACCATTCAAATTGAATTAGAAGTAATATTATCTCTATTTGTAGATAACATGATCTTGTACATAGAAAAGCCTAAAAAATCCTTAAGAAAAAACTATCCAAGCTAATAAACAAGTTTAGCATGTTATGGGATACACATTTATTACTGCAAAAGCAACTGTATTTCTCTATACTAACATGAACAATCTGAGAAAGAAATTAAAACAGTTCCATTGACAATAGCATCAAAAATAGTAAGACAGTAATAAATTTAACAAAAGAGATGAAAGATTTGCATACTAGAAACTACAAAACACCACTGAAAGACATTAAAAAACGAATATATGGAAAAGCATCCCTCATTCATAGAATGAAATAGCAAATTAAGGTAGTTAATACTCCTCAAATACTCCTTAAATCCCCATCTAAAAATAAAACAAATAAACATAAACCTCCACTATCCCCATCAGATCCGTTTTGGTTTTTTTTTTTTCTTTTCAGAACTGCACAAGCTGACCTTAAAATTTATATAGAAATGCAAGGGACCCAAAACTAAACAAAACAACTTAATAAACAAAACAGCTAATTAAAACAAATCTTGAAAATAACAAACTTGGAGGACTCCTATTTCCCAAGTTCAAAACTACCTACAAAGCTAAGGCAATCAAGACAGTGTCATACTGGCATAAGGCTAGACATACAGATTAATGGAACAGAACTAAGGGCCTAGAAATAAGCCCACACATTTATGGTAAACTGATTTTCAATAAGAGTGAACACAATTCAGTGAGGAAAGAATAGTCTTTCAAAAAATGTGCTAGGACAACTTGATATTCCCATAAATGAATGAGGTTGGACCTGTAGGTCACACCATAGGCAAATATTAATTCAAAATGGATGAAAGACTTAAACATAAGAACTAAAATTATAAAACTCTAAGAAGAAAACATGGGTATATAAATCTTTGTGACCTTGGATTAGGCAACATATTTGTAGACATGGCACTAAAAGCACAAGCAATCAAACAAGAAATTGGAATTCATTAAAATCTAAAATTTTTGTGCTTCAAAGAACACTGTTATGGAAGCTAAAAGATAATCCAAAGAACGTGAGAAGATACTGACAAATACTATATCTGATAAAGATCTAGTACTCAGAATCCATGAAGAACTCTTAGCATTGAACAATAAGAAAGACAACCCAAAGGCAAACAGAATGATCAAAGGCAAACAGAACTACCATACGGCCCAGTAATTCCACTATTGGGTATTTACCCAAAGAAAATGGAAACACTAATTTGAAAAGATGTATGCACCACTGTGTTTAATGCAGCATTACTTACAACACCCAAAATATGTAATGATCAAAATATGGAAACACCCCAAGTGTCTATCAATAGATGAATGGATAAAGAAGACAACACACACACACACACACACACACACACACACACACACACCCCACTATGAAATACTACTCAGCCATAAAAAAGAATAAAATCTTGCCATTGGTGACAACATGGACGGACCCAGACGGTACTCCCCTAAATGAAGGAAGTGAGAGGAAGACACATATCCTATAATGTCACTTACATGTGAAATCTAAAAAACAAAACCAACAGACCCTTAAATACAGAGAACTGGTGGCTGCAAGAGGGGAAGCGGGCGAGAGATGAACAAAACAGACAAAGGGGACTAAGAGGTACAAACCTCCAGTTACAGAACAAGTAAGTCACAGCGATCAAAGTATAGCATAGGTAATAGAAAAAAATTAAATTAATTCCAGGATATGTAAATTATATCTCAATAAAGTTCTTGTTTTTTAAAAAATCAGGACATGTCCAAGGAACTACAACTAACTCCATTAAGCTGAAGCACAGGCTACAAAATATTAAAATGAGGCATGGTAAAGAGTTAGAGATGGTTTCGATCATGAAAGATCATCGCTAAAATCATCATGTTAAGATGTTTGAACTTTGTCATGCAAAACATGAGGAAACCATAGAAGAATTTTAAGCAAAGGTTTATATTCATCAGATTTGCATAAAAAATAATTCTCTAGGTATTGCATTCCTAGACAAGAGCAACCAAGAGAAAAACAGAAAAAAATAAAGATACTATTTATGACCACAACGACAACAAAAGCATCTAGGAATCAACTGAGGTACATGAAATGAAGACTTAATGAGAGAAATTATGAAACTTTAATAAAGCTAAAGATACATATACATAAATTTCTTTATGAAAATGAGGGTTCTATATTATAAGGTTTTTAACTTTTCACAGATTATTTGATAAATCCAATGTAATCCATATAAAAATCCTAGTAGTTTTTCATGGAACTGTATAGGCTGATTCTAAGATTCGCACGGTAGTGCGAAAAAATTAACAATAGCTAACAATTTATTTTTTTTTTAAGATTTTATTTATTTACTTGACAGACAAGAGATCACAGGTAGGCAGAGGGGCAGGTAGAGAGGAAGGGAAGCAGGCTCCCCACTGAGCAGAGAGCCCGACATGGGGCTCGATCTTAGGAGAGACCATGACCTGAGCCGAAGGCAGAGGCTTAACCCACTAAGCCACCCAGGCGCCCCAATAGCTAACAATTTTAAAAAGGAATAAGGAGTGGGGTTAGTCTCTTTACCAATTATCAAAGTATAAACTCTGATAAGATACATTATCATGGCATAGAGACAAAGGACCACAGAATAACAAAGAAAAACTTAGAAACAGAGCTATTTATATAGGAAAACTATCTTAAAAATTGTTAAATGTCAGAGACTGTATTTCATTGGGAAAGAATAAACTAGTCAATTACATTTTGCTAAACAAATGGGGTGGATAAGGAAATTTGATCTTTACCCCATAACATGTCAAACATAAGTTTGATGGCTTAAAGATACAAGTATGAGGGGCGCCTGGGTGGCTCAGTGGGTTGAAGCCTCTGCCTTCAGCTCAGGTCATGATCTCAGGGTCCTGGGATCGAGCCCCACATTGGGTTCCCTCCTCTGCAGGGAGCCTGCTTCCCACCACACGCACCGCACCACACCCCCGCCTGCCTCTCTGCCTACTTGTGATCTTTGTCTGTCAAATAACTAAATAAAATCTTTAAAAAAAAAAAAAAAGATAGAAGTATGAAAAATTAAACATTTAAAGGGTTTTTTTTATATTATTTATTTCAATCTCAAGTAGGTGGAGAGGCAGGCAGAGAGAGAGAGAGAGAGGAGGAAGCAGGCTCCCCACTGAGCAGAGAGCCAGATGCGGGGCTAGATCCCAGAACCCTGAGATCATGACCTGAGCCGAAGGCAGAGGTTTAACCCACTGAGCCATCCAGGTGCCCCTAAACATTTAAAGTTTTAAAAGAAAATGTAGGAAAATGTATGTATGTATGACTGAGGAAGAAAAGAATTTCTTAAATTAGATATTTATAAACTCAATTCAAAAATATAAAAACTAATAATTTGAGCATGTTAAAATTTAAATTACAATTTGTTTCTACCAACATGGTAGACTACAGATTCAGAAAAAGAAAAAACAAAAACAAAAACAAAAACAAAAACAAAAAAACTTTCCTGATACAGTAGTTCTTAAAATGCTGGATAAAGTAATCATGGAGACAGGGCAGGAAAATTCCCTGGAGACAGAAACAAGAAGAAAACACAAATCCATAAAGTGCACTGGAGTCAAAGGCCAACCCTGGAGAAGGGCAGGATATCACAATGGAACCACCACATCAAGTCTGGACCCACAAAGCACTTCATGCTCAATGTGAAGTAGAAACCAATCCGCACCCTGCCTTAGACATTAGAGATAAAAGCCCTGACCTTCGTGATGGATGAAGTGGGAGAGCTTCCTAAGACTGTGCATGATCCTAACTCTCAAAGACTGGGAATTCAACTACCTGCATGACAAAACACACACACACACACACACACACACACACACACACACACACACTCTCTCTCACTCTAAGCCAACAATTTAAAGTAGCCCCACGTGGGTATACCCAAAAGTCTAGTAGAGGGGAACTCAAATTTTCTCTAGAGGAAGGCACCCTGACCTCCAAAGACTCCAACCAGTGAGAATCTATGATATGTAAACACATAATAAGGATTTTTTTTTTTAAAGGAAATCACTGGCCATTCAAGAAACTGGTCACCATATACAAGACAGAAGGAACAACCAACTAACTGAACAACGAGACTTGAAAAGACTAAAGAATAGTGGAATTACCAAACACCGAATATAAAACAACACTGGTTCACATATTCAAGGAAACAAAGTAAGAAACTGAAAGTACAGAAACACATTAAAAGGTTATCAAAATTGACAGGCTCAAAACAGAAAACTGGCCAGGCAATTTACATAAAAACTGAATTTCTGAAAAGGGTAAACAGCAGAGAATGGCACAGGGAAAGAGAACTGGGAAGACGTCTCTGAATGCAGAGTGCTGATGCCCATGATGTGGACCGAAGTGCAGCACCAAGGGTCAAAGATGGAAAACGGGACTGAAGGTTATGAGATTTGGAGGATACAGTGGGGAGATTTCATACACATCTATCAACTGTAAGAACTGGGAAGAGGCATTATTAAAATAAATATGGTTGAGAATTCTCCAGAAATTGATGAAAGACAATTTCATCATCATCAATTTCATGTCAATTACCAGGTTCAGAAAAACCAAGAACTATAAAATAACAGAAAAGCCAAACTTACACCACCACAGTGAAAGACTAGAGCACCAAAGAGAAGATATCCAAGTTACCAGTGAGAAAAGGCAGATTACCCACAGAGGCAATTAGAGTAACCAGCAACTTGTCCACAGTAAAAGAAAATTAAAAGGCAGTAAAATAGTACCTTCAAAATACTGAAAGAAAAAAACTATCTGCCTTCCAGAATGAAGTTGAAAAAAAATGTTCAGGTTAACAAAATGACCTTTACTAAAAGGAACTTTAAAGGGATATCAAAGTGAAAACAGTGAGCAGAGACGGCAGGTCTGACATTTAAGAAACGATGATGAACTACGCTATTAAACATGACTTGTAAACAATAAGCATGTCTTATTTATGGATTAAAGTGAAATGGACGCAAACTCCTGGGCGATAACGCCATCAGTGACAAGGAGGTTAACAGTGGGATCAGGCCCCACATCGGACTCCCTGCTCCGCAGGAAAGCCTGCATCTCCCTCTCCCACTCCCCTTAATTGTGTTCTTTCTCTCACTGTCTCTCTCTCTCTGTCAAACAAATAAAAATAAAAATAAAATACATACAATAAAACAAAAAACTGTTTTGAAATACACTGAGTCACTAAGTTTTTAAAATATGTCATCCCCCCAAACATGTTTACAATTTTAATATGTGTTACATTTAGATAATTCTTGTATGTAAGCAAGGTGATTCAATCTACAGTCCATTAACAAGTAAGTTGTCTGCCATTTTTTATTTTAGATATTTACTTTATAATACAAATTATATTCTTATTAAACAAAAACAGCTGTTTCAAAGTTCTGAAAACAGTTGTAGTTCAAGCGATACAGATTTAAAATATTAACATGAAATCATCAGAGAAAGCAAAACCCATTTTTTAGAACACTTGGAAATTAAGCTACCTTGACACCAAACAACTCGCACACATAACTACATTCTAGATTTAGTTCGTTAGGGAAGAATTAAAATCACACAGCCTGTGGTTAGCAAACAAAAACCACTAAAAACTTCATAAATGAATGTGCACGAGGAAGTACAAAGCACGTAATTCTATATCCAACCCAAGTAAGACAAACTTTTTTTGTCACCGAAGATACAGAGTGCGAACTGGACAGGACTCCTCTTGGCACTGGCCTTTATCACGAAGCGGCCCAGCCTGCCGGCGCTTATGCAGGCACCCCGGCTAACCGGCTAACCGTCTCGAGTGTGCCAAGTAAACACAGCGCCTTCTGTAATGACTTCGGAAGGCGGCGCGGGGGCCCACTGAGAAGAATCGCAGCCCAGAGCCAAAGGACCAGCACAGAGCCAGGATCTATTACTTCAAGGCCTGATACCAAAGCCTTGGCTCAGAAAACAAATACATATTTAAACATTCTGGGTATGACTAAGGAAAGCGCACTATACAATGCTTCAGATCAGCTTATCTTGATGTCCCCAAACTCAAACAAGAAAGAATAGCTTGTGCAATTCCTCCTTTCCAAACATAGCTCAAGTCTGTTTCTGGATTAATAAAGTTTGTCAGGCCCAGGACAGTTTCTCCCTCTCACCGGCTTCCATGACTCCCCGGGCTTAATACTCCTTTGATCAAATCTGTACTTTAGTACAGATTTAGTCAGACTAATGGAAAACCTCCAGTATTACTATCCAGTCATGCTCTCCAACTACTTGGCTGGTCCCATGGGAAAATGATGGGAGTCCACCTTCAGTGTGAGATAACCAGCAGGGACACGCCCCCCACCGCCAACGACAGTGAAGCCACTTTGAGGGCTGGGGAGGAACCATCTCGGCATACCTCTAAGCCATCCGTGGTACACAATATGACCACAGCACCTCAGTAAGGAAGAATTTGGTCAAATCTTCTGATACTCAGAGATAACACTAGATACAGCCCTAAAAACATCTATGTACTTTTATAGAAAAGCCCATCACACTGAGAAAAAGAAAAAAATGAACATAGAGCTCTTTAAACACACGTACACATAAATACTTGCATCGGTACGAGAATATCCAACCAAACAGAAGTACAGTATGTATACGACTTTCATTAGATTCAGAACAAAATACACAATTCCAAAGAAAATTAAGTTTTACTACTTTCATTGAAACATGCAACAGAATGTTTTCTGAATTCTGGTCCTTAAAATGTCTATGTAATGGGCTTCCACATTAAATTTCAATACAGGAGAAAGTCCTCTTAGCTGGAAGTCTCTATCAAAATATGTCTAAATAAAATAATTTAACAATATTCACCACTGATATTTTTACCTGTTAGAATGGTCTATGAAGACATTTATAGGGGCACCTGGGTGGCTCAGTGGGTTAAGCTGCTGCCTTTGGCTCAGGTCATGATCTCAGAGTCCTGGGATCGAGCCCCGCATCGGGCTCTCTGCTCAGCAGGGAGCCTGCTTCCCCTCTCTCTGCCTGCCTCTCTGCCTACTTGTGATCTCTGTATGCCAAATAAATAAATAAAATCTTTTAAGAATTAAAAAAAAAAAAAGACACTTACAATTTCAGACAAAACAAGTACCACTTAAAACATAACAAGTTCTGTCTTAAAAGCACTGATACCCAGTGCTTGATAACTGCAATCTGTAGTAATCTCATTCAGTTTGTGGATCTTTAAGACATGTAGATTTACTTCAGAATATATTTTACTTCAAAGAACATGACAGTGGTCTTGTGCACTTTTAAGTTAATAAGAACTTCAATGAAACTCTTTGGTAAGAGAATTCCAGGCACCACTTCCTCAAAAATACTGTCTACCTGGAATGCAAACTGGTGCAACCACTCTGGAAAACAAAGTGGAGGTTCCTCAAAAAAGTTAAAAATAGAGCTACCCTATGACCCAGCAATTGCACTACTTGGTATTTACCCAAAGGATACAAACATAATGATTTGAAAGGGCACGTGCACCCCAATGTTTATAGCAGCAGCGTCCACAACAGCCAAACTATGGAAAGAGCCCTGATGTCCATCAACGGATGAATGGTTAAAAAAGATACTAAATATAACTATAGCTATAGATATATATACACATATATCACATCCTCTTTACATAAATACACACGTGTGTGTATATATACATATATATACACATCTACATCATGGACTATTTCTCAGCCATCAAAAAGAATGAAATCTTGCCATTCACACTGATGCGGATGAAACTAGAGGGTATTATGCTAAGCGAAGTAAGTCCGAGAAAGACAAATACCATATGGTTTCACTCATATATGAAATTTAGGAAATAAAACAGATAAACATAGGGGAAGTGAAGGAAAAATAAGCCGAAAATTGAGAGGGAGGCAAACCATAAAAGACGCTGAACTCTAGGAAACAAAGTGACGAGTGCTGGAGGGGAGATGCGTGGGGGAGGGGCGAGGTGGGGGGTTGGGGATAATTGGGTGAAGGGCACATGATGTAGGGAGCACGGGGTGTTATATGCAACTCATGAATCACTAACTTCTACTCCTGAAACTAACCTAAAAAACAAATAAATAACAGTATTGCCCACCTGCACTGCTCTGTTCAGAGACTACTACAAGAAACAGTCATACCTTTGAAAGAACATAATCATAGCTTTTCTAAGAACAAATTCTTTTCAGAGTGAAATGATTTATAAAAATGCAATTTTAAAAAGCTATGCAAAGAAAGAAGATGAGTTATTTCTTCCCTTGGTACAGTTCTATATATGCTAACAATACTTGTAAAATTATTCCCATAACCTAAAAAATATTTAATGGACTGTCCCCTTTGACTTTAAAGGACCCATGTATTAAGATAAGAAAGCCTCTGAAACAGTACAATCTACTTTCTCACAGGCACTCAGGAAGTACTAGGTCCCTTTTCCCTTGTTTCTTTCAAGCAAAATCTTAAAGGATTTATCATTCTCACATTTATAACTTTAATTTGTTTTTCCTCTACTGACCTACCTGCATTTGGGGAAACCAGTTCTTTAAAAAAGACCAGACTGCAAGATCTTCACAGAGTCCGTGTCTTTTTATAGCTTTGATTCCCCATGCCTAAGTATTATGAATATACTCCTAAGTAAAGGCAAATTATCTTCTCCAAAAATCAAAAGAAAAAAAAAATTGTACTGGTGAGACAGACAATCCATTTACAATATAATATAGAGCACACAGGACTAAGCATATGAAGTTGCAGGACCGAAATGAAGAAAAACTTCACGAAGAAACATAAAAGTTTTAACAAAACGGACAGACACAGTGTGTTCCTGGAAAGCAACACTCAATACTATCAACAGGTCGGACCTCTCCCCACCTACAGTCCCGAGATAATACAGAGTCTTCATGTAATGCCGATTTAAATTCAACTGCAGAATTTTATGGCATGCTTATTAAACCTGAAGTTTTCTGGACCCTTCTCTAAACCGAGGATTAATTCTCTGTGATTCAAGTCCAGGAATCTCTTCAATAAGCACCGTATGAAGTTAAGAACCTTTCCATTAGCCCTGTTATCTACTGAAGTCTGACCTGAAGGCCATTAACAAAGCAGATACAGACCATCCCCGACTTACTCGTTCAACTCAACCACTTTTCGGCTTTGCGATGGTGCCAAAGCAAAATGCATTCAGCAGAGACTAGACATCCCACCTGGCACTGCGCACTTTTCCTCGGCGCGTGGTATGTGACACGATACCCTCTCCTGCCACTGGCCATGGCAGAGCCGCAGCTCCCAGTCAGCCGAGGCAATCATGAGGGTAAACAGCCGACACACCCACAACCTTCCAGTACCGCTACATACCACTCTTTTTTTTCCCACTTTCAGGACAGTATTTGGCAAATCACATAATATTTAATACTCTGCCATAAAACAGGCTCTGTGTTAGATGATCTTGTCCAACAGGAGGCTAATGTTCAAGTGTTCTGAGGACGTTTAAGGCAGGCACAGCAAGCTATGACATTCAGGAGGCAGGTGTATTACAGTTTTAACATGATATCCTCAACTTACAATGGGTTTTGGGGGATGGGACCCCATCATAAGTCAAGGGAGACCTGTATTCATGAACTGATCTGACCACTTTGGGGGGTATTTTTTCTCCCCATCTTAGGACACTGGCTAGAGGAGAGTGCGACCTGTGGCAACAGCAGCACTGGCATCCCTGGAAAGCTGACCCAGTGCAGAACCTCATGTTGCATCCAGATCTAGCAGAGAGGAGTGTGTATTTTACTATATATCCAGATGATTTATATACTTATTAGTTTGATAACCAGTGTGTTAAAGAATAAGGCTCTCCAGAATGGTAATGTTTTAAAAAATTAATATATCTTTAAAAAAAAAAAAAAAAAAAGCCATTCAAGTAAAGGGACATTCGTATTCCTCTTGAACTTCCCTGTTCTAGCACCAGCCCCAAGGGTCCCTCATCATAACCCCCATTCATGAGACTGCGATGAAGTCACCATCTTTTGATTTTCCTTTATTTCCAGCCATGACATCTTTATCCGCATTTTCTTTCCTATAGTGAAAAAGTCGGATATTAGATGTTTAATGCTTTCTTTTTTTTTTTTCCATAACTGCATTAACTACTTTTTTCTCCCCTTCTTACATTTCAAAACTCCTCCATTCATAAGCCTGGGTCTTAGGGTCTCAATCATCTCTCACCCATTTCACAGTTTCATTCTCACCAGAAATAGCAGAACTGAAAAGCACCAAAATTTTAGCCAATTCTTACACACTGCTATTAAATTTGTCTTTTCTTCCCAAATTCAGCATTATACTAACCTCTTCTTGGGACTCTTTGGCTTCGTGAGGGTAAAAACAGAAACCTACATCTTAAACTTTTCCCAGTTACCTCAATAAGGTCTGGGATTCTGCAACTCCAAGACCCATCCATCATCCGCCTTCTCAGACAGCCTCCAATGGTCTCTTCACCCAGCTACCACACTCCTGCATCTGACCCGAACTACAATTAGCTAACCATCAGATAGAGGCTCTTCCTATTTTTTTTTCCAACCATTTTTTTAGAGAGTACATGTGGGGGTTGGGGGCAGGCAGAAGGAGAGGGAGAGAGAATCTTAAGCAGGCTCCATCTCACCACTCCAAGGTCATGACTTGAGCCAAAATCAAGAGTCAGATGTTTAATCAGCTGAGCCCCCCAGGTGCCCCTCCAACAAATTCTAGTAAGTGGCTGTGCTAGGTTCTGGAACACATTTTCAGTAGGACACGGTATGTGTGAGTTTACAGTCTCTCGGGGGGAGAAAGACAAAAATATTGTGGCACATTGTGATGAACAACACAGTAAGGGCACTTGTCACTGAGGTGGCAAAGGGTTGAAATGAAATTGTATTTGATATGCCCTCAATCCAGCCTTCTTTTTTCACTTAAGCGGGCCCTGAAATTTCACTGTTTTAGGAAGACTTTCTAGATAAGAACTGACAACATTCGTCAGGAAATCTATCCCATAAACAGCATCACATATGTAACTCAAGCAAAACATGCAACCACTTAATTCACAAATCCAATTCCGTGGCTCATTTATACCATCCCACTTAGGATTAGGGATACATAGTAAACAAGCACCCTGTATCTTCATCTTTGGAATGTATTACCACTTTATTTTAATACATGCTTTTGTATTGGTTATACTGTACAACCAAATAATACGCATTTTATTTGCAACCTCTATGAATGCTCAACTGAAAAATGTTCCTCAATCGATCACGGTTCCCAACATGACATGTAGGAAATCCCCCAATTTGTAGTGGATTCTGCTCGGACAGCTCCTATCCACACTCTGGCTTTCAGAGTATTTCCCCACACAAACAATCCTCCATCTGATAATGAGGTACTCAGGTCAACCTGCACTCTACTCTAACAGCGCTGTCGTACCTTCATGCCCCTCTATAGAAACATCTCTGTGTGAACATTCAGAGTTCCAATGCGAGAAGCTGAGAATGCATCTCACTACACCCCTCGCACTGCAGGTTTTGCCCAGGCGACCACTGAGAAAGAGACTGCCCCAGATCCAAGCCACTAACAGTACCCAAGTAACTACAAGCAGCAACTCTAACAAGTTGTCTCCAGTTTCTACAGCGGTTCCTACATTTACTGTGGTCATGTGTCCCTTGAAAATACAATGAAAGCCATAAGCCCCTGCCTAAGAAAAAAACACATGGCTGTCAATGAACCCCAGGTGAACTACCCCAACTGCGAAGTGTAGCGTCCATACAAACTGCACAGTCCAGACAAGTACTGTCCGATACATGTCCAACAAAATGTAATAAGACACATATGCAATTTCAAATTTTCTAAAGGACAAACACGGTGAATTTTAATAATACATTTTATTTAATGCAATACAACCAAAATACTATTATTTCAACATGTAAGCAATATTAAATATTAATAGTATCTTTTACATTCCTTTTTTCACATTAAGGCTTTGAAATCCCATGTGTATCTTACATATGTGACACACTCCAATTCAGCCCTGCCACATTTCAAGAAGTAGCCACATGCAGCTAGTGGACTGTGTGTTAGACAGTCTTGCTAAACTATACACCATCCAGCAACTCTTGAGCCCTTTGGGCTCAGGATCCATTACAGACCCAAGAGAGCTTTTGCTCCTATGGTCGTATCAATCCATATTACCATTTTAGAAATTAAAACTGAGAGGAGCACTCAGGTGGTGCAGTTGCTTACGCGTCTGACTCTTGATTTTGGCACAGGTCATGGTCTCAGGGTCGTGAGATCGAGCCTCACGTTGGGCTCTGCGCTCGGTGTGGAGTCTCTGTCCCTCTCCCTCCCCTGCTGCCTCGTGCCATGCTTACGTTCAAAGCACTTATACTCTCTCTCTCCAAAATAAATTTTTAGAAATTAAAACTGAGAATTTTTTAAATCTTTACTAACTCATTTAAAATAATAGACATGACTTGTCAACATAAATAAATAGTTGTTATTTCTTAAAACAAAAATTTAGAGAGAAAAATGGCATGCTTCACATTTTTGCAAAGCTCTTTAATATTTGCCTTAGGAGAAGACTGCTGGATTCTCATAATCATTTCTGCAGTAAATCTCCTATCATATGCTTGGGCCCAATAAAGCATATGAACAAAATCTAGCCTCATGCATACACAGAGGGAAAGGTGAAAACTATCTTAATAGTCTTTTCAAGTAAGTACAGATATTCTTCTTCGCTATTACAGCAAAACAAAACAGTGGTTTCTTAAAGGTTAGTTGCAAGTATCACTAAATTCTCGCACTGTTAAACTAAAATCCAATGGTCAGTTTCGTACTGTACATTTGTAACATCATACATTTGGAAAAT